>NC_037668.1:122045576-122377877 GCF_003255815.1 Theropithecus gelada | reverse complement strand
GGGTGAAGGACTGGGTGGCAGGGACAGGATTGCATGCTCTGCTTGGGGCCGGCTGCAGCTCAAAGTCAGGATGGCGTTGAGGCACGGAGTTGGTGGATGTGTTTCGGCAGTGAACAGAAAAGCAGGAGAATGGAGGGCTGGAACATTCCTGGAATTGGAATTTTTTAGGATAGATGCAGGAACTGAGGCTTTTAAGTGAGAAAACATGGACTATGGGTTCAGACTGTAGAAGAAAGAAAATCTGGGAGCAGATGGGGAAAATGGCATTTTTTAACTTAAAAGCATTCAGCCTTCATTTGACAGAATGGATGTTATGCTTTATTAGTTAATCAGATAAGGAGAGCATCTAAGTAATCTAATATGATATGTTCTCACTGGGTTGAGTGTAACTGAAAAGCAGATTGAGTGAGTTGGCAAAATCCTTGGGATTCAGGGCACAGTTACATCTGGTTGGTGTGTAAATTAGTGCCACTTTTCTGAGGTTGATTTTCCCATGTCTACTTGTTGACATTGTGATAGTCTTTTGACCCAGAAAGTACTTGTTCATGCACAGCACTTAAAAGGAAGTTACTCAGCAAGTGTTTTTTGGTATTTTGTAGCTGTTCATATTGATTTAAATGAGTAAAAAATTTGAACTTTTAAATTCAATATACACCTTTAATACTGTGCAAATGTTTAACTCCTCTGCATAGATAACTGAGAATATTACTTTAGAAAAAATATGTAAGACTTGTATTGTCTTGATACAGTGTTCATCTCTCTCATTCAGACTCTCTTATTAACCATGTGCCATGAAGTTAAATAGATTGCTTTCATTTTCAGACAAAGCACAGTTGCTTCTAGACCAGGAGGTTGAATCAGCATCCCAAAAGATAGAAGATGGTAAAACCCCTAAGCCACTTTCTCTGAAATCTGATAGGTCATCAACAAACTGTGTGGAGAGGCATACTCCAAGGACCAAGATTAGACCTGTAAGTTTGCCTATAGATAGACTACTTCTTGCAAGCCCTCCTAAGGAGAGAAATGGTAGAAATATGGGAAATGTAAATTTAGACAAGTTTTGCAAGAATCCTGCCTTTGAAGGAGTTAATAGAAAAGACACTGCTACTACTGTTTGTTCCAAATTTAATGGCTTTGACCAGCAAACTCTACAAAAAATTCAGGACAAACAGTATGAACAAAACAGCCTAACTGCCAAGACTACAATGATCACGCCCAGTGCACTCCAGGAAAAAGGAGTGACAACAAGCCTCCAGGTTAGTGGGGACCATTCTGTCAATGCCACTCAGCCCAGTAAGCCATACACAGAGCCAGTCAGGTCAGTGAGAGAGGCGTCTGAGAGACGGTCTTCGGATTCCTACCCTCTCGCTCCTGTCAGAGCACCCAGAACACTGCAGCCTCAACATTGGACAACATTTTATAAACCACATGCTCCCGCCATCAGTATCAGGGGGAATGAGGAGAAGCCAGCTTCACCCTCAGCAGCAGTGCCTCCTGGCACAGCTCACGATCCCCAGGGTCTCATGGTGAAGTCAAGGCCAGACCCAGACAAAGCATCAGCTTGTCCTGGGCAGGCAACTGGTCAACCTAAAGAAGACTCTGAGGAGCTTGGCTTGCCTGATGTGAATCCAACATGTCAGAGACCAAGGCTAAAACGAATGCAACAGTTTGAAGACCTCGAAGATGAAATTCCACAATTTGTGTAGGGTTGTCAAATTTCAGGGGTTTTTTGTTGTTGTTATTGTTGTTGTGTTATTTTGTGGTATTGTGCTTATTTTGTGAAAGAGTGTTTTGACAGGGCCCCTTTTGTATAGGACTGCCAAATCATGGGTTTTGCCTTTTGTTGTTGTATCGTATTATCCTCTGTTGGTAATACTGAATGGTAGAATGTTTTGATAGGGTCACATTTGTGCCTCACTGGAATTATCTTTAAATTCTGTATTTTTGAAGTTGTGAATAAGATAGGTGGATTCATATTTTTTAAAGTTCAGTTGACTTTCCCCACCAAATGGTCCATTTGAATGCATCCCTAATATATGATAATAGTTCTCAACTAATAGGTGCAATTTGGGAAAATCAGGTTTATTTTTTGGAGTGAAACTATTATAAGTGCTTATTTATAAAAGGAATGTTTCTGAATGCAAGTGCCTAAAAAGATTTTGTTGGTATGAATATGTTTTTTCACATAACTTTATACTGCATCTTTTACATTTGTGCTTTTTTAAGATACATATGTAAGCTCTTATTTTTCAATTGGCAATTCACTTAATTTTTAAATGTTTACATAATGGCCAGAAGGCTTGGAAATCTGTATTTAATTGCATTTTAATTAATTGCCAGTTTTTACATGTGATAGTCAATTACATTGTATAAAGAAAATGCACTTAAACCTATTTCTAAATTATATAGTTCAGTTATGTTGTATTTGGCATTAGATGGTTTTAATACATTTGATAGTTTTTTCACCCCTTGGCTTTATTTTATATAAACTTTTGTTATTCAGCAGTTCTGAACTTTTTGGTATTTTATAAATGGTCCAAAAAATGCGTGTTTCAGAAGTTTTTAAATTCAGTGCATTTCCTCTTGATTTGTCTGGGTTAAAACCATTCCTTTTGTATGAAATGTTTTGACTTATGAATCATTTTATGTACTTGTTCTACCTGGATTGTCAACCATTGAAAGTGTATATTCCATCCAAATCAAGCTAAAATTTATTTAAGTTGATTCTGAGAGTACAGGTCAGTAAGCCTCATTATTTGGAATTTGAGAGAAAGTATAGGTGATTGGATCTGTTTCATTTATAAAATGTCCAGTTTTTAGGACTAGTACATTCCTGTTATTTTCTGGGTTTTATCATTTTGTCTAAAATAGGATGTAAAAGGGACAAAAAATAAGTAGACTGTTTTTGTATGTGTGAATTATATTTCTACTAAATGTTTTTGTATGACTGTTATACTTGATAATATATATATATATCAACTTGTTAAATTATCTCAAGTTCTCGTGGCTTCTTTTCAATTGTTGCCTATTACAGTATGAGAGTTTAAGGTTATTAACCATTGGCTTAGAAGTCAACACCTGGGATCATACATCCCTTGACTACAATGTGGAATGAGTTTTATGGAAACTTGTTTTATAGTTCTATGTGATGTGAAGGTCTAGGGAGCAATAACCAGCCCTTTTTTTTCCTGAAGCCTTGTTTTTAGTCCTCATTGTACAAAATATAAAAGAATCATATTGCTGTGAATACCTAAAAAGAAAATTAGAGCCGATGTGTATTGAGCCTTCTCTGTGTGCCAGGAACTTTGCCAAGTTGCTACATGGATTATTTTATTTCAAGTCCAGAGCAACCTGTAATGGGTGGGTAATCATGTTATTTTTTCTGTGTTACAGGTAAGGAAACTAAGGCTTAGTTAAATGACTTGCTTCTGTGTTCCACAGGTGGAGTCAAATCTCAAACATAGGGCGGTCAGATTTTGATGGTTAGTGCTCTTAATGACTATGATTACTAAATGATATCTGGTAGTTTTTAACAATAGAAAATGCAACTTTAAAAATTTTTTATTGTGGTAAAATACACGTAACATTTACCATTTTTAAGTATATTGTTTGAACCATTTTTCAGCATATAGTTCAGTGGCATTAAGTATATTCTCATTGTTTTGCAACCATGAGCACCTATTCATCTCCAGAACATTATCATCATCCTATACTAAAACTTAGAAAATGTACTTTTAAACTTCTTCAGTTTTCTTTTAATATATGGAGACAACCCAAAGGTTATATCCTGTAATAAACTCACTTCTCTGTTTTCCCTCACAGCTCAAAAATGAGAATTTCACTTTTGGGTCCTTTCTGCCTTTAGGGTTCCCTGGCACTTTGTCCAGCTTAGAGCCTTAAGCCTCTAGATGCTTTCTAGTTTCCTGGGGCTCTGAGGCAAGTATCTCTTGAGAAGAGGTTGCTATTTCTAGAGTGTCCACAGTGTGCAGTGTGTTGTGCTAGCTAATAATGTGGTGGAAATCATTTATCCAGAAGTTGTTTTATGCCACATGGAAAGATATGTGAGCAAAGGGAAGGGGCAACAGCGGGAGCCCTGTTAGTGCTACCAGAACACCAGGAAGCCTTGTGGGAGGTGTATTGTCCAAGGTTCTGAGAAGTCATTTCTGAAGGGTTGATCATAACTTCCCTAGCCAAGTTTTACCTACAGAGAACTTAATTCGAATTTATGAGTACAGTATGTTAAATTACTTTTAGTGTACCTTAGGCAGTGTATTTGTTTTGATACAAAGACTATATGATCCCTGAGACTTGTTGCCTAGTGAACTCATAAACAGATAGAATTGTACCTCAGTTATTTGGGTGATTTAAAGATGGTACTATGGCTACACTATTCCTAGCTATCGTTATGTTACTTACAGTATTTATACAACTGGAAACACCTCTTTAAATGCCAACCATTGTATATTGTTAAATAACTTACAGTCTATGGAATTTTGTGGGTTTTTCTTTCCTACAGGTAGGAAATTATGGTGATGTGTTGATATGATTATATATGTAGACTATTCAGTTAACATCTAGGAGTTAGCAAAGTTGCTACATTCACAATCAGTATGTAAGTCAGTTGTATTCCTGGATATCAACAACTAACAGAAATGAAAGTTTTTAGAAAGATCTCTTCAATATCATTAAAAAATACAAAATACCTAAGAATAAGTCTCACAAAAGATGTACAAGATCTTCATGGAGAAAATGTTAGACCATGTCAGGAAGCATTTAAGGAGATCTTAAATAAATGTAGCACTCCATAATGTACACAAATTAGAAGCTTCAGTCATGTAGAGATGTTAATTTACATTTGTAGATTCAATGTAATCCCAGCCAAAATATTTTTTTGCATTATTACCTCTATCTACTGTGTATTTCCTTAAGACAAGGGCATTCCTACATAACCATAGTACCACCATCAAACTTAGGATATTGACATTGACATCATAATGATATCTAATCCATAGGCCACATTCAATCTGCTGATTCTGATTGCCTCCGTAATGTTCCTGTGTTCCAGCATCCCAATCCAGGACCACATAGTGCTTTTAGTTGTCCTATCTCTTGTTTCATTCAGTCTGGAACAGCTTTTCAGACTTGTCTTTGACCTTGACACTTGAGGAGTATTGACCAGTTTGTAGAAAGTTCCTCAGTTTGGGTTTATCATTAGTTAAGACTCATAAGATTTAGGATAGACATTTTTGTCCAGTACTACAGAAATGATGCTGTATACTCAAATGTGTCATGCCAGGATGCACACAATGTCAATTTGTCTTATACCTGATGCTATTAATTTTAGTCACCTGGTTCAGATAGTATATACCAGGTTTCTCCATTGTAAAATTAGAATTAGGAGGTACTTTGTGAGGAGATTCTTAAAGATTGTAAATGTCCTGTTTCTCATCGAATTGTCACAGACTAGTTTGAGTCTATTGACAATTCTTGACTGAACCAGTTACTATGTTGACTGTCAAATGGTGAGTCCATGGCTTCTGCCTTGGTTGGCATCCTACTACTGTATTAAGTGTCCTCACACTCAGCCAATCTACTCTGCATACATAAAATAAGCATGCAGTTCAGAAAACAGATTAAACAACTAATAGATTAAACTTCTGAGTTACAAGCTTTATTTGAGTTAATCTTCAGCCTTAATTAACAAAAAACTGTACATGACATGAAAACATGTCTCAGGTTTCTGGATACAGTTCATGCCCATTCGTTACAGGATGTTGTAAGTTGTCCTTTTATAGTGTTGACAGGATTGGAAACAAGGGATGAACAGTGACCATTACCAATGAGGCATTGCTCATTGATAAGTGAATACAGCACTGAAATTTAAAAATCAGGCCGGGTGTAGTGGTTCACGCCTGTAATCCCAGCACTTTGGGAGGCCAATGTGGGTGGATCACGAGGTCAGGAGTTCGAGACCAGCCTGACCAACATGGTGAAAGCCCGTCTCTACTAAAAGTACAAAAATTAGCCGGGCGTAGTGGTTTGTGCCTGTAATCCCAGCTACTCAGGAGGCTGAGGCAGAAGAATTGCTTGAACTTGGGAGGCGGAGGTTGCAGTGAGCCGAGATCACGCCACTGCACTCCAGCCTGGGTGACAGGCTGAGTGAGACTCCATCTCAAAAAAAAAAAAAAAAAAATTAAAAATCAGGATGACTATAACACAGCCTGACTATAAGAATGGCAAAATCTTATTTACAGTTGTAGACACAGACCTGATATACAATAGTTGCCATCTGCCAAATTCTCTGTAGATCATTTTATACCAAAAATTTGCTTTTAGAGATCTGCTAGCAAAATCAGAAATTTTCTGTATCAGTTATTTTAATCAAAGTTGTAAGTTCATCTAGTAATTGCCAAAAAAAATCACTGGAATAACACAGGAGACTAGGACGGGGAACCAAGGTCTACGTATTCTCCATCTCCAAGTATAGATACATAAGTCTCATGATTAAGATTCAATGAGAGTTTTAAATGACTTTTTGTTTTAAAACTGGATCATAAATGCAGCAGTGTGTATATATACATGTATCATTTAAAGAATGATTATAAAATGAATTCCCATTTGCCCTTAACACCCTTATCAGGATGTTAGGGAACCACCAGAATGCCCTTTCCTGATCACATGCCTTTCTCTTCTCACAGCAGGTGTAACCACCATCTTGAGTTTTATGTTAATCCTTCCTTGGCTTTAAAACAAACAAAGCTACCTGTACAATTGTAACTATAGTTTATTTTTCCTTTTTTAAAACACTATTTTACTGGGTATTTATCCTGCAATGTATTATTATTCCCACTGTTGATGGGCATTTAGGTTGCTTTCAGGTTTTCTTCCTGCTATGAACAATGTTACATTGAAAACTTAATCTACTTTTCCCTTCATTCACTTTTTTTGTTTGTTTTTTGTTTTTTGTTCTTGACACATAGTCTTGCTGTGTCACCCAGGCTGGAGTGCAGTAGCGTGATCTCGGCTCACTGCAACCTCTGCCTTCCTGGTCCAAGCGATTCTCTTGCCTCAGCCTCCCGAGTACCTGGGATTACAGGTGCACGCCACCACACCCATTAATTTTTGCATTTTTAGTAGAGACAAGGTTTCACCATGTTGGCCAGGTTGGTCTCAAACTACTCACTTTGAGTGGTCCACCTGCCTCGGCCTCCCAAAGTGTTGGGATTACAGGTGTGAGTCACCGCACCTGGCCCTCCACTTTTTTTAAAAACAACAACAACAACAACAAATATGCGGTGTGGTGATCATCTCATTTAATCTTTACTTAGGCAGATGTGATGGTTAATACTGTCAGCTTGATTAGATTGAAGGTTACAAAGTATTGTTCCTGGGAGTGTCTGTGAGGGTGTTGCCAAAAGAGATTAACATTTGAGTCAGTGGGCTAGGGAAAGCAGATCCACCCTTAATCTGGTGGGCACAATCTAATCAGCTGCCAGCGAATATAAAGCAGGCAGAAAAATGAACAAGAGACTGGCCCAGCCTCCCAGCCTACATCTTTGTCCCATGCTGGATGCTTCCTGCCCTTGAACATTGGACTTCAGGTTCTTCAGTTTTGGGACTCGGACTGGCTCTCCTTCCTCCTCAGCTTGCGGATATCCTATTGTAGGACCTTGTGATTGTGTAAGTTAATACTTAAGCTCTCCATATGTGTGTGTGTGTGTGTGTGTGTGTGTGTCCTATTCTGTCCCTCTAGAGAACCCTAATACAGATTTTGGTATTGGGAGTGGTTCTAGAGGAACAGAATATTAAGGATGGAGTTCTTTCATTGGTTTGGGGTTTCTGCAGTTGGCTGCTTAATATTTAGACCCCAAAATGCTAAGGACTCTCCTTCTAATAGTATGGAGAACACTGATAGTCCTTGGTGTGAACTGTTTAGAGAGTTATGCAAAATAAATGCATTTGACACTCCTGATTCATTACTCATGAGAGTCAAGGAGTTTAGTGACTCTATGCATAATACCTTTCACCATATGTGGAGAACCAAGAAACATAATGAAGCTGGTTGGTTGTTCCTCTGTTCAGTGGACAAAGTGATGAAAGAAAATTATGAACTCAGAGATTCTGTCTCCCAGCTTTAGAAACAGATACTGAGCCTCAAATCTGCTAAGATTGCCCTGAGTGAGAATCTTACCTCCTGAAGAGCAAGAGCTGAAATTGTGGAAAAACAGACACAAGCTCTTATCATGTGAGTGGCTGACTTGTAACAAAAGATGCATGCACCAGGTGTCTACTGTTAAAGTGAGGGCATTTACTGGAAAAGAATAGGACCCTGAAACTTGGAATGGGGTTGTGTGGGAGGATCCTGATGATACTAGGGACACTGAGTTGTGGAATAGATTTGCAAGATCAGAACCTGCGTCTTTGAAGAGCCCTGTAATTGCTGTAATTGCTATTCTCTGTATGTCAGATCTAATGATGGGGACTGCAGTCACTCAACTACAAAATTTAAATATAGTGGGAATAATTGGATCCTGGGGTGGCGGGGGCCAAGTGGTGACACTCAACCATCAAAGGCAGGGTGGGCATAGTTACCGTAATGGATAGCAGAGGCAAAGCGGCAATCAGAATAGTCTGACTCGTCTAGAGCTCTGGCCTTAGCTAATTAATCATGGTGTTCCTAGAAATGAAATGGATAGGAAGGCTACTGCATTCCTACTTAATTTATACAAGCAGAAAATTTCTAGGTTGAATGGACAAAAGATTAATTTGAATTATAAAAACAGAGAATCACAGCCCCTCAATCAATTTCCAGACTTCAGTCAGCTTACAGACCCAGAACCCCTTGAATGAAGGGGAGGCCATGTCCCATTGAGGAAGGACACCACTACATTACTGACAATTGATGCAGTGACGCTTTCTCCCATCCTTCCCCAAAGAGATCTCCCGCCTTTTACCAGGATAACTGCACTGGGGAAAAGGAAATGATCAGACATTTAGGGGACTAGTGGACTGTCAGCTCTGAGCTGACACTGATTCCAGGAGACCCAAAATGTATTGTGGTCCGCCAGTTAAAGTAGGGGCTTATGAAGATCAGGTGGAGTTCTGGCTCAGGTCTGACTTACAGTGGGTCCAGCGGGTCCCCAGACTCATCCTGTGGTCATTTCCCTAGTGCTAGAATGCACAATTGGCATAGATATTCTTAGCAACTGGCAGAACCTCCACGTTGGCTCCCTCACTGGTAGGGTGAGGGATATTATAGTGGGAAAGGCCAAATGGAAGCCATTACAGCTGCCTCTACCTAGAAAAATCAAAAACAATATTGCATCCCTGGAGGGACTGCAGAGATTAGTGCCACCATCAAGAACTTGAAAGATGTAGGGGTGGTGATTCCCACCAAATCCCCGTTCAACTTTCTCATTTGGCCTGTGCAGAAGACAGGTGGTTCTTGGAGAATGAGAGTGGATTATTGTAAGCTTAACCAAGTGATGACTCCAATTGCAGTTGCCGTACCAGATGTGGTTTGATTGCTTGAGGAAATTAACACATCTCCTGGTACCTGGTATGCAGCCATTGAAGTGACAAGTACCTTTTTCTCCATTCCTATCCATAAGGCCCATCAGAAGCAATTTGCCTTCAGCTGGCAAGGCTAGCAATATACCTTTACTGTCCTACCTCAGGGGTATATCAGTGCTCAGGCTTTGTGTCAGAATCTTATTCAGAGAGAGCTTGATTGCTTTTCGCTTCCGCAAGATATCACACTGGCCCATTACATTGATGACATTATGCTGGATCCAGTGAGCAAGAAGTAGCAAACACACTGGATTTATTCGTAGGACATTTGTGTGCCAGAGAATGGGAAATAAATCTGACTAAAATTAAGGGAACTTCTATCTCAGTAAAATTTCTAGGGGTCCAGTGGTGTGGGGCCTGTTGAGATATTACTTCTAAGATGAAGGATAACTTGCTGCATTTGGCCCCTCCTACAACCAAGAAAAAGGCACAATGCCTAGTGGGCCTATTTGGATTTTAGAGGCAACACATTCCTCATTTGAGTGTATTACTCTGGCCCATTTATCGAGTGACCCGAAATGCTGCCAGTTTTTAGTGGGATCCAGAACAGAAGAAGGCTCTGCAACAGGTCCAGGCTGCTGTGGAAGCTGCTTTCCCACTTGGGCCATATGACCCAGCAGATCCAGTGGTGCTTGAGGTGTCAGTGGCAGATAGGGATGCGTCTTGGAGCCTTTGGCAAGCCCCCATAGGTGAATCACAGCAGAGGCCTCTAGGATTTTGGAGCAAGGCCCTGCCATCTTCTGAAGATAACTACACTCCATTTGAGAGACAACTCTTGGCCTGTTATTGGGCTTTGGTGGAAACTGAATGTTTGACTATGGGTCATCAAGTCACCATGCGACCTGAACTGCCTATCATGAACTGGGAGCTTTCTGATTCCTCAACCCCTAAAGTGGGTCATGCATAGCAGCATTCCATCATCTAATGGAGGTGGTATATCCGTGATCAGGCTCGAGCAGGTCCTGAAGGCACAAGTAAGTTACATGAGGAAGTGGCTCAGATGCCCATGGTCTCTACTGCTGCCACCCTGCCTGCTCTACCCCAGCCTGCACTGATGGCCTCATAGGGAGTTCCCTATGGTGAGTTGACAGAGGAAGAGAAGACTAGGGTCTGGTTCACAGATGGTTCTGCACAATATGCAGGCACCTCCCCAAAGTGGACAGCTGCAGCACTACAGCCCCTTTCTAGGACATCCCTGAAGGACAGCAGTGAAGGGAAATCTTCCCAGTGGGCAGAACTTCCAGCAGTACACCTGGTTGTGCACTTTGCATGAAGGAAAAATGGCCAAATGTGTGATTATATACTGATTAATAGGCTGTAACCAATGGTTTGGCTGGATGATCAGGGACTTGGAAGAAGTTAATCTCAAAAGAGATTAACATTTGAGTCAGTGGAAGAAGCATGATTGGAAAGAAGTGGAAGAAGCATGATTGGAAAATTGGCGACAAATTTGAGGAAGAGGAGTGTGGATGGACCTCTCTGAGTGGCCAAAAACTGTGAAGATATTTGTATCCCATGTGAGTGCTCACCAACGGGTGACCTCAGCAAAGGTGGATTTTAATAATCAAGTGGATAGAATGACCCATTCTGTGGATACCACTCAGTATCTTTCCCCGGCCAACCCTCTCATCGCCCAATGGGCCCATGAACAAAGTGGCCATGGTGGCAGGGATGGAGGTTACGCCTGGGCTCAGCAACATAGACTTCCACTCGCCAAGGCTGACCTGGCTGTGGCCACTACTGAGTGCCCAATTTGCCAGCAGCAGAGACCAACACTGAGCCCTCGATGATCAGCCCCATTCCTTGGGGTGATCAGCAAGCTACCCGGTGGCAGGTTGATTTATTGGATCTCTTCCATCATGGAAAGGGAAGAGGTTTGTCCTCACAGGAATAGACACCTACTCCAGACATGGGTTTGCCTATTCTACATGCAGTACTCTGCCAAGACAACTATCTATGAACTCATGGAATGCCTTACCCACCATCATGGTATTCCACACAGCATTGCCTCTGACCAAGACACTCACTTCACAGCTAAAGAAGTGTGGCAGTGGGCTCAGCCCCATGGAATTCACTGGTCTTACCATGTTCCCCATTATCCTGAAGCAGCTGGGTTGATAGAGGGGTGGAATGACCTTTTGAAGTCACAATTACAATGCCAACTAGGTGACAGTACTTTGCAGGGCTCGGGCAAAGGTCTCCAGAAGGCCGTGTATGCTCTGAATCAGCATCCAATATATGGTACTGTTTCTCCCATAGCCAGGATTCACGGGTCCAGGAATCAAGGGGCAGAAGTGGAAGTGGCACCTCTCACCATCACCCCTAGTGATCCACTAGCAAAATTCTTGCTTCCTTTTCCCACGACATTACATTCTGCTGGCCTAGAGGCCTTAGTTCCAAAGGAAGGAATGCTACCACCAGGAGACACAACAACAATTCCATTAAACTGGAAGTTAAGATTGCCACCTGGACACTTTGGGTTCCTCCTACCTTTAAGTCAACAGGCTAAGAAAGGAGTTACAGTGTTGGCTGGGGTGATTACCCAGACTATCAAGATGAAATCAGTCTACTACTCCACAACAGAGGTAAGAGTATGCATGAAACACAGATCATTAGGGCATCTATTAGTATTACCATGCTCTGTGATTAAGATCAATAGGAAACTACAACAGCCCAATCTAGGCAGGACTACAAATGGCTCAGACCCCTCAGGAATTAAGGTTTGGGTCACTCCACCAGGAAAAAAACCACGACCTGCTGAGGTGCTTGCTGAAGGCAAAGGGAATACAGAATGGGTAGTAGAAAAAGATAGTCATCGGCTATGACCACGTGACCAGCTAAAGAACGGGGGCTGTAATTGTCATGAGTATTTCCTCCTTTTGCTAAAAACATGTTGGTGAATGTATACACTTGCACTAAGAAAGTATCTGTATTTTGGCCAGGCGCGGTGGCTCACGCCTGTGATCCCAGCACTTTGGGAGGCTGAGGCGGGCGGATCACTAGGTCAGGAGATGGAGACCATCCTGGCTAACACGGCAAAACCCTGTCTCTCCTAAAAATACCAAAAAAAATTAGCCAGGCGTGGTGGCCGGCTCCTGCAGTCCCAGCCACTTGGGAGGCTGAGGCAGGGGAATGGCGTGAACCCGGGAAGCGGTGCTTGCAGTGAGCCGAGATGGCGCCACTGCACTCCAGCTGGGCGACAGAGTGAGATTCTGTCTCAAAAAAAAAAAAAAAGAATCAAAGAAGAAAAACACCTTTTCCTTTATCATGTGACATAAGATTTATTGACTTCATGTCAGCATTTAAGCATTGTTAACTTTATGTAATAGTGTTTGGGTTGGGGACTGGTACATTTCCGGTTGAACGAAGGATAGTTGCATTATGTTAGGTGTAATTATGAACTTGTTATTGTCTTTATTTGAAGATTATGTATGATCTCAGGAGTTGTGTATGGGTTCAAGTTGACAAGCAGCAGACTTGTGATGGTTAATACTGAGTGTCAACTTGATGGGATTGAAGGACACCAAGTATTGATCCTGGGTGTGTCTGTGAGGGTGTTGCCAAAGGAGATTAACATTTGAGTCAGTGGGCTGGGGAAGGCAGACCCACCCTTAGTCTGAGTGGGCACCATCTAATCAGCTGCCAGCGAATATAAAGCTGGCAGAAAAATGTGAAAAGGAGAGACTGGCCTAGCCTGCCAACCTACATCTTTGTCCTGTGCTGGATGCTTCCTGCCTTCGAACATCAGACTCCAAGTTCCTCAGTTTTGGGACTCGGACTGGCTCTCCTTGCTCCTCAGCTTGCAGACATCCTATTGTGGGACCTTGTGATTGTGCAAGTTAATATTTAATGAACTCCCCTAATATCCTATTAGTTCTGTCCCCTCTAGAGAACCCTGACTAATACAGCAGGTATTCTTAACTGCCTTTTTCAGACAAGCAAATAGACTTCAAAGAGGTTAAATAACTTACTACAGGTTATATACCTAACAAGAAAGGGTGATAAGACTTCAACTCAGGTGTCTTTATTATAAATTCTGTATCATTTCTAAATTCCTTCATCTTCATTTTTAGGCCAGAGCTGCTATAAATCATATACTTTCAGATTGTATTTTTTCATTCTAGTTGCAAGGAAATCGAAGTTTAGGGTTATCACATCCCAACTCCAATGTCATTTTTAGAGTGTATGTATAAAAGTTTATTCATTTAATTAAAACCTTTGTGTCTAAAATTGCTGAAGTTGTTCTGGGTTGCAGTGAGTTTTGTAGGTTCAGTTTTGTTAATGAGAGAACAACACAGCAGATGACAGAATTAACAAGTCCACCCCTCCACCCTCTGTCCCAGAAGAACAGTTTAGAAAACGGTGCTGTGATGGAGAGCTGTTGAAGACATAAGCGTATGGAATAGAGCTTGAAGGAGATCACTTAGCTTCTACTCATAATCAGGAAAAGGGTCAGCAATCCAGGTGAGAAATAGGCCCTCCATTAAGCCACCCTCTGTGGGGATGATGACCTAAATTCCAGTTTATTTTTAGAAACACAATTGACAGGGATTAGTGACTCACTGTGAATGTGGAGTTGGGAAGGATAGAAAAAGGGATGCTTCCTGTGGAAACCTGAGGACAAATAGCTTAAGTGAAAACAAGGATTCCTGGCTTCCTTGCTCCTTTGGACAGAAGGAGGTTAAGGTTGGCAGTTTTCATCTTAGTGTTC
This sequence comes from Theropithecus gelada, assembly GCF_003255815.1. Classification (NCBI taxonomy): domain Eukaryota; kingdom Metazoa; phylum Chordata; class Mammalia; order Primates; family Cercopithecidae; genus Theropithecus; species Theropithecus gelada. The sequence continues at coordinate 122,363,596 of NC_037668.1, read as the reverse complement.
TAGAAGGAAGCCATTTATGATTAGGACTGTTTTTAAATACACTATCTTCTGATGTGGTGAATTCCCTCAAAACTGGGAAGCGTTAAGTCAAAATCTAAGTAACCATCTACCATGATTATTATTAGGTAGGAAACTGAGATAGATGGTCTGTACAGTCCTTTCAAGTTCTGAGCCTGAGTCTATGCCTTTGAATTTAAAATGAAAGAGATGTTTCTAGGTGCTGAAAATCTGAAATCACTGCATTAAGCAATTGCCGTATTTTTGTTATGTCACTGTTATGAATGTCAGCAAGGAAGCATTTAAACCCCATTACCTAGGAGACCTCTCTAGAGTGCTGGGGGGAAAAATAATTCTATCAAAGTAAAAATATCCTTCAGAAATTAAGGTGAAATATAGATGTTTTCAGACAGAAAGGAGAATTAGTTACCAGCAGCCTTACACTAATTGAAATTCTGGTGGGAGGTAAGGAAAATAATCCCAGATGGAAATACAGAAATGAAGAAAAGGATGAATGCAAAATTAGCCAGGCATTGTGGTGCATGCCTGTAATCCCAGCTACTTGGGAGGCTGAGGCAGGAGAATCGCTTGAACCTGGGAGGCGGAGGTTGCGGTGAACCAAGATCATGTCAGTGCACTTCAGCCTGGGCAAAAAACAGAAAGAAAGAAAAGGATGAAGAGCTCTAGAAAAGGTAAATATAATGAACATCAACTGTTACAAAACAATGCTAATACTGGGAAGTGTAAAATTTATGCAAAACTAAAATACATGACAGCCATAATGGAAAAGGCAAAAAGCTGGAGTTAAAGTGTTATGAAGTTCTAGCACTGTCAAGAAAGTGGTAAAAGCAATAATTTGTATTAAAAATACCAAGATGTGTTTTGTAACATCAAAAAGAAGTTAAAAGAGGGGAAAATAGAATACTGGGGTAATTCAAAGAAAGGCAAGATTGAAGAAAAAAGGTAAATGAAACAGTGGGTTACATAGAAAGTAAATAGTAGGATGGTAGATATAAACCTACTTAAATTAGTAATCACGTTAAATGAAAATTGACCAAACATTCTGAGTATTAACCTACTGTCGTTGCACTAGGAAAAAAATAAAATCTATCTACATCCTGTCTTGAAGAGACACGCCTTAAATAAAGGTGCACAGGAAGTGCAAGGATGGAAAAGGACACAACTTGCAACCAATGAAAAAACTGGTATAGCCATTCTAATGTCAGATAACACAGATTTTAAGTCAAGGAGGATTACTGGAGATAAAGAGAGATATTCCATAATGATAAAGAAGTCAATCAACAAAGAAGATTTCAAAATTCAAAATAAGATCATTTCAAAATATATAAGGCAAAAATAGACAGCTAAAAGGAAAAATGGACAAATCCATAATCATAAGGGTTACTTTAACACACCTCTGAACAGAAAATAATAAAAATCAAACAAAAAAAACAAAAAATAAAAATCAAGACCGCAGTTAACAACCTTAACCTAACTAACACACAGAGAACACCGTCAACCATGACAAAATTCGTATTTCATTTAAGCTCATATTTAAATTTTACCAAAGTTGACAATAAGCAGGCCATACAGAAGGCCTCAAAACATTTCAGAGGGTTGAAATTATTCAAAATATGCTCTCTGACCTTAGGGAAATTATACTAGAAATCAATAACAAAAGATAACTAGAAAATCCTCAACTGCCTGGAGATTAAACAGAACACACTTCTAAATGATCTGTGGATCAAAGAAGAAACAACAAACACTAGAAAATATTTCAAACTGACCAGTAGCGAAGATGTGCCATATTAAAAATTGGCTGCAGCTGAAGCAATGCCTGGAGAGAGATTCTTAGCCTTCACTACATGTCTTGGAAGATTGAAAGGTTAAAATCAATTAAACTTTATCTTGAGAAGCAAGAAGAGAGGCTGGGCAATGTGGCTTATGCCTGTAATCCCAACACTTTGGGAGGCCGAGATGGGTGGATCGCCTGAGGCATAAAGATTGGAAAAGAAGAAATAAGAGACCAGCCTGGCCAACATGGTGAAACCCGGAAACCAGTAAAACCAAACAAAATTAAAGAAAAATAATAAAGCTAAGGACTGATTCTTTGAAAAGGTTAAGAAAATTGATAAACCCCCAGTAAAACTAATCAATAAAAGAAGAGGAAAAATAACATCATGAATGAAAAAAATATTACTAGAGACTACAAACATTGAAAGATATGATGATATAATGAACAACTTAACACAATTTGAAAATTTGAATAAGAACAAAATTAAGGACAAAATAAACTGACAAAAAATCTGGAGAGTCCCCATGTACTAGTGGAAATCGAATCAGTTATTTAAGACATTTCCACAAGCAAAATGTAAAGCCTCACCAGTGAATCCTTTCAAACATTTAAGGAAGACATTACCCCAATCTTATGCAAGTTCTTCTAGAAAATAAAAAAAAGAGAATACTTCCAAACTCTAAGTTCATCCTCACCTTGATGCCAAAACCTGACAAAGACATCACAATATACAGAAAAGCAACTCTCAGTATATCAAAAGAATTAATTGTACATATATTACTACCAAGTGAGGTTACTTCTTTGTGTGTGCAAAAGTAGTTTAACATTTGAAAAGTCAATCAACATAATTTACCACATTAATTTTCTTAAAGGGAGAAAAGCATAGCTATCTCAATAAATAAATGCAAATTTTAAAAAAGATTTTATAAAATTCAACAGATACATACGATTTTTAAAAATACTCTTAGCAAACTGTAAGCTATGACTTCCCTAAACTGATAGAGATACACTCTTCTGCAGACTACTTAGTGGTAAAATATTTAAAGGTTTGGCCCTGAGATTGGGAATCACACAAGAATATCTACAGTTACAAACTCTATTCAACATTGTACTAGAGATTCTAGCCATAAAATAAGGCGAGAAAAAGAAATGAAAGGCATAAAGATTGGAAAAGAAGATATAAAATAATCATTGTTTGCAAATGATGTAATTATTACAGGGAAAATTAAAAAGCATTTATAACCTATTAGAATTCGAATTGGAGATGAATTTAGAAAAAAAAACGGCCGGGCGCGGTGGCTCAAGCCTGTAATCCCAGCACTTTGGGAGGCCGAGGCGGGTGGATCACAAGGTCAGGAGATCGAGACTATCCTGGCTAACATGGTGAAACCCCGTCTCTACTAAAAATACAAAAAAAAACCTAGCCAGGCGCGGTAGCAGGCGCCTGTAGTCCCAGCTACTTGGGAGGCTGAGGCGGGAGAATGGCGTGAACCCGGGGGGCGGAGCTTGCAGTGAGCCGAGATCGCGCCACTGCACTCCAGCCTGGGAGACACAGTGAGACTCCGTCTCAAAAAAAAAAAAAAAAAAAACTGCTTAAAATTCAGTATTCACAAGTCACTTATATATTAACACCAAACAGGAAATGGAATTTATGAAATGATATTATTTAAAATAACATCAAAACATCAAATACTTAGGAAATCTAAGGACAGCTGTATAGAGATGTACATCTGAAATACACAAAATATTTTTGGCATAAATTAAATAACCAAACAGAAGAATATATCATTTTTGTGGATTGAAAGGTTCAGTATTATAAAGATGGCAGTTGTCTCCCAAGTTGATATATACATTCAACCAAGTCTTATTTATTCTTGTTAAGTACTTTACAAATGTGCTTTGAGGCACTTTGATGTAGTCTGTCTCATGATCCTCAAAAAGGCAGAGTAGATGTTTTGAACTCTCTTTTAGTGGGTTCAAAGACTTGCCATACAGCTAGTAAGAGAAGGTAGCACCCGAATTATATATCTTTGTTGTAAGTTACTTTTTACTTTGACATTCTTTATTTTTCACTTTATTATTATTATTATTATTTTGAGACAGAGTCTCACTCTGTCGCTCAGGCTAGAGTGCAGTGGTGTGATCTCAGCTCAATGCAACCCCTGCCTCCCGGGTTCAAGCGATTCTCATGCCTCAGCCTCCCGAGTAGGGTTACAGGCATGCGCCACCATATTCAGCTAATTTTTGTATTTTTAGTAGAGACAGGGTTTCACCATGTTGGCCAGGCTGGTCTGAAACTCCTGACCTCAGGTGATCCACCTGAGGTCTCCCAAAGTGTTGGGATTACAGGCGTGAACTACCGCGCCCAGCCTCTTTTTCACTTTATGCCACAGACTATTCCAGTCCTATTCTACCTGGCTACATCCTTTCCTCATAGGATCCTTCCTCAAAGGATCCCAGAGATCCCTTGGGGAACACACTGTTGGATTTACTCACCTCAAAATCCAAGTATTTAAAAAAAAAACTATGCATGCTACATATTATGGAAATTTATTAATTTAAATAAATGCCTTGAATTTAAAGTTAGAAAAAATTTTCCACCCAGCATTGGAGTTTGCAGACTGATTGTCAGACTTTGTTGCCTCCTTCAAAACTAGCACCATTCAAGGGACACTCTGGAGATGTGAGATTAAATATTTAACTGAATATTGTAATTAGTTTTGTAACAACAAAGTGGTTCTAGCTGGCTCCAGAAATTAATGCCTAATCTGGAGAAAGGCCTACATTATTTTGGGATCTTGTAAGACTTCATGTGATAAAGACAAAAATTTTCTAGCATGAAGGAGTTGAGTGGGTTGTGTAAGTTACACATTCTTTTGGTTACCCATTGAATAAGTCTTTTCTTTCCTCACCACTTTCCTCTCTTTTAAGTTACGTATGATGCTGAAGAGGGATTTTTTTTTTTTTTTTTTTTAAAGCTCATAAGCTTATTTGGGCTAAGCTTTTATCAGATAAGGCTCCTCATAAAATAATGTGTCCAGCACTGTTCAGAGCTTCCCCAGTGTTACCAACCTCCCTTGGAATTACACTGAAGTTGTCATTGGTCGGATTACATTTGAAGTATAATCTGTAATAATTAAATGTGTAATTTAAGAAGAATGTAGACATATACCAGTTGGCAGTGATGATGGAGCACTGAGAACTTATTCAAGAAATGTTGAGGAACTATAATTAACAAAATTTTAGTGACCTATTGTGAATGTAGAATTGGGACGGTGAGGCTGGAGTTGGACAAGGTAGGGAAGGGCCAGAACCTGTAAACCAAGTTACATGATGAATAGGTGAAGGCTGGAGGTTCCTCTCCTGGAAAAGAGGAAACTGGGGACATGACGGCTGTCCTCAAATACTGCAAGCAAATAGGAATTAAAATTACACTATTTATTTGCTCCTTTGGGAAAAAGATATGATCAAAAGCTAAGATTAATGGAGAGGCACATTTCTGCTTTATATAAAGAACTCATTTTACAATTGGAACACATGATCTTGTGATCTATCAGTCATTAGGGACACACTCAAAGCAAAAACTACGTGACCACTGTCTTAGTCTGTTCTTGCTGCTATAACAAAATACCACGGCCTGGATAACTTATAGACAACAGAAATTTATGTATGACAGTTCTGGAGGCTGAGAAATCCAAGATCAAGGCACCAGCAGATTGGGCGTTTGGGAAGGGCTTGTTCTCTGCTTCCAAGATGGCGCCTTGCTGTTGTGTCCTCACATGGCAGAAGGGTGAATGCTATGTCCTCACATGGTCAAAGGCGGAAGGACGAAAGGGGCTGATGGCTGTGTGAAACCTCTTCTATAAGGGCATTAATCTTATTCGTGGGGATGATGATGCCCTCATGACCTAATCACCTTCTAAAGGCCCCACCTCTTAATACTATCACTTTGGTGATTAACTTTCAACATATGAATTTTGGAGAGACACATTCAGACCATAGAAACCACCTTTAAGCATATTGTGAAAAAAAAATATTTTTGGGGAAAGGAAGTAAAAAAAAAAACCTCATTCCCAGCTGGGCTGCATTCAAACATGCTTTGACACACAAGTGTCCTTTGCTGAAATAGCTTACATCCTGTGACCTCAACTCCCTGCCAGGATCACTGGGCTGTTGTTCTTGGCTTCCAGTCTCCTATCTTGTTAGAAACAGAAATGTGATATTACTATTGGGTTGTTATATTCAAAGATTTTTGTGTCTTACATAAAGTTATGGGTTGCACTGAATACATTTATTTATAACTTAATTCAACAAACATTTAATGACAACTTACTATGTCCCATCACTATACCAGATAATAGACATGAAATAGCAATTAAAAAACACTCCCTGTCCTTGTAGAGCATAGAACATAACACTATCAGAAGCTGGCAGTTAGTGAGTGAGTGCTCTCAGAGAGTTCTATTATCAGATTTATTTGGAAAAGTCAGATTTGGTTAAATACCATTTTTTCCCAAGAATGAATAGCAGAATTTCCCTGTATAAAAAGCCCAAGATTAGAAGCCAATTTTAAATTAAAGCTAAAATAGTATGACTTATATTATTCTGAAAATGTTGTCATTCCCCATTTCCAAAATAATACAATGAATAATCAGAAGAGCTGTATCCATGATTTTCTTTTAGGAGACTTTAATACAAAACTACTGTGAACTTCACCTAAAATATATCTTCTGCTGCTGGTCTAGATCTGAGTGTCCAGTACAGCTGCCAGAAGCCACAGGTGACTATTTATGTTAAATGAGTTAACATTATATACAATTTAAAGTTTAGTTCCTCCGTTGCACTAGCGATATTCCAAGTGCTCCATAGCCACATGTGGCTGGTGGCTTCCATATTTGACAGTGCAGCTATAGAACATTTCCATCATGGCAGGAAGTTCTGTTGGGCAGTACTGATTGAAAGAGGGCCCATCACATCCAGAAGCTGGTCCTACAGCTGGGGAGCAACAACAAAAAGTATTTGATAAAGTTTAATGCCCATTCATGATTTAAAAACAACAACAAACAACAACAACAAAACAAACAAACAAAAAAAACTCTTAGCAGTTTGTGAACAGAAGGGGCTGTCCTTAAACCAGAAGATGACTTTCTCACTGAACCACTTGAGTCAGAGCATCTCATGATATCTTAGGAAGATAGTGTAACTTAGAAAATGGCCACTTTGCTGTGTATATACCAAAGGCATCATAATGATTTAAAAATATCCCAACAGTTGTGTACAAATATGGGTTGACAATGTGTTAATCAAATGTTACGAATACAAGTATAAGCATAACCGGCAAGGCGGTGGCTCATGCCTGTAATCCCAGCACTTTGGGAGGCTGAGGTGTGTGGATCACCTGAGGTTGAGAGTTCGAGACCAGCCTGACCAACATGGTGAAACCCCATTTCTACAAAAATACAGAAAATTAGCCGGACATGGTGGTGTGTGCCTGTAGTCCCAGCTACTTGGGAGACTGAGGCAGGAGAATCACTTGAACCTGGGAGGTGGAGGTTGCAGTGAGCCGACATCACGCCACTGCACTCCAGCCTGGTGACAGAGCAAGACTCCGTCTCTAAAAAAACCCAGCAAAACAAGTTTATCTGATGTATATTGGCATAGTCCTAAAAGAACAGACTATAAATTCTGCCATGAAGCAAAGTCAAGTAAAGGATATGTTGTATAAAGTTAAAATTCTTTTGAACTTCTGGCTCAACAGTTAAGTATATTGGTCTGAGTGCTCACAAGGGGCTGAACTAGACTTCTGAAATTCAGGAGCCTTATTTGACAGTGGCCTGCCTTCAGCTCATCATGTGCACATATGTGTATGTGTGTTTTTTACTTTATTAACTGTAGCCATTTTATTCACTGTTTTTTTCTGTATGGTAATTTTTCTAGTTGTAGGAATTCTTAGGTGCTGGTGAAAAAGGCTACACTGCCACTGCAGTTCTACATACTAGTAGAGCTAAATTCCAATTTACATTTCAAAACAGAGCCCTGTATGTTATCTTTGATCTACAATCTAGTATCAGTAATCACAAGGTCTAAAAATAATGGCAACTAAAAATCAGTCACTTCCTACTTGCTCTATGCTGGACATTATGCAATGTGTTTCATTCCATTTTTCTTATTTCCTTTGTATAATAACTCTGGTATCTAAAATAGTATTAGCCCCATTCAACACATAGTCCAACAACCTGAGCTAAGTTGCCCAAATAATATGCCCAAATCATGCCCAATTGTTCAATCAGGTTTGAACCCAGTCTGATTTCTATATCTGTACTTCTTTCGCTGTCCCATGATCTAGGACTCCTGATTAGGAATCATAATAATAAATGCCATTTTCTAGTGTTTATTACATACAAGATAATTCTAAGCATTTTTCTCAGTAGGTCATTTAAACCACACAGATACACATAGGATTCTTTTTTCACAGATGAAGACACATGGGGCAGTGGGATTGCCTAGCCCAGTGCAGAAGTGGCAGGCAGGGCTGAGCCAGGACCTGGGCAACTAGGCTTCAGAGTCTGTGCTCTTCTCCATTACGCTCTAAGTTTTTCCCTCAGAAATTCAAGAATATACGTTGGTGTTTATAGTCCAACTGCAAGGAACTGGGTCACTTAGAATGCTCTACAAATATATGGAGGACTTGGGAAAGCAAATCAAAATAGCCTTGGAACCCAGGGAAGAGAGGCCAGCAGTCCCAGGCATGGAAGAAGGTTAGGTGAGACAACGACCAAAAAGTGACTCTGGTGGGCCCTGGTGCTCAGGACCAGCTGCAGCTCAAAGTCAGGACGGTGGCAAGGCACGGAATTGTTGGATGTTTTTCAGCAGTGAACAGGAAGGCAGGAGAGTGGAGGGCTGGAACATTCCTGGAACTGGAATTTTTTAGGGTAGACACAGCAAAAAATCATAGAGTTTGAGGAACTAAGGGTTCTGGGTGACAAAACGTGGACCATGGGTTCAGACTAGAGAAGAAAGAAAATCTGGGAGCAGGCCGGGTGCAGGTGGCTCACGCCTGGAATCCCAATACTTTGGGAGGCCAAGGCAGGTGGATCATCTGAGGTCGGGAGTTTGAGACCAGCCTGACCAACATGGGGAAACCCTGTCTCTACTAAAAATACAAAATTAGCCAGGCGTGGTGGCACATGCCTGTAATGCCAGCTACTGAGGAGGCTGAGGCAGGAGAATCATTTGAACCTGGGAGGTGGAGGTTGTGGTGAGCTGAGATTGAGCCATTGAACTCCAGCCTAGGCAACAAGAGTGAAACTCTGTCTCAAAAAAAAAAGAAAAGAAAAGAAAAGAAAATCTGGGAGCAGATGGGAAAAAATGGCACTTTTAAACTTATTCAGCCTTCATTTGACAGAATGGATATTATGCTTTATTAGTTGATCAGTTAAGGAGAGCATCTAAGTCATCTAATATGATATGCTCTCACTGGGTTGAGTATAACTGAAAAGCAGATTGAGTGAGTTGGCAAAATCCTTGGGATTCAGGGCACAGTTACATCTGGTTGGTGTGTAAATTAGTGTCACGTTTCTGAGGTTAATTTTCCAATGTCTGCCTACTGAAATCCTGATAGTCCTTTGACTCAGCTACTTCACCTCTTTGAATTTATCTTATGGAAATGCTCAAGTTTTCATGAACATATCTTCAAAGAAGCAAGTTTTAAAAGACTAACCATGTTTGAAGTTATTATGCTAATCTAAATACACGCAACCATATATATATACAAAGTGTACTCTTTTTTCCTTATGTCACATGGGCAATGTGCTGATGTTGTAACAAGGTTTGAGGGAGGCACATTTTACACATGAGCCTGACACCCCAATCATCATGCTTATGAACTACAAGAGGTCTTCAAAGAGTACCTTTAATATAACTTTAGAGATCTGTACCTCTGTCAAAAAGTCAACAGGTTTTTTTTTCTGCTAAGCAGAAGGAAGTATTCACTAATGCGTATGTATCTTTTAGACTGAGAATAATTTGTTTAAAAAAGTATATAACCCGGCTGGGCGCGGTGGCTCACGCCTGTAATCCCAGCACTTTGGGAGGCCGAGGTGGGTGGATCACGAGGTCAGGAGATCAAGACCATCCTGGCTAACATGGGGAAACCCTGTCTCTACTAAAAATGCAAAAAAAATTAGCCAGGCGTGGTGGCAGGCGCCTGTAGTCCCAGCTACTCGGGTGGCTGAGGCAGAATAGCGTGAATCTGGGAGGCGGAGCTTGCAGTGAGACGAGATTGCACCACTGCACTCCAGTCTGGCCGACAAAGTGAGACTCCGTCTCAAAAAATAAAAATAAAAAAATTATGTAACGTATCATTTGAAAGTGATTTCATCTGTCCAACCAGTCAGGCTTTCTTATTAAGCGTCACACAAATTTGGTTATGGTACGTAAAGTGACAACCCTTTCTTTCTTTCTTTTTTTTTTTTCAGATGACATTATATACTTATTCAAAGACAAAGAGCTCAAAACATCATTCCTCCCCCAAATGAAAAATGTCTGGGAAATTTCCTAATCCATTTTCTCTGAAACCCAATTGGGAAGCTAGCCACCTTGAGTTCTATACTTGAAAAGCAAAGACTAGGTCTGTAAGTCTGCCTGTATGTAGACAACTTCTTACAAGACATCCTAATGAGAGTAATGGCAGAAATAGGGGAAATGAAAATTAAGACAAGTTTTGCAAGTGTTACTCCAAAGAATCCAGAATATTTCCATTTTGCCCATGGTAAAACTATCCAAGGAAGATTAAGTAATTTGGATTGGTCAGGATGTGAACCTAGGCTGGCCTGGCTTCTAAGTCTGTGATTTTTCTGTTATCCCATGACATGGTGTACACTACAAGAAATGCTGATCTTAATAACATAGCTACCTGTATTGAGAATTCATTAGGTCAGGTACTCTTCTAAGCACTTTGTTTCTATTCTCACTCAGCAAATTTTAGTGAGCTCTTTATTGATTTACAAGATTATGCGTCTATGAACTCAGTTACACTGGCTATTAATTAAATTCCCCTCAAGTTTGGTTTGTAAAAAATTAATTGACGTTCATTCTTTTTTCAGAAGACACCAGGTTTTTAGCCTTGGATCAAGATATCTAAAAATAAAAAATAAAAATTCAGTAAAAATCTAGATCTTGCTCAGCTCCAAATTCTTGAACTGCTTTCAGAGTACTGAGAACATTGTAGCCCAAACATGCAATGGCATTTTATAAGCCTCATGAGCTCTAAGGACTAAGTTCTGATTTTTTTTTTTTTTAAATCTTGTCCAGATCCCTATCTAAGGGGTCTAGGGAGTCATGCCCTACAAACCATAAATTCTCATCAGATGGATTTTATTTAACCCTATATATTGTGACTTACTTTCCAACCTGACTCTGGCATAACATTATGAGACAAGGAAGAAAATAAAAATATTTTACTCCAAAACATGTTTATTTGCCATATCTTGAAATGGCCCTGCAAAGCTGTCTTTCATGGGGGAAAATTTGCATCTGTAAAGAATCTCTATAAACATAGCTAGATCTTTTACTTCCAGGCCCTCCCAATCCTAAAGAGATTAACTGAAAGTCTAGCACTTCTTAAAGATCTGAGTAGGAAACATTTCATCTGTTATCTCTAAGGGCAGCGACTGTAAGACTTCAAAAGACCCTTGGTCTTCACAATCTTTTATCTTAACCTGAACATTTTCCTTCTATTAACCCCAGTCTTTAGACAAACTCAACCAATTGTCAATCAGAAAATGTTTAAATTCACCTGTAGCCTGGAAGCCGCCTGATTTGAGTTGTCCCAACTTTCTAGACGAAACCAATGTATTCCTTAAATGTATTTGATTGATGTCTCATACTTCCCTAAAATGACTAAAACCAAGCTGCGTCCCCAACTACCTTGGGCACATGTTCTACAGACCTCCTAAGGACTGTGTCGTAGGCCATGGTCACTCATATTTGGCTCAGAATAAATCTTTTCAAATATTTTGCAGAGTTTGACTCTTTTTGTTGACAGCTCCTTCTTAGCCATATGCACATCACTACATATTGTGTTTTGGAATTTATAAATACTAAATGCTAATTTAAAATTTTAAAGGTTCCATTGATTTTTTGCTGCCATAAAATGATCTATTTGAATCTATCTTCGATAAAGTACAGTTGTCAAGCTGCTTGATGGAACCAGCAAGAAACAGCTTCACTTCCTACAGTGGAACCAAGTGCTTAAGCAGAGTAACAGTGTTTCTGACTATCATGGTTAAAAAAAAATCTCTCCAATATAAATTATAGGGTGGTAAAAAGAGCTGAAAGATTTTGTTTTGTTTTGTTTTTTAACAGTTTTTATTTTCCGAATGACAACAGCTTCATTTTCCAATATTTTCTGTAGTACACAAAACCTACCATCTGTATTTATATATTTTTACACCAGAATTTTCATTTTTACCAGTTTTTACTAGTGATCATCAACTGGATTGCACAAAGAAGATATATTTAAGGCTCTTTCTGAATCGTGTGGTTTAGTTAAAAATCTCACAATATGTTGATAGTTTGTCTTTCAGGACTTGGGCTTTGACATACGTAAATTTAAAATTTCCAGTCAAATTCAGTGCTGACAATTTGAGTGTTTTATGTAACAGTGAAAGAAATTCAGAACTGAATTAAAGATTAAAAAATTAAAGTGTGCATACAACAAAACAAAAACATTGGAAGAGAGGTGAACTATTGTTTTAAAACTATTGAACCATATTCCAAATAATATGACTTCTTAGGACCTCACAATTTAAAGACCAGCTTAACTGTATTTATTTTTTTATAAAAATAACACCATATAAAATTGTCAACAACTGAAAATATGGACATAAAAATAAATACAGTAGTTTTAAGATTTTTCACAGTTATATAAAACATTTAAAAATTATCAAATATTTATAACATATCAATTACATATAACACACATATGTAATATAACACACATATACATATGTAAGTAACTTCATTTGTGGACAGTGCACAAATTGTTAAATAGTACAGAAACCAGATTTACTTTAGCTTGTTTCTGAATAGTTCAGTAAGTCATGTTATTTGGAGTATGATAGGGGTCAGCAAACTATAGCCCATAGGCCAAATCAGGCCTGCCACCTGTTTTTGTAAAGTTGTAAATAAAACTAAAAACTCAAAAAGAATCACCAATAGGATGATTTTTACCTAGGATGATTTTTGACTAAGAACACAGCCATGCCCATTTATCTACACATTGCCTATGATTGATTGCTTTCCTGCTACAACATTAGAGTTGAGGAGCTGGGACATCTTTACTCTCTGTCTCTTTAAAGAAAAAAGTTTGCTGATCCTTGGATTTGATGAATGAGTAATGCTGTGAGATAAATATTTCACTAGCTATTTCAGTAAGTGTCTATTTTACATACAGGAATTCCCACTGCTGGGTTTTCACTAATACGTCTAAAATAGAATATAAGATGGACCAAAATAGCCTAACTGTCCACATTAGTATATGCATATGCATTTTATATTCATTTGTACTAAATTTGCTTTGTATGACCATGTCATAGCTATTATTCTATACATATAGATAAGGTTTGCAACCTACTTCAGGGACTCATGGCTCCTCTGAAATCGTGGCCTCTTAGACTTTATTCGAGTCTGTGAGCCATATGCTTGGTTCTAAACACTCTGAACCATATTTCCCTTGGCTGTGAGATGAAATACATGTTATGGGAAGTTGTATAAGAGTTCTAAATGGCATTAAGAACTAGAGGGATATGAATAGCTGCTCTCTTTGCCCTGAAGTCTTGTTTTTAGGTCTCACAATGTGAAATGTAAAAAGAATCCTATTAGCTTATAGAACCTTAAAGAGAAAATCATGGTGACTAAGATTTACTGAGCTTCTGTGGTGCTGTGCACTCTACCTACATTCTCTCATTTTGTCTGCACAACAAACTTAAGAAACAGGTTGATGCATTATCCCTGCTTTACAAAAGAGAAAACTAAGGCTTAATTAAGACCCTTGTCCAAGGTCACACAACCGGTAATTGACAGAGCCAGAACTCACACATAGAATTGTCCAATTACTGGCCGGGCGCGGTGGTTCAAGCCTGTAATCCCAGCACTTTGGGAGGCTGAGACGGGCAGATCACGAGGTCAGGAGATCGAGACCATCCTGGCTAACACGGTGAAACCCCGTCTCTACTAAAAAATACAAAAAGAAAACCTAGCCAGGCGAGGTGGCGGGCGCCTGTAGTCCCAGCTACTCGGGAGGCTGAGACAGGAGAATGGCGTAAGCCCAGGAGGCGGAGCTTGCAGTGAGCTGAGATCCGGCCACTGCACTCCATCCTGGGCTACAGAGCGAGACTCTGTCTCAAAAAAAAAAAAAAAAAAAAACCAATTGTCCAATTACAAAGTCAGGGCTCTTAATCACTATCTTACTATTAAATAATAGGTGCTAGTATTTATGTACTTTAAAATACCTTCACATGAGGTCATGGATATGTTAATTCGTTTTCTTTAATTATTCCACATTGTATTCATAAATTACAGCATCATTTTGCACTCATAAACATATACAATTATACATTATAATTTATAGATATAGTTGATTTACAATTTAAAAAAAAAACCTTCACATGTCTTTTAACATAAGACCATCGAGCTAGAGAATATTATGGAATTACCTGGTAGACTGATGTCTCTGCTTCCCCTTACTGGCAGAGCTCAGTGGGAGCCTCACTCCTTGCTGCCATTCCTTCCTTCTTGTGGAGTCACCCTTTCCTATTCCCCAGTATCCCCAACCTGCATACCCAGATGAGTCACAAATCCTGCCTTTGAGGTTTCTCTGGCATCTCGTCCTCTGTACAAACCTCAGCCTGTAGACACTTCCAGTTTCTGAAGCCCAATAAACAAGGATAGATGCTACTGTCCTACTGTGGAAATCACTCATCGGGAAGGTGACTTACTGCAAACGGGCAGAGAGAGATGGGACTGATGGAAAAGGGCAATCACAGAGAGCTCTAGGGTCCGCCGACTGCCAGAAGTCTTCCTGGTGGGGTGCTTGGGACTCTGTGAGAGACAGTGTCTGAGGGCTTGGAGATCTCTTCCAGGTAATCTGGCTTTATGACTTGAAGACCCAATTAAAAAGACCTAAGGGCAATGGAAAATGTTTCAAACGGGGCACAGTGGGGCAATGACTATTTATGGATACAGGGATGCAGACGGTATGTTTGCTGTGGTGAATTTTCAGTGTGGAAATCCCAAAAGCAAATGAAATAAGATCCTCTTTTTCAGTTTATTTACTTGAGAAATTGGCACTTCGGCTTTCTCAGGCCCAGCTGGCCTCATGCCACTTACATTTGTAACCTCTGCAGTGTTTTTCAGAAATGCATGGATGGTCCTGTAACATAAAATCTAAAATGTAATTTTATCTGAGGGTGGAATGCATCACAGCCTAAAAGGTTGGCAGCATCCTTAATGGGCAAACAACACTGGCAGCATCCTGATAGAGAAAAAAGTGACAAGAATGCCCGCTGCTCCTACAATTCACTATTTAACACCGTATTCGAAATATCAGCCAGTACAATTAAACACGTGAAAGAATGTAGAGGCAAAAAACTTAGAAAGGAGTAAACATAAAAACCCAAAGAGAATCACTGACAAACTACAAACAATTCCAGAACTCAGGAAAATGCTGGTATACACCTAGGTCCCAAGTTGACTAGTAGCACCCAGCGGCCATCTTGAAACTGTCTCCCTGGCCCTCCTCCTCACCAGAGACAGATAACTGTCTTCAGTTATATTCTCTTCAAGACCATGTCCTCAGATTATCCAACAGAATCTTCCTGAACCAATATAAAGAATATAGTAAGCTGCTTAAGCATTCTTCCTAAGCAGCCTATTTAAAAAAAAAAAACTCAATGGAATTTTTGGCATGTTTATCATCTGAAAGCCACCAGCTGTACTCAGTTTGTCCCCTCTTCTGTGACAGTGCTGGTCCTACCTGAGACTCTTCAACTTGTGTGAATTAGGTCTTCCAAGCATTATCAAAGGAAAAGCAACTTTCCCGGGAAGGGTGGTTGCAGTAATCATTGTGCATATGTCTCTTGCAATAATACTTAAAATCAGATGGTGCTGACCCACTTAGAAACAAGGATTAAAGAAATCTGCTTAGAATTGAATTGAGTCCACCCCAGCAACTTGCCAAGAGAAATGCATTCCACAGAATGCCCTTCAGAGAACCTCTCATTAGCCAGACTGCAGACCTTTGATTTCTTTTCATTTAATATATGACTGCCTGGAATTCATTTAAATGTGGATGCGATACATGTTCATACGTATGTTCATAGCATATTAGTTTAGTCTTTTATTTTTCCTGGACAACATATGCAGTCTTATGTAGGACTTAGTCATCTGTAGCTCTAACCTAAATTTTAAAAGTTGTATATTTTTAATAAAAAGTATATATATTCTAGATAATTTCTTTGTAAATTTGTATATGGTTTCAAATACATCAGAATTTTGAAAAAGTAAAGCATTGACTTTTAAACTGGAAACTTTTGCTGAGCCTTTAATTTAGTATTACAAAAAAAATGAATAGCAGAATCTGTTACTTCTCCTACCAACCAGATACAATAGAATCTGCCCAGAAATGTCTCCTTGCTTTCCCTAACCTCTGTCAAGTTTGTGTTTATTCTTCTGTCTATACATTTGTTTCTATGTCATATTTGATGTTATCTATCACTAATGTGCTTTCTTTAAAATGTGTTCTTACTATGTGTCTTATTGCAGATGGATTTACATCAGTATATCTCCCATAGACTGAAAATTCTCAGAAGGAGAAGGCTGTTTGTAGGATTTAACACAGCGGCTTTTAATCTTGGTTCTGCATTCAGGTCATCTGGAGAGATTTTTATAAATTCAGTTGCCTGGATGCTGCTCCTGAAGGTTCCAGTTCAGTTCAGTGGGTGTGTGGTAAGGCCCATACTTTAGTATTCTCAAAAAGCTTCACAGGTAGTTCTGACACATGGCTAAAAGTTGAGAGGCATTCTTTTAATACCGTGCTCAATTCTATCCATAAGTAGCCAGCATAATTGTCTGGCACATAGACAACCCTCAAAAACTGTTTACGTAATTGGTAAACTGGTTTGAGATGAAGCTTTATGAGATGTCTTCCTTCACTGGAGCAGCCTTGGCAGAGTCATTGCATCAGATAAGTCCAAAGAGACTGAGTAAATAAAATGCTGGCAAAGCCACAGCTACACTTGTTTGAGTTGTGTCATTTGAGCCCACCAAATTATTGACTTAACCCGGACAGGCCCAACCTATTTTGTAAGTTAAGAATGTATATGTATATATTTTGTAAGGAGATTCTGGTTACTAACAATGTAAGATTGCAGAAAGAATATGCCTTTGTTGTCATAAAACATCCTTTATGTTTATGAAGTCTTTTCCCTTGAGTTAAAAATGAATAAATAGCTGTGCAGTCAAATGAGAGAGTCACATAAAATATTTCAGAGTTGTTATGTGATTCAATAAGTGAAAATTCCCCCACATTTGCATGTTCGGTTTTGGTGTGTTGTGCTTGGTGATGTAATAGAAGCCAGTGTTATATTTTCTTCCTGTAAACCAATTCCACTTTCCCTCCAGCAGTGATTGGTTTGTAGTGATCCTAAAGCCGTGAGAATTAACTGGACTTGGACGAGAGAGCCTGAAGGCAAACCCTGGTACTTACTCCAGTGGAAAACTGGCCTGTCTTTCTGATCTCCTCTGGAGTGCTTCTCAAATGCTAGGTGCATGCATCAGAGCCACCTGAAAACCTTGTTAAACATTCAGATTCCTGGGCCTCACTCCCAGAGGTTCCCGCTGAGTAGTTCAGCCATTGGAGCCTGGGAATCTGTATGTTTAATGGCCACTCCAGGTTGATGCAGGGGATGTGACACCAGCAGAAAGATTGCTCTGGGGTGCATTTTGTTTTTTCTTACTTCCAGTAGCTGAAGGAAACTGATGCAAGGGCTTAAAAACCTAGGCGGGAGTTTGCTTGCACTAGGCATGTCTTAGACTATTTTATTTAAAAGAGGTTTTTTTTAACAAATGTACTTGAAACCTAAAGAACCTTATATGCCCCTTGGAGACATTTATTGCTGGCTGAGATTCAGTCTTGGAGCCAATGTTTTCAAATCCAATTAATTAAACTGTTTTACCAAAGCTGTTGGGAATGTTTTCACAAATCTTACCCTTTAATCTGAATGAAAATAGGATACAGACTTCACTAAAACAGCTTCACATATAATTTGCAATCTAATCAAGAGAGATTAATATTAAGTAACCTGACAACATCCTCTACAGTGGGGAGCAGCTGATAAGCAATGTTGTGAAAGTGCTCAACTGAAGGCAATCCAGGCTGTGGGCCTCTGTGGGACAAGAGGAGGGAGGCGGAAGGCAGATGGCCACTTCCAGCGTCCGAGCACCTGTGAGTTTCCCTGCTCCAAGGAAAGGAACCAGTGAGGAGGACCCGAGGCTAGCGGCTTCCCCTTCTGTCTGCCTTTAACTTTTCTAGTCTTTCCCCTCTTCACTCCTTCCTCTCCATTTTTTCCTTTCGTTACTTTTTCTCAGAAGTGTGAGTAAAGTCTGAGCCCCAGGTCCCCGTGAAGGTGGTTCCTTTTACAAAGATGGCTGGCTGGTGATGCATTTCACCTGCAGGCTCCAGTCCAAAAGGCCCATCTTCAGGGTTGAAAGCACCAAGCAGTCTGCAAAACCAACCTGATCTTGTCCTTTCTTTGGATGCTTGCAGTGGTAATTAAAGTCTACTGTGATAATTTCTGAAACAAGGAGAAAATAGGAAATCAGTGCTCCTGGAACTGAATTGGAACCCCAGACTAGCTGCCAATGTGTGGATGAATCACCAAAAGGTCTCGGAGCTATTTGCCTTCTATCAGCACAGAGGGAGGTTAGAATGGACATTAGTGAAAAACAAATGACTCAGTTTTCCTTTTTAACAAATGCTGAATTACAGCTGCCTGTTTTCCCTGTTTTAAATAAAAGGGATAAAACCACAACTGCCCAATGGCAGTCTAGAATGAAGGGCTAACAACTGCTTCCTGCGTTGGTATCCGTGGAAAATGGGATGCTTCCCTACTTATACATGCACTTGGCAACTTTTTGCAGAAGCTGATGACATTACGTACCAGGAAGGGGAGATAAAAGTCAAAGGAAGATTCAACCATGTATTTCCTGCTTTGTTAAAGACTCGTGTAATGGGACAGAAAGAAAAAGCCTGTGTTTCCGCCCCAACTTTTCTATTGGCATGCTACGTGACTTTGGCAGGTCATCCAGCTTTTTGAGGGTGTTTCCTAATCTGTGAAATGAGAATAATACCTGCATCACAGGGCAGTTGTGAAGGACAAGCCAGCTAGTGTACCTGAGTTAATGCCTTCACATTTTAAGCCTATAAAAATGTAGAGTTATCTTTGCTTCTGTGAAGGTATTTAGAGGGGTGACAACAGTTACTCAATCACAGAAATGAGGCAAGTGAGAGGAGAGGAAACTTTTCTTGCATTTAGAGAAGAGATAATAAGTGTTTGAGTGGACATACCAGTTATCACAGATTTTTTTTTTTTTTTTTTTTTTTTTGAGATGGAGTCTTGCTCTGTCGCCCAAGCTGGAGTGCAGTGGTGCAATCTCGGTTCACTGCAACCTCCGCCTCCCGGGTTCAAGTGATTCTCCTGCCTCAGCCTCCCGACTAGCTGGGATTACAGGTGCCTGCCCCCACGCCTGGCTAATTTTTGTATTTTTAAGTAGAGATGGGGTTTCACCATGTTAGCCAGGATGGTCTCGATCTCCTGACCTCGTGATCCGCCTGCCTTGGCCTCCCAAAGTGCTGGGATTACAGGCTTGAGCCACCGTGCCCAGCATCACAGATATATTTTTATATGTAAGAAGATGGACCTCCGTTTTAAAAGTTCAATCATGTCTCACTTGAAGACAATCATGTCCTCAAGTGAGTCAATGATTTCAAGACATTAAGTAGTAAATGCATCAACAGTCAGCATTTCTCATGTAAGTAATAATGCCATCGTTTAACACTTCCTTTAGACTGAGCACCATGATAAGTGCTTCCTTTCATATCATCTCATTTAATCTCAGCTGTCTGAGGTAGGAGTTCTCAACAACCACTATTAACAACTCTATGCAACAGATATTATTATTTTCACTTTACATATAATAAAACTGATAAAAATGGAAATTTTAAAAGCTTTCCCCATTTGGTATACCTCATAAGCAGTAGAATAGGGTTTAAAGCATAGGTGTAGTGCCCAGTGGTGTGGTTCACATCTGTAATCCAAGCACTTTGGGAGGCCAATGCAGGAGGATCGCTTAAGTTCAGAGACCAGCCTGGGCAACATAGTAAGACTTAGGCACAATGGCATGTGCCTGTAGTCTTGGCTGAGAGGAGAGGATCTCATGAGCCCAGGAGGTCAGGGGTACTGTGAGCCATGATTGTACCACTGCACGCCAGTCTGGGTGACAGAGTAAGAGCTTATCTCAAAAATAAATAAATAAATAAATACCAGGTGTGTCTGACTCTAAAGCGTATGTTCTTAACCACTGTATTAGTTTGTTCTCATGCTGCTAATAAAGACATACCCAAGATTGGGTAATTTATAAAGGAAAAAGGTTTGATGGACTCACGGTTCCATGTGGCTGGGGAGGCCTCACAATCATGGTGGAAGGCAAAGGAGAAGAAAAGACACGTCTTACATGGTGGCAGGCAAGAGAAATACCAAGCAAAAGGGGGAAAAGCCCCTTATAAAACCATCAGATCTCGTTAAAACTCACTATCATGAGAACAGCATGAGGGTGACTGCCCTATGATTAAATTACCTCCCACTGGGTCCCTCCCACATCACCTGGGGATTATGGGAACTACAGTTCAAGATGAGATTTGGGTGGGGACACAGCCAAACCATATTGACAACCAAAAAAGAGAATGGAAGCTGTACTATCTATAATTGGAACAGAAGTCTAGTCTCTGTGACAAGTTGACCTACCCTATTACTGACTAGCTACATGTCTTTGGGTAAGTAAATTCTGAGCCTTAATCTCTCCTGAGTTGGGGGGACATAATGTTTTCTGGCCCACCTTATAGGTAATTGTGAGAATCAAGTGAGATGGTACATATGAAAGTATTTTTGGATACCATAGAAAGGAAGGGCTTGATTAAGAGTTTCTTCAACCAGAAAGGGATTGGGGGAAATTTTGGTAAGTAGTATAGAAAAAGAAAAATAACCATTAATGCCCTATCTGTAATAGTCTTTTCATTATATAGTCAATCATCTAAAGAAGTGTCTTCTAAAGTATGGCCTGACTATTAGTGCTGCACAAGAAGATTTTAAAAGGTACATGAAAAATGTATTTTAACAGCTCTGTGCTCTTTCTAGAAGTATAATAAACCTGTGATTTCCCAGATTATTGTTTAGGGTTCAGCTAAGTATAAAAAGTGAGTCAATGCCAGGCACAGTGGCTCACGCCTGTAATCCCAGCACTTTGGGAGACCAAGGTGGGCAGATCACCCGAGGTCAGGAGTTTGAGACCAGCCTGACCAACATGGAGAAACCCCGTCTCTACTAAAAATGCAAAATTAGCTGGGCATGGTGGTGCATGCCTGTAATCCCAGCTATTTGGGAGGCTGAGGCAGGATCATCGTTTGAACCCAGGAGGCAGAGGTTGCAGTGAGCCGAGATTGTGCCATTGCACTCCAGCCTGGGCAATAAGAGCGAAATTCCGTCTCAAAAAAAAAAAAAAAAAAAGTGAGTTAAACCAGGTGCAGTGGCTACATCTATAATCCCAGCACTTTGGAAGGCCAAGGTGGAAGAATTGCCTGAGTCCAGGAGTTCAAGACCAGCCTGGGCAACATGGTAAGACTCTATTTTTTAAGTGAGTCAATTGAAAATCAATTAAATATAATAAAGTACTGGTGTTCCATGGATATGGGAAACAGTAAAAGTGGAAGACAAATGATTCTAAGAAGCACTGACAAAAGCCTGCTGTGTTTGAAAACAAAGGCTTATCTCAGAGGTGTTTGTCAAGGCTATCTCCGACTGATCTCTACTGATCTCATTTTGTCTTCAACAACAGTAATAATGATCATAAATAAAGAGGCCTGTTGACATTCTCCCCAAAGCTCACCCTGTGCCCCCACCCTCTACTCTGGTTGAATGCACCAACCCCATAAAGAAGGCAATGGGAGCCAAAGAGTTGTTTTATTTTTATTTATTTATTTATTTATTTGAGACAGAGTCTCACTCTGTCGGCCAGGCTGGAGTGCAGTGGTACGATCTTGGCTCACTGCAATCTCCATCTCCCGGGCTCAAGCAACTCTGCTGCCGCAGCCTCTCAAGTAGCTGGGATTACAGGCATATGCCACCATGCCTGGCTAATTTTTGTATTTTTAGTAGAGATGGGGATTCACCACTTTGGCCAGGCTGGTCTCGAACTCATGACCTCAGGTGATCCGCCTCAGCCTCCTAAAGTGCTGGGATTACAGGCGTGAGCCACCGCGCCTGGCACTGAAAGGTTGTTTTATTCCTACCCTAAGAAATACAGTTTTTTATCCCATATGACTTACAGGATACAAACCATGGCTGCACCTTCTATACAGGGCATGAGTCTCTACTCTGAAAAGTGAGAATTTCCGAAAAGTCTTGATCCAGCATCTTTCAGAGGGAAAGCCTAAATGCTCTGGAAAAGGTTTGTAACAGCCTTGCTGGGATTAGCTCCTCAGCTCAGGCCCAAGGGTCTGCCGTTCCCTAGCTGCAACTTGGCTGCCGAAGGTTGAAAGCCAGTGATAACCATTTTACAGAAAGATTTGTTTTGCCTTTGATGACAGGGCTTTCACTTAAGACAGCCTCTCCAGGCATCGTTGAGAAACCAGTGTTGACCTGATGTGACCTCTAGAAAAGCAACGTAGTCTTCTATGTTATGGGACTTCCATGGCCATGTCTAAACTTTCCCTGAATCTAATCTAGCAGCTTAAGCGGCAGCCGAGAGAAAGATGAAGACGTATCACTGATTAAGAGAAAAGGCCCTTCGTGTATTTACTTGAGGTGCTCCTGGTTTAATGCAGACATTTTCTGTCATCATTTTAATAGCAGCATCCAGACTTTTAAACCTCTGTAAGGTCACATAGCTAAGAGGCAAATATGAGATCGCAACCCAGTTTTGTCTGGTTCCAAAGACCACGGTATTCCACAATACCACAATACTCACACTCGCATCTTTATCAATGAAGTGGTATCGAGGATCAGCACTTTAAAAATAATCTACTTTCATAACAGAATAAAGAGGGTCAACGTTTTTGCTTCACCTTCAGGGACAGAAGCCATTTGGAGACCGTTCATGGGGGCTCCTGGGATGATTACTGGGGGTCCACTCGGGCCCTGTTACTTCCATGGCTATCCTTGTGATTGCTAAAATGACCCTGCGGCATCCCACTGGGGTGGAGCTGGAAACGAGTCCATGGCAGGGATGAAGGCTGACACATGAGGCAGAGCTAAGGATATGGACCTCTTCTCCATTCTCCTTCCCAGCTCCAACATGTGTGAAGAGAGGAGGAGACTGAGGGCTGGGGATGGTGTGAGCCGGGGAGGCGGGAGGCGATGTGCAGCTGTTTGAAGAGAGAGGTCTCTCACTCAAGAGAGGTTTCTCTCCCTTTGACACATTTAGTTGAAGGAATCTGACAACAAACCACAGCTTTTTTTGTCAGGCTGAGTAGGCAAGAGCCATGTGAAATATTTTCCCACGCTGCTTCCACCTCCTCACAAAATGCTGCCTAAGTAGTTTCCATTTTCCTTTTGTTTTCCCCACGCTCCAGGTCAAATGGTAACTGAAAAACCAACATCATTTTCGGTCATTGTTTGGTTTTGCCGTTTAGTGGATAAATTGGAAAAGTGCTTCTCCTGATCATTTGTTGGTTGCAAGATTGTACCAGGAGGCAAGCTCTGTACCTGTTGTTGAAAGTTATTCAGGCACATGCAAGTTCCAGGTCTGTGGAGATTTTACTTCTCAACCTCCTGATCACAAATTCTTGTAGTCAGGGGCCAAGGCTTCCTTCAAAGGAAGGCAGTGTAAGGAAGCACACACTTCCATGCAGACACTCAAGTTACTATCATTCAACTTATTCATAGTAAATGCATCACTACAAAGGCGTGTGCTGAGTTAATCTGGGTCCCTAATTCCAAAAAATTATTATTGGCACTAGAACGTCTCTTTCCCTCTGTTTTTTAAGTTTGTCACTGGGTTGGGTTGCTTGCTTCTGACCATAGCCTTTTGAAATGCCCAACTCTCAATACGCAACCACAGCCGAGCTCGGGATGCCTTGAGATTCAGAGTGACAGATCTGGCCCTGAGAATGAAGCTTCTCGGGTGTTATCACACTCTGTACTCGGCCGGCAATTCACTGTGGCTCATGTGATAACAGCCCAGACTCATGGTCTGCTATGCAACACTCCTTGACATTCCCCTAAAACTCTGTTATCTGGCAAGTACTTTGCACTTAATGCCCAGAAAATGTAAAATCTCTGGACTCCTGTGGGTTTTCTGGGTGTCAAATCAGCAAAACTCTAAACAGCTTTGGAAGTGAGTGTATAAGATGTGCCTGGAATAACAACCTGCCTCTCACTTTTGATAACAACTGGATTTAGCTTTATTCTGCGAAAGCAGAGCCCATCGTGCTGGGGCATACTCCACCCCACCCCCGGGCCTCCCTGGACTCCATGAAGACTTCCCAAAGGTGCCTGGCCAGATAGTTTATATGAATACATTCCCCGATCTTTAGTTTCCATATGTGCAGTCACCCCAAATTGATCTGCCTTTGACAGAGCTGGGGGTGCCAGAAGAAGCCCCAAAGCAGCTGAAGATTGAGAAGAAAGTTGGTTCCACTGCAGGACCCAAACTCGACCTTGCTTTTCCTGGGGCCAGGAGACCTCTGAATGGATTCAGCTGTCCTGGGCCAGAAGAAACGGTACCTGGGAAAACAATTTCCAGAAAGCATTGTTCTTGGTGCTAATTATTGGGTTAAACCATCAAGCTGAACTGAATAACATTACTCTTTACCTGTCATTTGCCAATGAATTCAATGAATATAATGGTGAGTGTATGTGTCTGAGTGAGAAGGAAGGGGGAGTTGTCTATGAATAATTTGTCCCCCTAAGATCTCTACACACTGTCTATAAGTTATTCTTCCATTGTAGATGGCTGACTAAAGTGCATTTTGCTTTAAAAATGATCAAAGGAGAGCAAAGGTAAGATGAGGCAATGAATCCGCACATAAGATTTCTCATTATCTCACTTAATCCCCTTATTGACCTCCTGTGCACATTTAAGTTAGAAGTCATGAGGATGAGCACCATCAACTCTCAGCCTCCACTCCCTCATTGAATCGTACTTACTTCCTGGCCTCCTTTCCTGCAGTGTCTGTGGAATGTAAGGTGCCCCTTCCCCTGCCCAGGGCTAAGCCCACCTCCTCCACTTCCTTGGAGATCCCATCAATCATCCCCCAGTAACTTTAGCATCTCTCTTTCAACCAGCTGTCTCCCACACATTAACGTGGTTCAATCTTTCCTGTCTTCAGGGAGAAGACCTCCTGGACCCAGTGTTCTTGTTCCCTCCAGCTGCTGTGGCCATCACTCTTCCCTTCACAGTCTGGCCACTGGAAACAGTAGCTCCCATCTCCAGGGTCTTGTTCTTCAACCTTCTACTGTCTGGTTTCTGCCTCCCATTAAAACTGTTCTCCCAGAGGTCAGTTGTCAAATCCAATGGGCAGCTTTCAGTTTTTATCCTTCTAGGCCTTTCCTGAGCCATTTAGTACTGTAGACTGATCCTTCCTCCTGAAACATCCTCTTTCTGTGGCTCCCAGGGCACCCTCTTTCCAGACTTTTCTCCATCATCTCAAGCTCATCCTGCTCAGCCTCCCTCACTGGATTCTCTTCCTTCACCTGCTTAAAAATAAATAAATAAATAAATAACAGACTGTGATTGAAGTATACATACAGAGAAGTGCACACATCGTAAGTTCACAGGTTGATCATTTTCACAAACAGAACACTCCACGTAACTAGCACTCAGATCAAAAGATGATGTGTTTCCAGCACGTTTAGCAATGCCCTTGTGCCTGTTCCAGCCACCAGGCCCCCCGAAGAGTAACTACCATCTTGACTTCAAGCATTAGAGCTGAGTTTTACCTGTGCTTGAACTTTGTAAATGTAGGCTATGAATGCTCTGTCAGGCTTCTTTTGCTCAGCATTATGTATGGGAGAATTATACTTTTGTAGATATAGTTTATTCATGCTCACTGCGGTGAGAGATTTGGCTGAGAGAATATACCATAATTCATTTATCCATTCTTCTGTGACAGATATTTCCAAGTTTTGCTATTAGAAGGGATGTTGTGATGAACACTTGTGAACCTGCCTTTTAAACAGTCAGTTCCCTAGATTTCCATCTTAGACCTTTCTGCCTACATAGTCCCCTGGAATATTTGGAATGTTTGGAGGAACTCTGGAATATTTGGAGGAGCTGATGGACAAAGATTGTTTAGACGTAAAAGCAGTAAGTCTCTTCTCATTCCCAAGAAAAACTCATGAAAATGTTTAAGTGAGTATTGTTTTTGTAAATAGTACTATTTTCATAAGCTAAACTTCAATATCTACATGTTAATCCAATAGTAACAACAACCTGAAGTCCAAAATTATTACAGGCAAAGTGAAATTAGTACCAGCTGGAGTGCAAGATTTTTATAGGGAAATTCAATTAGTAAAACAAAATTGATTTCTCAGCTGATGAGCCCAGTGATTCCACAATACCACTAAGTCCTTTAGTTCTATTAGTTTGGTCATTAATTTCTGCTCCACAATAATTAGTGATGAGGGGACCTCTTTTATTGTGTAAATTTTCCTAGCAATGAAAGGTAGAAAATTGGGCATGCCATTCTTGCTACAATGACCAGCCAAATCAAAGCAATATGCAGTAGAGCCACACAGCTTACTAATAAGACCATGTCAAGTAAGAGAACAGTCAAGATTGATTAATAAGTAAAATTGAGCTGTAGGCATTTTAGGTAAAAGAGGTAAAAGTAAAGTTCTGGAATTACATTTGCATCAAGTTTGTAAAGTTTTTTTAAGTGTTTTGTTATTCAATAATTCAGAAATTATTTTCATTTTGGTATAATTATCAGAAAAAAGTATGAATTTAAATTTACTGATATAGTTAGTAAGCTACAGTAATAGATATTAATTTTATTCTGTCTTGAGGAGGCAGGGGGATATGCCTTACCGCAAATCTTATGATTTTAAGTTTTTTCTCCTCTAAAGATGTTTTAAAATATGCGACTTTTGGAGACTTTTCTTCTGGAAAAATTCCTCTTCTCTGTGCCAAATGGTTTTGAAATAGCCATCACTTCTCTCTGATGGTAAACTATGTAATATTGCTTCTATTTTTGAAAACAAAGGAAAAATATTTTTACAGTTTCACTTTGAGGCACTTTAGAAAGAATTCTGGTAATGCTGAGTGAACAATAAATAAATTTTAAACAAAAGGCCGATTCAAAGTTGGAAACAAATATTTCACTTGATTAATTGGCCATAAAAGGATTTGGAGAATCAGTTGATACCATTTTAATGTTTTTATAACCTATGAAAGCACTTCCGTTCCAGCTAGTAATGTGCAATGGTTGATGTATTTTGAACTTACCACACATCTTCCTACTTGGCTTGACACTGCTTAGCAAGTTTTTAAAACTTGTGAGCCTTGTTTTGGCCGGGCGCAGTGGCTCACGTCTGTAAGCCCAGCACTTTGGAAGGCCGAGGCAGGTGGATCACAAGGTCAGGAGATCGAGACCATCCTGGCTAACACGATGACACCCCATCTCTACTAAAAATACAAAAAATAACCCGGGCGTGGTGGCAGGCACCTGTAGTCCCAGCTACTCGGGAGGCTGAGGCAGGAGAATGGCGTGAACCCAGGAGGCAGAGGTTGCAGTGAGCCAAGATCGTGCCACTGCACTCCAGCCTGGGCGACAGAGCAAGACTCTGTCTCAAAAAAAAAAAAAAAAAAGAAAACTGTGAGCCTTTTAAAAATAGATGCAAGAATTGCTAATATTGGGTATTTTGTATTTCTTTTACTTTCTTAGAAGATACTCACGACAGTAATCTCTTCTCCTTTAAATTTTGCAGCAACTCCATTGGATTATGTTAGTATTTATAATACTTATATTATTATTGCAATCATGGACCTATCCAGTATCTGAATTTTATTCAGATACTATGGAAGCCAAATTTGAACTAATTTAGGCAAAAGGAGGTTTTATTGAAAGGACTGGAGTGTCTTACTGCTAACCTGCCTGAAGAGGAGGGGAGCAGCTGTGTCCCAAGGACAGCTGGAACCAGGGACTCAGCTGCAACTGGAACCCATGCTCTCTACCTCGTCCTCTCTGTGCATTCCCTTTGTTCTCTGTTACTGCAGATCAGATTTCTCCTAGTGGTGGGGAACACAGCCTCAGGTCCTCTGCTAGCCTATGTGGCACTTTTATGCAAAATAGAAAAGGTGCTTCTCTGGGTGGATGCAGCCTTGTGGTTGTATAGTTTGGTGAGCAGAAGATGCCTTTGTGAAAGGAAAAAGATATCTCCTTTGCTAGGATGCAGTCCTGTACCTGGGTCCCAGGCTTGTTTAGCAAAACAAGTGAGATCCAGTCCCCAGTCTTTGCTTAGGCCCCTACGTACACAAACTGAACCTAGCCACCCAGCATGGCCTCTAATTTCTCATCACTTCTGTACTTCTGTAATGATTAACCCATGCTTCTCACAGATCCACACCCCAAGTTTCTGTGAATAGGCCCTGATTGGCCCAGTGAAGATCATGTGACTACACATGACCAATCCCTTTGGCATTAACAAGCCTACTGCAGACTCTTCCCTTGGCACTGGAGTCACTCCTAGAAAAGAGCAAATCTTGTGAGCCAGGCAGCCAACCTGCTGGCAGCTTCCACTCAGCCTTGGAGTTTTTTCTATGTGTAACTTTCATAAACTGAGGCTGATTTATTTATTGCACTATCATCTCATGAAATATTATTGCATAAGCTGAGGAAACATATTATTCATGATGATTGGAGTTTCAAGTTTTAATTGCACAATGATTTAGTTTTGAGGTTGGTAGGAATAAATTCAAATTTAAAAATCAGATATTTTTCATCTTACATTATGAAGTCCCAAAACTGCCTTTATACTTGTGACATAGATTCATAATGTCTTCTCATTCCACCTAAAATCACTGTTTCAAATAAATACGTGTCTAATGATATATTTTGGGACATTCTATTTTCTTCAGCTTGTTGCAAGTGAATTAATGGAGATCTTTTGGTACTGGTTTCACTATCAAATTTATTTCCACTCCAAAATTACAGTAATTTCAAAGTAATTTTGTCTATATAATTTTTCCATAGCTTTTTTTTCAAACAGAAACTTTAAAAAGTTATAAATTACTTCTCTCCACTACTGAATTTGTGTTTGCAGAATAACTGATATAAGTAGCAGAATGCCTCTTCCTAGTTCAACCCTCAGGAATAGAAGTGAGAAGATCTTGAAAACTTCACCATTTCCCTTGACTTCTTTGTACTTCTGAATGTAAATGTGAATTGATATGGTCTATCACTTAACATCACAACTCTCAATCCATGTGCAGGGTCCTAGCTCAAAACTACTGCCAGGACCACATCAATTTCATACCTACCCTGATCCATTTGTGTTAATGGTGATAACTATGAGAATGAAATGTGCAGTTATCAGTGTCATTCTTGACTCACTAGGTATATTCTCAGAAATATATGAGAAAACTGAACACAGCTTTTAGTTTGACATAATTTTTAAACAACTGGAGTTACCGTGAGAGAAAAATCCTACCAAATATCTATAATATTGAAAGAGTAAAAAAAGAGTTAAATGTCCTTAACCTCATTAAACATTAGGGACATGCAAATCAAAACCACAGTGAAATACCGTCTCACACCCATTAGGATGGCGATGATAAGAAGAAAAGCAGAGCACAGCAAGTGTTGGCCGGGATGTGGAGAAGTTGGAACCATTGTGCACTGCTGATTGGAATGTACAATGGTGCAGCTGTTAAGGGAAATAGTACGGTAGTTCTTCAAAAAATAAAGTTATACTATTTGATTCAGCAATTTCGCTCCTAGGTTTATACCCCAAAGAATTGAAAGCAGAGACTCAGATATCTATACCCCTAGGTTCATAGCAGCATTACTCACAATAGCCGAAAGGTGGAAAAACCCAGAAGACCCTGGATGGAGGAATGGATAAACAACATGTGGTCTATACTGACAGTGGGATATTAATTGGCCTTAAAAAGGAAAGAAATTGTGGCCGGGCACGGTGGCTCACACCAATAATTCCAGCACTTTGGGAGGCCAAGGCAGGCAGATCACCTGAGGTCGGGAGTTTGAGACCAGCCTGGCCAACATGGAGAAACCTCATATCTACTAAAAAAAAAAAAAAAATTATCTGGGCTTGGTGGCACGTGCCTGCAATCCCAGCTACTTGGGAGGCTGAGGCAGGAGAATCGCTTGAACCCAGGAAGCGGAGGTTGTGGTGAGCTGAGATTGCGCCATCGCACTCCAGCCTGGGCAATAAGAGCGAAACTGTATCTCAAAAAAAAAAAAAAAGAAAGAAAGAAAGAAAAGAAGTTCTGGAACTCTGACACATCTGCTATGGTCTAAATTATGTGTTCCTCTAAAATTCATAAATTGAAATCCTAACTCCAAAGGTGATGCTATTAGGAGGTGAGGCTTTGGGGAGGTGATTAGGTCATGAGGGTACAACCCTTGTGAATGGGATTAGTGCCCTTATAAAAAGAAGCCCAAGAGAGACCCCTTTTCCCTTCAACTGGATGAAGTCACCCCAAGAAGGTACCATCTACATGTCAGGAAACAGGCGTTCACCGGACACCAAATCTCTTGGCACCTTGATGTTGGACTTCCCAGCCTCCAAAGCCATGAGGAATAAGTTTCTGTTGTTTATAAACCACCCAGTTTATGGTATTTTGTTATAGCAGCTCAAACAGATTAAGATGGCTTGCTACAACATAGATGAACTTTAAAGATTACGCTTTTCTATGATTCCACTTAGATGAGGTACTTAGAGTAGTCAAATTCATTGAGACAGAAAATAGAATGGTTGGCAGGGGCTAGGGGGAGGGAACACTGGGGAGTTAGTGTTTAAAGGGTACAGAGTTTCAGTTTTGCAAAATGAAAAAGTTCTGAAGATGGATGGTGCTGATGGCTGCATAACAATATGTACGTATTAACACTACTCAATTGTAAAATAAGGTTCAAATGATACATTTTATTTCATGTATGTGTCAATCTCAATAAACAGATTTGTTCAGGCAAGAACATTGATTAGATGGGAATAATACTATTAGAGCATCATCAATTGAATATTAACAAAGTGCTCATAGTTTAACTTTCTCCTTTCTAGCTCAATGAAGAATGGACCATTTTAAAACTATGACAGAACGTTATTTATATAGCTGATGTGTTTGGGAATTGGAAGGAGGCATATTCCTTCACCAGCTGTAGCTCCCCTTCAGCAATCTCATATACTCTCCAAGTTTCTCTTTCCTGGGTCACCTGTTTAATCACTCCCAGGACTTAATCTTCCACCTATATGTTGACCACTCACAAATCTATGTCTCCATCTCACAAGCTTATTCTTGACTCCAGACCCAAGTATTCAACTGCCTGCTGAATATGTGTGGTCAGATGTCATAGGAACTTCAGCTTCAGTATATCAAATGCAAACCCCTGTTCTCCCCCGCTGCCTCCTACTCCCCACTGGCTTTTCTCTGGCATTCCCTTCTCAGTTATCAGCACCTGGTGGTCAAGGTGCTCAAGCCCCAAACTCCATCTAGCTAACTTCTGCCTCTTCCTTACCACCTTCTTCCAGTAACTCATCCAGCACTGCTGTGTCACCTTCCTTCCTATCCCTCCAGTCCCTCCCCTTCTCTCCATCATGGCTGTCACTGCATGGTTCAGGCTCTCTGCCTCCTCCGAAACCACTCCCACGTTGCTGCGAGGTGAACTGACTACCCTTGGCAGCCACTGGATTAAAATCTTTCGTCACCTTCTGCATGATAAAACCCACACCCTTTAGCATGTAACAAGGTCTTAATGATTCTGCCAGACTTTGCTTGGGGGTGGCCTGCACTTGCGGGCCACTCCAGTCACTTCATAGGCGCTCAGTAAATCTCAGTTGAATCAGTCATCATCATCATCATCATCATCATCAATTTTTCAGTCCTGTTCCTGTCTCCTTTTCCGCATCCTCCATTCATAGCCTTCACTCCAGCCATGCTTCACTTGTGGTTTTCCTGGGCAAGATAAGCTATTCCTCCCTGTCTTTGCAGAGTTTAAATGACTCACTTGTTCAAGGACCCACCATTGTCATGTGGACCCTGAGCAAAGTACTTAATCTCACTAAGCTTCATGTTCCTCATCTGTAAAACAGCAAACAAGAACCTCACAAAATTGTAGTGAGGCTAAAATGAAATAGCATATGCAAAAGCAGTTTATAAATCATAAACTTACTCTAAAATGTTATTTTGTAATTCTGCAAGCTTGTCTTAAATGCCATCACCTCCAAGGAGCCTTTTTGCCTTCGTACGCAGAAACCATCTCTCTCGTCTTGGAAGCCCCACCATGCACAGCCTGTGGGCCCTCATCACACTCCTTGAGTTATTTGAGTTCAAGTCCCATGTTTACAACCAGACCACAAACTCCATGAAGTCAGCATCCATTCCTGTCTGTGGTTCTCTCTCCACCCCTATCCAGGTCTCAAGGGTCTAGAGTCTTTCAAAGAGAACACGTTCTGAGATTCGAGGAGGCAGAGACAAAAAGTTCCATAGCAAGGTGCCAGGGAGGCTTCTGTTTGGGGTGTCCCTTCGGACCACAGATCCCTCACCTGGTGATGAGTCAACCCAGCACCACCCCACTGCAGGGCTGGGTAACGGGCCCACCTGCTGCCTCTCCTCGTGCGGGCACCCCAGTCAGACATTGCAAGTCGATCACGGCTCTGTCCTGCTGAGCCTGGAGTGTTCCAGTGCCTTTCCTGTCAGAGCTCCAGGCAACCACTACTAGTTTATCAATTTTAGCCCAAGAGATAAACATCATTACCCTCCAGTAAGCTCAGAGACAAGCCAATAGCTGTCCTGAAGTCATTACAGAGCAAGATAGAAGACTAAAAGAGGGAGGAATCATTTCAGATCTGCCAAGTGAGTTGATTGGACTTAAAGGGCCAGTCAAACCCTGGCTGCCGGCTCATGGCAGGTTCTTGCTGAGGACAAATGCCCAGCCTATATTTATGCAAAGAGATTTTGTTCCAAACTTAAGGTCAAAGATATCTAAAGACATCCCCCTCAGGAGCCCCTCTCATGGAGGAGAGTGCCTGAGGGTCTTGGTTTCCCACTGCATCCCCCACCTCAATTTCCCTGGTGCCCAGCCACTTGTGTCTTCAGGGTTCTCTTTCTCTCACTAAAAACGAGCCAACGCAGTGTCCGGGCTCCTCTCCCCAACAAAGGGCTTATGCGTAATTAAAAAGGATTATGCTTTGAAGGGGAAAAGTAGCCTTTAATCACCAGAAGGGCACAGTGGCCGGAGCGGGAGGCGCTCTTAGCGGCGTTTATGTCCTTTGCTGTCTGGGGGACCTCAACTCTGACCAATCTGGTCTTCGTGTGGTCATTAGCATGGGCTTCGTGAGACAGATACAGCTTTTGCTCTGGAAGAACTGGACCCTGCGGAAAAGACAAAAGGTAACAGTTACTGTCTGTGGTTTAAAAACGAGGTGTGGAGCAAATAAACAGGTTGGAAGTGTGGAGTGGGGTGGTGGGGCAGGGCCGGGGGTCAGTGGGCTTGTCGCCGATTAGCACTGAAGCCGTGTTTAGCTGGATGGCCGCTCTGTGGGCCCCTCTGACGGTGCCCTTCCCGGGAAGATGTGTTCTCTGTCCTCAGCCACATGAAAATCTTTTGCCCACTCTGCCTGTCAATCTATTGCCTGCCCACCCCTCCCCTACCCCCGGTTTTACACCTGCCCGTCCACTCTACCTCCCTCTAGGGCATCCACACTGAGCAGTGGGAAGAACCTTAAGCCCTGAAGAGCAGGCCAGAGGCAAACAAGAACTCCCTCAAATAGCTTCCCAGCTTAGTGAGGGCTTATTTCATTGATTCTCTAAGGCACATTGTTTTTTTCACATGTTAACATTTTGAAATTGGGATGCAGCTCACGATCAAGTCACAGTTTAACTGGACGCATTTTTTTTCTTTCTTAGTGGTGCAGAAAAATAGCAGTGCATCTTACAATTGACTGTGTCCTAGATTCTGTGAGACGCAATACATTATTAACCATCACGCACATTTCCTGAACTCTTTCAATGAGCAGACACCAGGCTGGGCTAGACTGGAGCCCTAAAAGCATAACACAGATTCCACCCTGCACTGGCTTCTGTGCTGGCTGGGAAAACCCAAAGTATGTTTTGAGACCAAGAGCAACGTAAAGTAGCACAGGTGGAATATTCCATAAGAAGTGCGGGCAAAAGGTGCCGGAGATCAGAGAAGACCAAGACTGTACATGTAAATGACAACTGGCTTTGTGCATTTTTTTCTGGGAAGGGATAAGGCGTGACTATAGAACTATAAAGAAAGAATGCACTTTGCTACAGCCTTGCAGAGTCGTGCAAATGCCAATGACTAAAGGAGCTGAAAGAGGAAGGAGGGGATAAGGGGTGGGGGCTGCATAGGGGTGAGATGAGGACCATGGGAGCTGCAAGCCACTGGAGAGCTCAGGAGGAAAGGGAGGGAGACCTGCTTTAGATGAGAAGAGAACAGTATTTGTTCCAAATCTCGGTTCAGAATAAGTTCATGTAGGTGATGGGGCCAACTGGAACAGGTGAAGGCCTACGAATGAGTGTTTCAGAGAGGGTCTCCTTAGAGTTGAATATGAAAAGGTGTTAGCTGAGTATAGAGCTGGTACCTGAGAGAGTAAAAGAAAACTCTAAGGTATCATGGAGGTAGCAATTGCAGGACACAGCTCCCACCCCTAGGGCTGAGAGAACCAAGGGAAGAGAGAGGAATTATTAAGACTTGGAAACATCAATGTGAGGTCTGTGGAGCTGACATTAGGACTTGGGAGCAAGGCGTGCATCGAGGCTGCTGCTGGGTCTCTGAGCCTGACCTCGGGTCCGGACCCCTGAGGAGAAAGCCCTGGCAGGTTGGTGCATGTAGAGCCAAGGGACAATAGCTTAACAAGCAGCATAAAAGAGAGCAGCACGGGACACACTTCAACCATGCACATAGACGGCTCCAAAGCCTGTGGGTAGCTAGCCCAGGATGCAGGGAGGCTGCAGGGGGAAGAGGCAAGTTAGACCTGGCTTGTCTGGGAAGCGCCATTGTCCTCAGGCCACTTTCCTCTGTCAAGACTGTTGCTGAAGTTATCTGTTGTCCCCAGGGGCCAAGTGTTAAGAGTAATCAGAAACTCAGTCCTTTCTCCTAGGAGCTTCCCTTCTTGCATGAAAATCCTGACAAAACTGGAAAAAACTCACGATTAAATTTTATTCATGTATTCATTCTTTCCTCCTATCAACAAATAATCTCCAGGCACTGTGCTAGGTTCATGGGTATACAATGGCAACAAGGCCTCCCAGCCCCTGCCTATGTGAGGCGTCTGTGGATTGTGGAGGAAAATCCAATATGCCATTGTTCTCTCTTTCCTATAAGAAATTAAAGCTCTCAGTTCATGTTATTCTCACTGTGCTCTCTGTGACCCTCAAAGGGGGTCACATGATAACTGAGGACTGTAGCTGCTGGCCTAAAATGAGCCCATTCCTGTGGCGTTCATGTCGCTGTGACAGAGAATAACCCTGTTTTCAGAATGGTCTGGTGCCCTCCCTCTCAATCTGGCCTTTCCCTGGTGTGGGCAGCTCCTGCTCAGGGACTCTGCCTTCTCCACAGTGTGCTCCCAAGGAGATAGAGCCACTCAGGCTGAGGGCCTTGGCCGGGCCACCCCCCAGGGCTGGGCCTGGTCTGGGCTGGCGTTCACTGGATGCCGTCCCGATGGCCTGGAAATTGAGATTTCTGTCTGGCATGCCTCCCAGTGGCTCCCCATCTGCTACCACATTCCAGGAGCTTCCAGGATGTCTGGGTAAGACAGAGGCACCTCCCACAGTTTCAGTAGCTCTGAGAGGGATCTGTGGCTCCTTCCTAAGCTTTCGGTTTTTCTGGAAACTTCTGCCTCTAGAAGATGGTCCCTCTAAGAAAAGTACAACCACCCAGCCCATAATTCAGCTCCCAGGTTTTCCCTCAAACCTCCATGCCTCCTGTAGGCAGAGCAAGAGTAAAAACAGATACCAAATTTCCTCATTCGTCAGCTCCCAATCCCTAAGGGCATAAGATGAAAATCTTCAGATCTCTGCTTTCCTCCCTCCTTTTTTTTCTTCCTCTGTTAAAGTTTGTCAAGTGTTACTAAGTGTCTGGCACTGTACTAAGTGCGTCACCTCCCTGAACCCTCCCAACAGCTCCACGAGAGAGGCCTCTCTATGATCCCCACGGTACTGATGAGGTCACTGAGGCTCCAGAGAAGGATTGGTAATTGGTGGTGTTGGACCTGGGATTCACACCCATGCTGTGTGACCCAGGACAGGCAGGCATGGCCGTTATACCACACCAACCCCCATGGATCAAGATCTGTCCAATAGTCTGGTCACTGATCTCACTAAGACACAGTGACCACATAATTTATCATCCAATCAGGGCAGTTTTGAAAGTGAAAGGGAGTACTATTAATAATTGCACTGGGACAATAAATGTAAACTAACACTGGACCTGGCAAACTGGGATGCGTGTTTGCCCTATGCCAATGTGAGCTAGACAGAGCCACCGCCTTCATGGAGTTCAGAGTCAGGCAGGAGCGGCTCCCGTGTATAATTACTATGCAGCACAATATGGGAGCCGTGGAGCAGAAGGAAACACAGGTGGGAGTGAGGAGTAGGTCTGGGAGCTCAGAGGAGGCATGATGAGGAGAGGATGAGAGAAGACTTCCCAAGGAGTTCATCCTGATAACGTGCATTCCCAACGACGAGAGCTCTCTCTACTGCACGAGACAAACACACATCCGCCTGTGTCGGCTGTGGACCGGGCGCTGCGTCAGGGAGGGTTTATGAAGATCACTAGGTGGGTCTCTTGGTGTCATCCCTTCATCCCAGCTTCTGGGTGAGGACAGACATCTAGGGGAGGCCTGAGGACTCATGAATGTGGGGTGCTAGTCATTTTTTGGACACCACACCCCTGAGCACCTGGGGACAGCTGTGGCCTTTGTCCGGGGCCCAACATCAGGCCCAGAATGTGGCAAGTATGGAGAGGCTGGGCACCAACTCCAGTGTACCCAGGCTCTGGGTCATGTTTGTCCAGGCTAAGAATCCTGTCCTTGTTCTTGGTGCAGAAAGAAAAATCATGGGGCTCATTTTAGGCCTCGGCTGCCTTCTGTTAAATTGAAAACAGAGCAGGAAGGAGGAAAATGTAACAGGCTCAGTTTTAAAACAACAAGCACAACTGTGCCCTTGCCAGAAACCCTCCTCCCCATGTCGACTGAATGGTAAAGAGAGGAGGGGAGGTGAGAGGGAGAGACAGAGAGAGAGAAAGGAAAAAAAAGAGAGAGAGAAGGAAAGAAGAAAAAGAAGAAAGAAGAAAGAAAGAGAGAGAGAAAGAGAGAAAGGAAGGAAGGAAGGAAGGAAGGAAGGAAGGAAGGAAGGAAGGAAGGAAGGAAGGAAGGAAGGAAGGAAAGAAAGAAAGAAAGAAAAAGAAAAGAAATAAAAGAAAAAGAAAGACAGAAGGAAATACCAGTTTGGGAAAAAAGAATTTTCCACCAGCCCTTCTGAGCCTTGGCTGGGCTTAATTAAAGTTACAGACATGTGTAAAGGGCAGGGTGGGGGGAGTCTGAGCTGCTGAGAAAACATGTTTTTAATTATACTGTGGAATTTCTCCCTGGGGTATGCCTGTGCGCAGTTGAGCGTCAAGGACAAGGATGCCGCTCTGGGGCGGGGGTGCTGAGCATGATTTTGGAAGCGGGCAGAAGAGGCTGTTGCGAAGACCAGACCTGTCAGGCTAGGAAAAGAATGGTTGGTGGTCTTTGACCAGGGAGTGACATGTGAAATGCAGCACCTGCCCCCACCCCCTGCCAAAAAAATCCAAACACACTCTCACAGAGTTAGAACAACAGTGACCTCTCAACAAATATTTTTTAAAGATTACCAGCCAACCATTACCTAGATCAGTGGTTCTCAGCCTTGGCTGCACATTGGAACTACCTGAGAAGTGTTAAAAAGAAGAACCCTGAGGTCCCATGCCCCAAGATTCTGATGTAGTTGATCTGGGGCATGACCTGAGATCCCGGTATGTTTTCAGCGCGCAGCCACATGAGAAGTGATGACCTAATCAACAGGGGTGATTATTTGAGGGATGGGGACTATAGGCAGAAAACAACAGCCTAATTCAAGGATGAGAAGAGGGCACAGGTGAGGTAGGATCAGTCCCAGGGCCAGACGAAGAAGGAAGGAAGAAAGGAGGTGCTGATCCTGCCCCTACTCCTGAGAGGAGGCCTTGAAGTCACCGTGCCTTGTGGAGACCACATTCTTCAAAAATACAAGAATGAGTGAGTGAGGGAGTGGGTGGATGCCAGGAGTGTGCGTGACAAGCCTTGCAAGGGAGGATGACAATGCACTAGCTTGGTTTGGAAATTTTACCCATGGGACAGGCAGGCCAAGCTGGCTGGTCCCCTCCCTGGTGCATAGCCCTCCCTCTTTACATATGGAGCAGAGGACGGTGTGTGGCTGGTTTCTTAGGAAGCCCCGTGGTTCCAAGCCAGCAACTGGGCAGTTCTGAATCCAAAAAGGAGGGAGACGAACTAAGTGGAGGGCAGGCCTACAAGGTTGCAGATAATCTTAATTCTGTCTCCTTCCTCTTCTGCCGTTGCAACATCCCTGTGATCTTGTGACAACCCTGTGAGGCAATAACAAATGGCTCACGTTTATTGTTACCTCATGCCATATTGTGCTTTCGTGTTTAACACGGGTGTCCCATTTCATCCTCACGACTGCTCTGGGAGATAGGTCCTGGTATCACATCCGTTTCACAGATGAGACCGTGTGGCACAGAGGAGTTGTGTGGGTTGCCCAAGGTCACATAGCTAAGATGGAACAGGCTGGATAGTAACCCCAGTTACTTGACCTCAGAGTAACCCTCTCTTAACCCTGAGTGTACACTGTAGGAAACATGAGTAGTCCCATTTCAGAAAGGAGAAAACTGAGACTCAGAGGTTAAGCAAGCCCCAAAGTGGTTGTTAACCCAGATCTTCCCACTAACTCCCAAATCAGCATCAGTGTTTAACAAACCAGACCACTCCCAGATAGATGTTGCCGCATGGAAGACAGCCAGTCTACTTGATAGAAAGCCAATATTGCAAGCAATTGTCTAAAGGAGTCAACTGTGTTGGATTTGAACTGGATGTCTCATTTCTTTGGTGAAGACACCGGGAACAACTTCCAGGTTTCATCATTTGCTCCTATCACTCAATGTTGCTATCTTGCCAAACTTGTTTCCCAGCCCTACCCACTGACGGAATGATCCAGAATGGAAGGCAAGACACCAAGGTATATGCCCCTGGGGGAGGCTGTTTCTTAAATCTACAGACTGTTGGTGATCAGAGCCCTGTGTCACCAAAGGCTTTGGTGGAGAAGCTTCCTAAACCAGTCTTGACAAAGGCTCACTCATTCCATAGATATTTATTGGGCACCTATTATGAATCCTGCCCCATGTGGGGTCCTGTGACAATGACAGATGAGGTTCCTGCCCTCAGGAAGCTTACTGCCCTTGAGGGCTTCACTTACTTGGAGGAGTGATGACCTTCAAGTGCAGTGTGTGTTAAGAAAGGGAAGTCCAGGGCCAGGCACAGAGGCTCACGCCTGTAATCCCAGCACTTTGGGAGGCCGAGGCGGGTGGATCTCAAGGTCAGGAGATCGAGACTATCCTGGCTAACAAGGTGAAATCCCATCTTTACTAAAAATACCAAAAACAAAAAAAATCAGCCAGGCATGGTGGCAGGCACCTGTAGTCCCAGCTACTCAGGAGGCTGAGGCTGGAGAATGGCATGAACCCGGGAGGCAGAGCTTGCAGTGAGCCAAGATCGCACCACTGTACTCCAGCCTGGGTGACAGAGTGAGACTCCGTCTCAAAAAAAAAAAAAAAGAGTGCCTCACAAAAAATCTATACTTTTCTTCCCATATTGTGTGCGTGTGTGCGCGCTTCCTCCAACACATCCTCCCTATACATATTTTGAGCAAAACATCTTGTAAAAAGTTACAGCTACATAATCACCACCTGCCCGCAAATAGTTTTGCTTTTTCTTTCTTCAATGCATGATCATTTTACCCCATCAATTTATTTTTTAGTTTCTTATAATCTGGTTGCCAGCAGGCTGTTTTTTAAAAAGCAGAACATGGTTTGTTCTTACTAGCAGGAAAGGAGCATGTATTGAGCCTCTGCTATGGTGTCTTTTATTTTGCTGAGAGCCTATTTACATTTCTTTGAGAGGAAAACAACAAAGGGTTACATGAAAGACCATGTGAATAGCCCCTAGCTGATCTATTAAACTTGCTATTCCCGGCCAGCTGCTTCAGATCTCCTTCAGATCTTAGGTGTTTCCTTCCTAAGGTCCCTGGAGTAAGGGTTGCATAGAACTATTCTACTCTCCAATTCACCTGTGCCTCTCCCTCTTCCTCTCCTAATTCCACATCTCCAACCCCCACCCCCATGTGCAATGCCACAGGATGTGGACTGCCACAGCCACTGGATCTGCTTTTGGAGTCAAGAGTCCTTAAGCTCCAAATGGAACCAAAGTTTAAATACCAACTTTCAACCATACGTTGACATCAGCAGCCTCTTCCAATGTAAAAACCCATGGCCATGTGCCCTGCTTTGTTTCTTTAAGCAATAGAAACTGTTGAAGGAAAC
This sequence comes from Theropithecus gelada, assembly GCF_003255815.1. Lineage (NCBI taxonomy): Eukaryota > Metazoa > Chordata > Mammalia > Primates > Cercopithecidae > Theropithecus > Theropithecus gelada. Next base: position 122,322,656 of record NC_037668.1, on the reverse strand, counting down.
ATGTTGGTAGGCCTGATTTTTGTTGGCTTTGCTATGGATCACAGTCATTTATTCACTCATTCATTCATTCATTCATTAAATGACCACATTTGCAAGGGCAAGGTAATGGGGAGGGCGGGAAAGGACATTGGCCCCAGAAACAGGAGGCTGGATTTTGGTTCTGATGCTGCCACTGCTGATGTGACACTGCACAGGTCACCTGCCTCCTCTGAGCCTCTTCCTTTATCTGCAGAGTGAGTGGTGACAGAGAAATCTTTGCTACCTGTTAAATCAGCATTACCTGGGAGCATATTAGAAATGCAAGCTCTGGTGGGGCCATACTGAACCCAAATCTGCATTCATGTGCATAGTGACAGCTAAAATGCACTGAAGCAGAGGATCTTGATGATCCTTTATGAAAGTCTCATGCTAATGCAGCTTTCTAAAATAGAGGCAGAGTAGAACCCAGATGGACACAAAATCTGATTGATATAATAAAACAAGGTAGAAGTTGTATGGTGGGGAGGGGGTAAAAGAAGGAAACTGTTTAGGTAAATATACCACAACCAAAGTCCTACTTCTCACACGGGCTCTGAGGATGGGTGTGTCTGCTCTGGTTATGTTTTCTATAATCTCTTAGCACCGCTGAACTTTCTCTCTTTTTGTTTTGTTTTTCCAGATTCGCTTTGTGGTGGAACTCGTGTGGCCTTTATCTTTATTTCTGGTCTTGATCTGGTTAAGGAACGCCAACCCGCTCTATAGCCAACATGAATGTAAGCATAGCAGGGTAGCTTGGGTAAGCCCTGGAGAGATATTGGTCTGGGCCTTTTGTCTAGAAAGGTCTTGGGGTGGGGGGGGGTGGGGATCTGATCCGCTTATCATCATTTCCTGTCTATGATGCATATGACAGATGTATCAATGTTACACAAATTAGAATTTTAAAGAAAATGTTTAGAGACAGGGTCTCATTCTGTTGCCTAGGCTGGAGTACAGTGTTGGGACCATGGCACACTGAAACTTCTATCTCTTGGGCTCAAGTGATCCTCCTGCCTCGGCTTCCAAAGTGCTGGGATTATAGGCATGAGCCACTGCTCCCAGCTAATCTTTTGTTTTTTGTAGAGACAGAGTCACTACATTGCCCGGGCTGGCCTTGAACCCCTGGCCTCAAGTGATCCTCCCACCTCAGCGTCCTAAAGCGCTGGGATTACAGGCATGAGCCACCTTGTCCAGCCCAAATTTTCATGTTTTAATCCTAAACATTCTAAGCAAATACTTGTGTGTAGTTACTAAGAGACTGTGCACTTATTCCTGTTTGTTTTGTTTTTTATTTTTTATACCTAAACTCTCTTGTTTTAAAGAGAAGAGATTTATAGATGAGTTCTGTAAAATATTTCAGAAATCTGTATAGAGGATATGTTATACATGATGCCAGAGAAAAATGAGGAAAAGGGATGCTATACAATTGTACTGAAGAAAAATTTTATTTCTTGGACCCCTGAGGTGTCTGCAGACCTGAAAGGAACCTAGTGAGAGCCTCTGTTACACTCTGCCCCTGTGGGAAATGCTTCACCTGGTTTCTGGCCGTCTATGCGGCTAATGTGGAAGCCTAAAGCATTATGCAAAGCTGCCCAGTCCTCTATTCTTGATCTTCACCCTCTCGTTCATGAGTTTCAGGCCCCAGTTCTGAATCAGCCTCCTATCCATCAGACTCTTCCTTCTTTACCTCTCCCCAAGCAGCCCATATCCTGCAGCCCTACTGCATGCTTGGGGGTAGGTGCTCAGTTCACCGTGGCTGAAGGAATAGATGAGCCTATGCTCAAGCAGCAGCAGCAGCTGCGTGGAGGCTTCTTGAACTAACACTCCTATGCCCCTCTCAGCACAAAATGATGTGTCCCCCCTTGCTTCCCCTTCACATTTCCACCCATGCCTATTACAACAACTGTCTGTCTCCCCACTACACCGGGAGCTTGAGAGAACAGGCCATGTCTCTAGCACCCAGCACAGGGCCTGGCACACATGAGATGCTCCTGCTTCTTAAATGCTGAGAATGAAGGAGGACATCAGAGGGGCCCGGGCTCCTTCCCAAAAAAGCCAACTCCTAGGTCTGCATCCTGCTTGGGCTCCATGACTAATCCCGTCTTGTCCTCATTTTCTGTTTTAAAGGCCATTTTCCTAACAAGGCGATGCCCTCAGCAGGAATGCTGCCGTGGCTCCAGGGGATCTTCTGCAATGTGAACAATCCCTGCTTTCAAAGCCCCACCCCAGGAGAATCTCCTGGAATTGTGTCAAACTACAACAACTCCATGTAAGTCTTGAGATCTCTACCATGCAGGGGAGGAAGCTGCACACTCCTTCACGTGCTGAAATGCACACGTGCGTCCACAGAGCATGGAGCACTGGAAGAGTGTTCTTGTGGCTTGCCGAGCCCCTAACTTCTTAGGAGCAGAGCAGGTTTCCTCTCTGGAATATTCTGTTAACTGTCAGGGCACTTGGGGAGAAATCTCCAAGCTAAGGCCACATGCACACAATTTCTTGGTCCTTATATCCCCAAAATGTGACCTGGAGTCCGATGGCAGCCCACTGCAGAGATATGTCCACTGCCTTCTGGTCATTGACCTGCTTGAGTGGAGTGAATCATTGTAGGAGAAAACCTCAGTTCCCTCATGCTGATCAACCTGGACAGATCTCTCTTTAAAAGCTTTCTTGGACATCTAAGGGCTAGGAAAAATGTCAGGGAGCATTGAGAAGATAAATGAAGTCAGGTTTACAAAGTGAAGTTTACTTCCTGGGAGAAAAAAACAATTTCCAAATCTTCTGTCGTAACTGCTGTCGGCCCCCTGGAGTGGTGAGATCTTGGAATATGGCTCCGGTGCAGTGGCTCTTCACTGTGGGCCTGCAGCCCATTCTGAAAAACTGATGAAAACCAATGACCGCTCTCCCAAGAAAAATGGGCACATGCCAAACATTACACTGTACATCTGATTTCAGGGAATTGTGGATGCCAGGTTAATAGCCTCTGGTCTAGGGTCAAAACTCAAGTCGAATCCCACAGGAAGAAGGTCTGTCTTCAGAATTCCCTTTCAGAGCATTGGCAGAACATCATGGGAACATATCCTAGAGACAGAGGCTTAGGGTGGGGACAGGGCCATTCCTCACCCGCTGTGCTGACCTTAAGCAGCATCTTGGACAGCCCACACCTGAAAGCCACCAGCAAGGGCCTGTTGGGGAGCAGGCTTTACCCTACCTGTATAAACACCAGGCTAGGTGAAAACTGAGATACCTAGTTACTTTAGTTTTTTCCTTGGAGGAGCTCAGTATGATTCTTCCAGGAGAAGCCCACTTTTAGACTAAAAAGGAAAAAGAGTTTGATAGATCAACCTAATGATTGGAGGTAGCCTTCCCCACTGTGAACAAACTATGACTGCATGTGCCCTACAATGGCAGAGTTGAGTAGTCTGTAAGTCTGTAATTTTTATGTTTGCTGACCCCCAGATTACAGGATGATAGAAGAGGAAACATCTGTCTTCCTAGCAAAGTCAAGGAAATGGCATTTAGTAGGGCTCATATTCCTGCAAGCACTGCCTTGCAGTTTTAGTTTACAATTGCACTTTCAGCTTAAGAAACACCTGCCTATCCAGAGAGATCGTATGGGGTCACATGTGGGATCAGGGAGGCCTGGAGACAGCTCAGTGGAGGCTGCATGGAGCTTTGGTGGGAATGGCCCTAGCAGTGTCTATAGATGTTATTGGCGAAAACTGAGGGATGGGAGTTGGAGAAGGGGGCTCCAGACTCTAGTTGTATTTGGCATTTGAACCCAGAAAGTTGGGTTTCATGTTTCACACACACATTATGGTTGAAATATTGGCTTATTCAAGGCTCTTTTGCTTGCAAGGTACGGAAACCCATTCAAGCAATCTTAAACCCCTGAAGGAAATGTATGATTTGGATACTAGACCTTCTCACAGAGCCAAGGGCAGCAAGGCAGGGCTCAGGAGGGGCAGGCCAAGACCTGGGGAGCTGTCAGGAGCTGCTTCCTCAACTCTCATCCATCTGGGCCTGCATGGCCTGGCCTCTGTATCTACTCCATTCACCTCTCTCCATGGACCAGTCTCCCCAGCTCCTCAATGCACTGGGCTGCCACCGTTCATGCAGTTCACAGCACCTCGGCTTGGGCAATCAGAAGCCCATCTCTGAACACCATCCGAATCCCTGGGAACAAATCGGGTTGATCCAGCTTTATTCTCTCATCAGCCTTGGCAGAGGCGTGCATGTATGTGTGTGCCTGTGTGTGTGTGCAGGGAGGTCCCTGTGGATGAAGCATGGCTGTCAGAGCCTACCCGTGTGAATGGGTGGAAGGACAGTTCTCAGAAATCTGGGTAAAAAGTGGAAAAAACCTCCAGTGATATCTACCAATGTCACCCTGTTTAAGGCTTCTCTGGGCAAGAGACACACAGAGCATGGGACTGAGAGGTGACCAGGCCCTGCCAAAACTGGGAGACTGAACAGATAGTGAGATATTGCTGTCAGTTAGCCTATATGTACAAGGAAGTAAAATTACCTCTTTCTCCTACCTTGGCAGTATTATAAGGATACTCAGTGTAGTAGCTAGTTCAGGCACATAAATCTTTAAAAATAGCATGAGATATTATTACTATTAGAAGAATAACAGCTATTTCCTTATTAATGAGGCTTTGTCCTTACAGCTTGGCAAGGGTATATCGAGATTTTCAAGAACTCCTCATGAATGCACCAGAGAGCCAGCACCTTGGCCATATTTGGACAGAGCTCCGCATCTTGTCCCAATTCATGGACACCCTCCGGACTCACCCGGAGAGAATTGCAGGTAAGCGGGACTCCAGTGCTCTCAAGCATCACTTGCCTTACCCATGGAGAGACTGAAGATATGGGAAAGAACAGGGTGATTTGGTGAAAAAGATACTAGCGGAGGCAGGAAGGGATGGGGTCTGGAGGCAGCTTGAGCATCACCTTGATGAAGATGCCTCTTCCTCCACAGAAGCCTGGAAGGTAGGAAGTTGGGAAGGAAGGCAGGAAAGGTCTCATCCAGTTAAGTCTAGAGATAGAAAGAATGCTAAGACAGATGGTGCTATGGGAAGTATGAGGTCAAGGACTAGAAGCAGGGGAGAGGAGTTTGCAGAGTTTGGTAAAGATATGGTGCAATTCTCACAGAGTTCTAGAGAGAGAGCTAACCAGGAACATGAAGAAGCAAGGCCAACTATCATTAAGGAGCCAGGGAGGTTGGAGATCATGTATCATCATGATATAAATACGCATAATTGTACTATTTCTCCCAGTAATATTTACCATCCAGGCACTGAGGCAGTGCAAGTGGAGAGTGGGTGATGCAGGGCTGGGGGTGTGTAGGGAGGCACCACGGAAGGTCAACAGGCAGGGGGCAGAAGGCAGGCACTGGACTACATGCATCAGGTCCAGGCTGCACGAGGAAGGATGAGAAGGCAGAGGTACTGAAATGGACTGGGAGAAATGAAGAGGCAAGGGAATAGAAGTTTCAATGGGTGTGATGACCCTGTTTAAGTGATTGAGAAAATGAACAAGATAAAAGAGTTGATGGCTGTGGTCAGAAAGTGAAATATGTGAATTCAGGATTTCGAAGGCAAGGTGGGTGATGACTGGCCTCCAGATGTGGCCAGGGTGAAGTGGAGCGCAGGTGCAGGTGCATGGTGAGGGCAAGGAGGAAATGGGAGGTGAGGGTGTTGGCCCCACATGGACACCATGGTTGTGCAGGAAGATGGCAGGAGCTGGGCACCAGGGTGGGAGCCACCAGGAGTCAGGAAGAGCGAAGAGGAAGGATGAATGGGCTCCCTCTCCTGTGTCTCCCCTCCCCAGGGAAAGAACAAGAAACAGCCCGAGAGTAACAACTCCAGTGTGCCTTTACAAAGTGTGAGTGGGTGTTGTGTGCTGTCACATGTGTAGTAGGCTCCTCTGCAGATGGCTAGAGGGACTGGAAATGGCCACTGGAGCCCACTCGTAAGAGTGGAGGAAATGAGAGGTCGTGAGGAAGTAAAGCTCCCCGGAAATCCAGAGGTTACTGCAGCCTTGTGGGTGGAGCGTGCCCTCTGAGAAAAGGCTGCTAGTCGGGGGGAGATTGCTGAGGGAACGGGGCTCAGAGGCTGCGAAGGCGGCCGTTAGGGGCTTCTGGGAGATGTATGCTCCTGGGATGAGGGGGTTGACTCTAAGGATGACCTTAGAGGTTGACAAGATGAGAAAGGGGTCACCAAATGGTCTACCAGGGGAGTGGGAGAGGCTGTATCGATAGAACAGCTTCTGCTGCAGGTTCCAAACAAGAAATGTGGGAGAATGGTTGAACTCAGCCCCGGAGGCACCTTCCTCTGTGTGCGTGCAGCTCCTTCAACACTTAGCCAACTTTCGATGCTTCCTGTGAGCCAGGCACTGGGCTGGTCTCTGGGGATGGAGAGATGAGTCAGGCGAATGCCAGCCCTCAGAGGGCTCACAGGGCAGAAGGTGAGAGATGAGTGAGCAGAAAATGACCACAGCGCATGCGCGGCCGGGTGGCGGGAAGTAAGTAGGAGATTCAGGAGCACAGGAGAGTCAACGGGGGAAACTTCTCCGAGGAGAATCTGATCCTCCTCCCATCCAGCTGCCTTCTGAAGCCTTCTCTCCCTATCCGAGTGAGAAAGGACAGGCGTGTGACCAGATTGGTGCATCAAGATGCTCAATTACGTTCTCATTGTTTCAAACTAGTAAAGCATAGACTTTATGTAGTCACTTCTACAAACTGCATTATAAACACTCCATTCTTTGCTGCCCTGGATAGAAAAGTTTGTTTTAGTGAGCCCAAGTTTGAAGAACGTTATATGGTATGAGTACAATTACCATTTTAATAGTAAGAAACCCCCCTTCCCCTAGGCACCAACCAGAAGGTGTTTTGTTTTGTTTTTTTTTTTTTCCTAATTTAAACAAACAGATGCAAACGTGGGCTGTCCAGCTCCTGGCGGGACGACATACCTCATGCATCCAGTGGGTTCGATGATGAGGCAGACATTTCACTTAAGTGTCTGATCATCAGATTGAGTCCTGCTGGGAGGAAGTGTGAAGGAAGTAATTTCAAACCACAGTTTCTCTGTGACTTTTACAATGTGGATATGAGAACCCAAATCACTATTTCTTAACCCCAGAGCAGGACTGGTTTTGAGTCGGTATGCAGGCGGTTCCTTCTGCCGGCTTCAGGCTTTGAGAAGTCCATAACGGAGCAAATCTGGGGACAAGGGCTCAGGAAAGGCTGGCCACGGCCCCGTGGGAATGGAGGCTCTGCAAGATCCCTGGCCTTAGAGGCTGTGAGAGGGGACAGGGATCCATCCCCAAGTAAGGGACACAGTCTCTGAGGAAATCCCAGGCCAGGGCCTGAAGGGCACTGTCAGGAACAAAGACTGTTTCAGTCTGTCGAGATTCACCGGGGCGCTGCTCACTGTGAGCATGGACCCATCAGGCCAGTGCTGTGGAAGAGCCCACCTTGGAAAGCAAGCGGGTGGGGGTGGCGGGGCTGGTGCTGGGCGTGCTGCTGCACAGCCACCTGGGAAGGCATGCCACTGGTTGACCCAGGCAGAGGTTTTCTTTCATGGCAAACCTGTAGTACTGCATTCTCAGCAGGGAGGATTAATGGTAAAAGACCAGGCATGGAGCCCCCTTCCCTCTCCCTTGAAGCGAGCTCTGTGGTCTCTCAATCATCTTTAAAACACCTTCCTCCCGGGAGCCTCCTACATTCTCCTGGCTTCCCTCCCACCCCCACCCTCAGCTCCTGGGGCCTCAGCAGTCCCCACCCCCCAGCCTCTAATCTTCCTAGGGAAGGGAACAAGAAGAACCACATTTTAAACGAAATTTATTTTTCTTTCCTCAGGCTCCCAGTTCACATTTCTCCCTCAGGAGTGTAGGGAAGCTTCTGTCTGGTATCGACCTCCTCTTCGCCCGGGCCCCCACCCTCCTCAGGTGTACCGGGAGCCAGCACGCTCCCCCTTCCCCCCAAGGCCACAGCAGCCCTGTCACCTGGGTGGTCTGGCATGCCAAGCCTGGGCAACATCGCTCCCAGCTTTTCTTGTTTTGCCCCTTCTCCCCAGCAAGATATTTGTATGTAAGGTCAGGTGAGTGAGTTAAAGAATAACGAAGAGATAAACAGTCAAATGGAGTCCTGACTCTCAGGTCAAGACAACAGTTATTTACTGAATGCCTCATGTCATTCAACAGACATTTATTGAGACTCTGATTTGATGTCAGTCTTTAATGCTGGTGTCAGAGAGAGGTGACTTCAAGGGCTTGCATCTGTGCACTCAGCATTGCTAGGTACAATGAGGAGTATAATAAAAGCAGGAGCCATAGCCTCCAACTCTCAAGAGATCTCCCATGTATGTGTCTGCATGTGCATGCGTGTGTGTGCATGCATGTGTGTGTGTGCATGTTGTGCGTTCATGTGTGTGCGTGTGTGTGTTGGGGATGGTGTTGGTGGAGTGAGAGTGTACAAGGCTGTATATGAAGGGGTAATTGGGAAAAGAAGAGTGGAGCTGGCACCCAGCGACAGGAGGAAAAGTGGGAGGCTGGGTTTGGAAGACAGCCAGATTTATGTTTTTGAAAAGGAGGGAAGACTAGAATAAAAGGGAGCAGCTCCCCTCAGAGCCCTCTTCTTCCCTTGGGGCCTTGTGTCCAGCTTTCCCCAAAGTCCTCAAATCTTTCCTATGCAAAGGGGAGTGACAGTGGGCACAACTCTCAGGGCGCCCATTACTGTGAGAGAGGCCACTGTGCCACTGTGTGGTCAAACTTCAGGACTGGCTTCCCCTGCCCTAGCTGCATGGACAGGCCTGTGGGGTTGGCCCAAGACCCTTCCAGAGGAAAGTAGCTGCAACATGAATCTGGATATGGTGCTGTTCAGGAAAAGGCACAACCTGGGGATGAGAAGGGTGGCTGTCCGGCACACAGGGGCAGGCCTCTTGGCCACTTGGGGAGGGGAGAATTTGAAGAGGGAGAGAATGGAACACTGTGGAATTGGTACCAGGAAAGAACGGGGACACGTGATGGTTAAAGTTAGTTCGAGAAGAACTGGGAGATAAACAGTCACTCATGCCCCTGAAGAAGTCAGGGTGAAGAGATTGGCATTTTCACACACTCCAGTGCTTTCCCTTCATGTTGAAGTCCGTTCATAGACACCCAGGCCCGTCAGGCTCTTCTCTGGCCAGAGCCTCATGAGCTACAGCACTAGCGGGGTTGAGGCAGGATATTTAGCAGCACCCCTGGCCTCTACCCACCAGCACCTCCCCAGTTGTGACACCCAGAAATGTCTTTAGATCTTCCCAAATATTCCTTGGAGGATGAAATTCCCCTGTTTCAGCTCCCCAGACCCACCTCAATGAGAAGCACTGTCCTAGACCAACCCCACAAAGCATCTGACACCCCCACCCAGCTCTGGCTAACTTTTTCCACCTTCTTACTAAATTGGCCCTGGAAGCCAGCCGAGGAGGAGGGTGCTTGTGTGAATCTCCCAGGAAGGGTAAGAATATTAATTTGATCATAACAAGCATTTATTGAGTGCTCTCTGTTTTGAGGCCTGGGAGCTAAGCACTTCACATTCCTTACCCCGAGTCAACAATCCTGTGAGGGAGATGTGGAAAGTGCAGACACAGGGACAGGCTCAGTCACTTGCCCCAAGGTCACCTTAACTGTTAGGTGTTCTTTATGCCTCCTTATAAAGAAACCCTGCTTCCCACAGGTGTTGAGAGGAGCTGGAGGGAGCCCAGGCATGTGCCTGGCTCTCCTCTTTCTACATGGAGATTTTCCTGCCCTCAATAGCCCCAGCTCATTTCTCTTAGTCCACGACAGTGCCCTGGGCATCTCAGCCCAAGCTGAGATGATAGAAACACCCAGAAGGGTCCTCTACCCTGTGACAGCTGCAGTGTGGGAAAAGCACGTGTCTCCTCCAATCCTAGACCAGGGCTTCTCAACCTCAGCATTACTGACACTTGGGGCCAGATAACCCTTTGTGTGGGGGAGGGAGGAGTGTCTTGGGCCTTGCAGGATGTTTAGCAGCACCCCTGGCCTCTACCCACTAGCACCTCCCCAGTTGTGACACCCAGAAATGTCTTTAGATCTTGCCAAATAGTCCCAGGAGGATGAAATTCCCCTGTTCCAGCTCCCCAGACCCACCTCAATGAGAAGCACTGTCCTAGACCAACCCCACAAAGCATCTGACACCCCCACCCAGCCCTGGCTAACTTTTTCCACCTTCTTACTAAATTGGGCCCAGCTGCTTCAGCAGTCAGTGTTGTGACTGTGTTGGGGGCAGCCCACTGGCAAGAGCCTCACCTCTAGGGGCTCCCAGAGACCCCAAGAACAGAGTCTTCCTCTGAGAGTCGAGTTAGAAGTGTTCCCAATCAACTCTAGCTGTTTTCCCTTTTTTGACTCATTTCCCCTTCAATACCCTGTTCTTTCTCTTATTCATATGTAGGAAGAGGAATACGGATAAGGGATATCTTGAAAGACGAAGAAACACTGACATTATTTCTCATTAAAAACATTGGCCTGTCTGACTCAGTGGTCCACCTTCTGATCAACTCTCAAGTCCGTCCGGAGCAGGTAGGTGGATGTCACTGGCTGGTGGTCCCTGGAGGGGAGGGGGGAAGCACCCAGCCTGAGAAAGGCAAGAAGCATGTTGACTTTATTCTTTTTTCTTCCTTGTGTTCACATTCAGAATCCATCACTTAATGCCTTGTATTTAGGAAAAAACCGGGGGATCACTTGAGATCGTGATCATTTTCATCATAGGACTCAAAGCTGCACACATCCTAGCAACTTTAAAACATCTCAGGTGTTTATAACTGGAAGGAAACGTAGGGATCATGGGGTACAACCTCCTCTTTATAGATGAGGAAACAGGCGTCTATTCATTTATTACTCAAATATTTAGGGACAGTTATAGGTATTAGAGCACAGTGTGAACCAGACAGGCAAAACCCCAGGCCGAGGAACTTCCATTCCAGTGGGGCCACAGGCAGCGCTCAGGTAAGCAGAGACTCTGCTGTGTGACTCCTGGCTGTGATGGCTGCTGCAAGGAAAATCCAGTAGGGTCGGGGGTTAGAGAGGGACACAAGGGCAGGTTTAAGGGGGATGCTCAGGAAGGCCTTCCTGATGAGGTGGTATTTGAGCAGAGTCGTCTGTTAGCCACACAGTGAGAGGAGCGTTCCGGGCTGGGAAGCTGCCAGCACAGTGCTGGCAAGTGCTGCGGTGGCGTCCCGGGGCTACAGAACCTGAGACGCTGCAGAAGAGCCCACCTCTGTTTTCCTGGACCACTTCCTTCTCAGCACCAGGAAACTCCTTCTTCTATCCCCCGGCACATTTCTGACCTGTGTATACAACCCCAATTTATTTTACCCCTTTAAATAATCTCCTCTATTTATGTAGAGCATTCTTACCACTAATTCATGACTTGCACGTCCCTTAGCTCCTTTACTCCTCACAACAATCCTGAGATGGGTCAACAGAGAAGGAGGCTTGGGCGTCTGGTGCTGGGGTGATTTGTGCACAGTTACAGGGCTAGAAATTGTCAGAGCCAGATGGAATCCAGGTCCTGTCAATCCTAATCCAGTGTTTCTTACTCCAGTCCAGGGGCTCTCAAAGCCCAGAGACCAGCAGCATCAGCAATGCCTGGGAGCTTGTTAGGAATGCAAATTCTCAGGCCCCACTCCAGGCGAACTGGGTCCAAAGCCCTGGGATAAGGCCCAGCAATCTGTGCTTCACAAGCCCTCCAGGTGATTCTGCAGGCTCAGGTGTGAGAGCTGCAGCTGTCCTCTGGGCCTTCAGGGCTCCCCGCCCAGCTTCTTCGGTGTGATGAACACAGCAAGAATGCAAGATCTGCAGCAGCTGATATACCAGACACCCTCCCGACTCCCTCCTGGCTGGGTCTGGTCTCTCCAGACTCCAGGAGAGAACGAGACATAAACACAACTTCAGAGCCTGTGTCAACCCTGAGATCAAGGTCTGCACAGGGTGCTGTCTGAGTCCAGAGGAGTGAGGGACCCCACCCCACCTGGTCAGCACCGGCTCCTGGAAGCAGGTTCTCACACTGGTTCCCTGCACAGTGAAGGAGCCCATACCTGCTTTTCTGGCTTCTCAGACCCTGAGGTTTTCACCGAAACTAGACAAGGGGAACCCAGGGTCAGCCTGGAGGCAGGGTGAGCTTGGCGCCTGCAGTGCCCAGGCCCTGGGGTGGTGCGGCTCCTGCCAGGCCCTGTTTAGCTTCCTCTCCCACCCCCACAGAGGGGGTGCTGTCGGCACCGATTGCTCATTTTCCCCTTTGCTTTCTCTTCAGCTCGTAAAACTCAAGTCCTGACAATGCCTGTGATGACTTCCAGTTGGTAATAAAAGGGAGATGAAGATAAGGACAGGAATTTCGGGGAAATTTCTTTCCAGTTCCTTACTAACGTGACATTTGGATCTCTAGCGCTGTGCTTCTGGCATCAGTGCCAAGGCCTTTCATGTGGGAGAACAGAGGCTGGGGTCACCAGGTTGTGCCTTTATTTCGTATTGCTGGCTCTGATGAGCTCATGCTCTGCTGATTAGCAAACCCTGAGCCATCTGCACTTCGCAGAGGCACGTTCCAGCCGACCGGGCCCTCTCTGCCCACTTCCCAGGATGCTTTGCCTCGTGGGCTCACCTGTCTTTTAGCTCCTGATCTGTATCTCCACCTCCATCCCGCTCCGGGGCTCCTTATCAGCACTGTTCCCAGAACTGTCCATCACCATGGCAACATTCTCTCTGGGCGCTGTCCAACATGGGAGCTCACCTCTGTGTTGTTGCCCATGCTCATTGAATGTGGATTTGTGTCCTTTACCATCAGGACTGGATACCCCTCCTGGTCCTTTCTGCCTGGGGTCTGAGCACAGCTCAGAAGGAACCTCACCATCCCCACTCTCCATCTAGGGAATTAGAAGATGACAGGGGCTCAGTTCTCTGGCTCACCCCAACCCAGTAAACTGGACATGCTTCAAGGCCCAGCTCAGATGTTGCCTCCTCAGTGAAATAATTTATAAACCTACCCTTCTTTGTCCTGCCTTCTCCCTCTTCCCTACTCACTGGCGAGCTAACAGGTGATGGTTAAGCTCTTTGTTCAAATCTCACAAGGCCACACACTTAGCTATGTGACTTCAGGCAAGTTAATTAACCACTCTATGCCTCTCATTTCCTCATTTGTAAAATGGAATTAGCAAAAGTGCCTACCACCTATGGCGGTTGAAGTTAAAAGAAATAATATATGTGAACACTTGGAAGGGTGCCTGATACATAGTAAACACTCAGTAAATACTAGCTGCTTTTAGTAGCTATTCTTCACACGCCCTCTTCAGTGCTCTGGTTTCACTGTTTTATGGGTCCCTGAGATTGAGAGGGTCCACGCTGACTCCTGGTGAGCTGTGACCTGTGCCTCGTATGGGAACCAGGCTGCCATGTGTAGTCTGGGCAGTGTAGGAGTTAGCAGAGCTCAGGCCTGTTCTGCCCTCCAGCCCAGAGAGCCGTGTTGTTAGAAGTCATGGGCAACTGTGGTGCCCCGGGAATCTCATGAATTTGCCCATGGTACTCAGGGTCTTCCACTGCTATGGGAGTCCAGGACTCCAGGAGCCAGTTAAGGTGCTGGGTGGCCACGGGTCGCTGGCCAAGGTCCGGGCCTCTCCCCTGCCACCTGATCCTTGAGAGGCCATCATGAGGGTTGTACTTCAAGAACCACTATCCTTGAGCTCCCCAGGAGCTGCAGAATGTGCGCTATGCAGGGTTTAGGGGCTCCAGACAAAATAGGTGCAGAGTGTCTAGTTAAATTCGAATTTCAGATAAACAAGTAATTTTTTTGAATAATTATGTTCTATTTGTACCCAATTTGGGACATATTTGTACTAAAGATTATTCATTTATCTGAAATTCAGATTCGACTGGGCATCTGGTACTTTTGTTTGCTAAATCCAAGAGCAAATTTGTTCTAGCTACTCCTCAACCCCACCTTCAGGGAGGAAGCCTTGATGGTACTGTCACATCATGCTATAAGAAGGAAATCCCTTGAATTGTAAATGGCACCCTGATAAAGGGAGGTATCGGGATCGTATTGGTTTCCTGTTGCTGCTGTAACAAATGACCACAAACTTAGTGACTTCAAACAACACAGATGCATTATCTTATGGTTCTGGAGGTCACAAGACTGAAAGTTAGGGAGTCAGCAGGACTGCATTCCTTACTAGGGAGTTCTAGAGAAAAATCCATTTTCTTGCCTCCTTCAGCCTCCGAAGACACTCTACAATCTTTGGCTAGTGGTCTCTTCCATCCCAAGGCCAGTGGGGGCTCATCAAGTCTTTCTCACATCACATGACTCTGTTTCTTCTGCCTCCGTCTTCCACATTTAAGGGACCCTTGTCATTACACAGGGGCCACCTAGAAAAGCCAAAATATTCTCCTTATTTTAAAATCAGTTAATTAGTGGCTTTAATCTCATCTGCGATCTTAATTCCCATTGCTATGTAACATAAGGTATTCCCATGTTCTGTGGGTTAGGACGTGGCTGTCTTTCCTACCACAGGGCAGTTTCTAGCATTGCCTCTTCTCCCTGCAGTTTGCTCATGGAGTACCGGACCTGGCGCTGAAGGACATCGCCTGCAGCGAGGCCCTCCTGGAGCGCTTCATCATCTTTAGCCAGCGACGCGGGGCACAGACTGTGCGCTATGCCCTGTGCTCCCTTTCCCAGGGCACCCTACAGTGGATAGAAGACACTCTGTATGCCAACGTGGACTTCTTCAAGCTCTTCCGTGTGGTAAGGGAGGGGTCTGGCTGCTCACCAATTGCAAGGTGATTCTTGGGGCAGCAGAGCCTGACGAATTGACCTTGGGGAGGGCGTGAGCCTGGTGTTCCGGACAATCCTTGCAAAAGCTCCAGGCTCCCAGGACTCAAAAAATCACAACTGATAGTATTTCTAAAACAGTGGCCCAGGGACCCAGAAGTCACTATGAGGTTCACCATTAGGTATGTGGCTGTGGCATGTTTCTGTCCACTCTAAATGTGGGGGGAGTCCCCTTCACCTCCTCTAGCAGAGTGGTAAAGGAAGGAGGAGGCCTGGTTTGACTCCCTGACCTGCTATTTCCTAGCCAGGTGATCGTGGTAAGATATTGAACCTTTTCTGGTCCCAGTACTTATCTATAAAACAAATATAATACTTTATAGAGTAGTAGGAATTATATAAGAAAAAGTATATGCAAAACATTTCATAAATTTTAATAAATGAAGGCACCATGCTTCTTCCTCTGGAACTGGTCTCAACCTCAATGGTTGGTGTTTCTAGAGAGAAAAAATGACAGAGAAAGTTTGATAGTCTCAAAAATTTGGAAAGCCCTGATCTAGCTCAACCCTTTGTTCTAGAACTGCATCCCAGACAGACTGCCTGGGACCTGAAAATACCTCCTCCTTTGCTAGAAGGATAAGATGAGAAGGAATGAGATAAAGGAGGTGTAGAGCAGAGGTTTTCATACTGCAAAGTGCATAAAAACCATCAGAGAAGTTGGTAAAAGATGCAAGTTCTAAATCCCCACCCCCAATCACTCTGATTCAGAAGAACCAGGCTGGGCCCAGAATCTATCCTATTACCTTTGGCGATCCTGATGAAGATCATTGTAGGCCACACTTTCAGAAACACTCAAAATTAGAATCCTTCAGAGAAGGTGGCATGTATAATATTTCTAGCATGAAATTATGTTTTTGTGGGGGTTTTTTTGCCTACCTTTTAATGTCTAGAACTGTGTTTTAGGGAATGTCAGTCACTAAGAACTTGATTGAAGAACTGTGTTTTGTCCGTTTTATGACTGCTCTCTCAAGTCCCAGGAAACCCACTCTCAGTTTGTCTTAAAAAGCAAGCTGAAGGCTTTTAAAAATGAAGCAACATAAAATAAGACCCCTCAGTTTCTGGCAGAGTCCACTCTTAATCCCTTTCAATGTGTGACTTTCCATGGAAGGTTACTCTACAATTTTCCCAGCTCGTCAGGGTGGGGCCCCAGAGTGAGTATGAAGGGTCAGAACCTACGGATGCCACCATCAGTGAGAGCCCAGGACCCCAGAAAAGGTTTCTTGGCTCACCACACTATAGGAAGAATAAAAAGCCATGTAGTCCAAATGTCTCTACTGAAAGTTTCAAAAAGAACCTGATTTTAGACATAGACACGCTCCTTGACTTGTTTTCAGAATCAGACAGAAGAGTGAGGCAACAAAGGTCCCTTATTCCAGGCAGCTGAATACCAGCACAGCCAGGAGTCCAGTGCTGGTGTTTGCAGAGCTGCCAGAGGCTCCCTCTCCGGCGTCCAGGGCCCTCATGCTCTGCAGAACGGGCAGAATGAGCAAGGTCTGTGCACCTGGGCTTTGCAGGCAGGGCCCGGGCACCCAGGTTCATGCAATCCTCTTGTCACCGTGAAGGGAACAGGGTCATTCTTCTCTTCTTGAAGTACCTTGGCCATCAGTATAGGTAAATTTACCTCCCCGGACATGACCACTAACTCTGGGATGTCAATGCCACAGATAGCAGGGTAAATGGGCACCTGGGTAAAACTTTCATCAGCAACTAGAACCAAAACTCAGGACGCTGGCTTCTAAATGTTTCTTTATCAGACAAGAAAGACCAGAAAGTCTTTCCTTACGCCTTCACATACTGCCTTGGCAAATGCTAGCATTGAGAAACCCTGGGCTACCTTGACCTGTCGCCTTTGCAGACCGCAGATGGGTCCTGGGGGCTTGCTTTCTCCGTTTCTGTGTGCAGGCACTCAAACCTGCGCCGGGCATCTGTGAGGGGCCGGGCATTGTGCTGAGGCCAAGGCCCCAGATGTGAACCTTCCACCCTCACTGAACTCACAGCCAGACCAGAGACAAGCAAACAGGACATTTCACAGCAGTGCAGCCTAGAAAGGGCCAACACCAGCAGCATTTGCCCCATCCCCCCACACACCCCCACTACCAGCAGCAGTCTTTAAAAGCTTCCCCAGTGATTCAATGTGTCCTACAAATGCCTGGCCCCCACCCCCAGAGATTCTGAGTCAGCTGGCCTAGGGTGCAGCCTTGACTTCACTGTGTTAAAAACCTTCCCAGGTAAGTCCAATGTCCAGGCAAGACTGAGAATCACTGACCTAGAACTTAAGAGTTTGATTTACAACCTCGATCTCTATAGACCACGCATAATAATAGTACCCCACACACCTCTGAGGGTCCAAAGAACTTTCATTTGATCACCCATGAGACCACTGTGGTGTGGAGATGCTTTCTCTCTCCTGTTCTGTTAACAAAGCTGGTGAGCGACAGAGCCTGTAGTGGACCGGGAGACTGCCCAGAGGGGAAAGCCCTGTGGGGAGCCGGCCTCAGTTAACCTCCGAGCACCACCTCTACCTGCTCTCCTCTCACTCCTGCTTCAGTCTCCTCGGTGGGGAAAGATCCAACCGACGCAGGACATATGTAGTCTTCTGGTGCCTTTAAAATGTGCTTTTCCGTTTGACAAACGGATTACACTAAAAACAAAAATTTACCAAAAAAAAAAAAAGAAACCTGAAAGAAATATCAGGCATTAAAATGGGACTTTGCCTTTATTGCTCCTGGACCCATTCTATTTGGGTTTTCAGAAAAACAAGCCTGAGGCAGGCCCAGAAGGGCTCAGGGCAGACCCTCCGACCCTCTGGGAGGAGCATCAGGCAGGCAGGGGCTGCTCCGGGGCCGAGGAAGGGGCTCCGCCGGGACGCGGCTGTTATTGCAGCTGTTTGGCGCACAGCCATGCTTAGCTGCAGTGCAGGAATGCTGGGCCTTCTGTTCTGGGCTGTTTCTCATACGCACGTAGGCCAGTGTATAAATAAGGTTTTATTAAATGCCAAATGAGTTCTCATTAACAAAGAAAGAGGGAAAATCTCACTAAACCACTGTAACGGCACCAGCCCACTTTGAGTAAGGAGCTGGGGCTGTGGGTGCAACCTCGGAGACGTGGGAACTTGTGGAGCCCGAAGAATCGGAGGGGGGGCGCTGGGGTTAGTACCCACTGAGACCAGCTGTGTTTTCTCTGGGTTCCTTGGAGATCAGAAGTGAGTGTTGTCATCTTCAAACAATCCAAAGGTAGTACCCATGGCCTTACTACATCCCTCCCACACCATCCCACCCATCCCCACACGTACACTCACGCACTCATTTGCACACTATCGCACACGTTCACTTGCAAGTGCGCACACGCAGATTAACCTAGGTGGTCTGGGAGAGAAACGAGAGCCAAATGACTGAATTTTCTCCAAGAAAATTTATTAATAGCCACTCTTGGTTTCACCTGAAGGAGTTTATCTTCACCTGCGGCCTTTGCAGGTTTAACGCCCCCAGCTTGAAACCCAGAAGCTCAGACCTGGGCCCAAGGTATTATTAGTGCCAACACTACCTGAAACGTTTCGCACCTCATAAAAAATGGTGTGTCAGTTTCGGGTGAGAGGTTGGGACGCTTCCCATCTGATTTGGCCCAAGGCATGCATGCCCCTCCTCCTCTTCCCCCCTCTCACCCCCTCCTCCTCCCCCCTCCTTCTCCCCCCCCTCCCCCTCTTCCCCCTACCATCCTTCCTGTTTTCTCTCCAACTCTGGTGCACAGCTTTGAAATCTTGCTGAGAAGCAAATCTGTCCCTTCTGCTTTGAATGTTTATTTGTGGAAGTTCGGCAGGGGAACCGAGGCGGGTGCCAAGACCTGCCACGCTGCTGGGAAGTCTGAGTCTCCCCCTCTTCCCCCTCCTAAATGCCTGTTGATAGAGAAAAGTCAGCCTCCTCGGCATTTGGGTTCACGGTTTTCCTTTGAAAATGCTTCCAGTGTGGCATGATTCAGCTTTCTTTTCTGTCCCCCAAGCACTGCTCTGTTGCCATTTTTACTATCTGATTGCATTTTATCCATGTCTTTTTGACTACGGAGTGGCTGGACATTGACTTCCAGGAAGAAAAGGGCCCAATCTTGGGGTTCCGACTACATGCGCCTATCAATGTCCTGTTTAGTTCTGGGCTCTGCTCCCTGAATTCCTGAGTCACTGGGGAAAGGCATGGGTGGACCGCCCCCTGCCCAGTGAGAGCTGCCAGTTGCTGCTCTCCTGGGTCATTCGTTGCAGTTTGTTAAATTTTCAACTATGCATTTCAATTTTCGGATGGATATTGCTGCGTCAAGTATCTGGGAAACCCCCACATCTACAGGATTTCACAGTGAGGTCCCACTAATGATGTGACTTCATGACTTCCTCTTTCTTTCCAATTTTTCCCACTTCTCCCTGAGGGTTTTGGGAGGGGAGAAGAGAAAGGAGTGATGCCCGAGTGCCAGTACCGGGGAACAGCAGGGCTGTTGGGAGGAAACAAAACTAAGTCAGGAAGGTTTTTGTTGTTGTTGTTGTTTTGGGGTTTTATGAAAATATTCAAGTCACAGGAAGTATATTTGATTCATAGCATTAGTATTTTTTCTGCCTGCATCTACAAAAATCTGTACCTATTACAATCAAAATATCCTCTGGGTGAACGGATTTCAACAAAGAAGAAATAAAAATGAAATAAAAGAGAGGCCCCTTCGTGCACATTGAACCTATTGGCTCGATTGTCACTTGCTTGCCTTGATGTCTTTTCAGCTCTAGGCAGGCAGTAGGCCAGGGCTTATTTTCATGACAGATCAGATGTTGCTTTTATGGATTTACAAAGAAAGAAATACTGAGAGGTCAAAACTGAAGTCACTTAAGACAACAGCAGGCCCCTGGGAAGGCTGCCATTGAGGGATAATGAGTCCTGGGGTCCTGGCCTTTGTTCAGGAAATACGCACTGGGCGCCTCCAATGTGTGCCCCAATGTGTGAGGCGTCAGGTTCTCTCCAGGGTCAGTTGGTTTTAAGAAGGGTTTTGGCTTCTGATATGTTTTATCTCTACAGAACAGTAGCTCTTAACCTTTCTTATGGATTAGGATTACCTTCGAGAATCTGACTACAGCTCTAGACCTGTTCCCTAAAGAAACCCCAGTTCACGTGGACACACAGGATGGGGCTCATGGAGCAGCTGAAGCCAGACCCCAGGTTAATAGCCTTTACATAAAATGTTTTTCTACCTACCTCTAATATGCATCCTTTACGAAGAGGTCTCAATATACACAGATTCTTCCTTAACTTTGTTTATGAAGTAATCAGCATCCTCCCTGCCCCCTTCAGCATCCTCCCTGCCCCTGAGCACAGGATCCAATGGCGTGAGGACCACAGGCCTGGGCAGCTGCTGGGGCATACAGGCATCTCTTAGTGTCTGAGAGACTGGGCTCTGGCTCTATGTTGGCTCCTAACTTGCTGCCATTTAAAGGAAATCTTAGCCTCACATGTGTAAAATCGAGAAAATAAGACTTGTCCTACATAGCTCATGGAATAATAATGAAATTCACATTAGAGAAAAGATGGAAAAACACTTTGAACAAAAAGCATTTTGCTCTTATGAAAGCAAGAACACAGCCTCTTTTGAGAGGCCCTTTGTTCCCCATTTCTCCTTCTTCAGACCCCCCCAGACCAGGAGAAGGTCTGTCTCATGGAGTGACCTTTTGGCTGCCCCTAGATTCCAAGCTCAGTTTTGCTTTCATTAACCACAGATACTGGGACGGACAGAAAAAGACCTAGTTTCTGTTGAGCCACAGAGAGTCCCATAACTTGTCTGTTCACATACCCGAGAGCCCACCCTCTAGTTGAGACTCTCAGTTCCTTCTCATTCTGGGAGACTGTGTGTCTCTGTGACCTCCTGGTAGAGACAGTTTGGCATGTCCCCCAACCCCCCAGTGATTGAGTCTGAATTCTCCACTGATGACGCATTTCCTAGTGCTCGGGGTGTCCCCTCCTGGTTGCCCCCTCTCCACTGAAGCCGGCTTCCTCCCTTTTCATTTGATGCTTAACAACTGTCAGGTTGCAAGAAACATGCTTCAAATCCACATTCTCCCAGTTGCCTAGCAACAACTTCCCTCCCGGATAAATGTGGGTTTCCTGTAGCTCAGCCCAGGACTGAACACAGCAGCACACACTTCTGTCCACTGCTTCAACTGCTTTTCACCTCTGGTCTGCATGCCTTCAAGACTGCAGCTCATCCCTCCCTTCAGAACCTTCCATGGCCCCCAGAGGCCATGTCTGCCCCAGAAAGACACGTTTCACCTGAGGCTACTTATTTACCCTTGTGTTAGGTATATCCTCAACTTAGAAATTAATACTGTTTCCAGATTGTCTTCTTTGAATCACAGAAAGTAAAACAACAAAACATTCAATGCCTAAGACATTTCATATGCTGGTAGAGTGACGTCTGTTTGATGAACACATTTGATCCAAAGCATCAGAAATACTATGCAAACAAGACTTTTTAGGAGATGATAAACGTGTCTGTTCTACCTTAAGAAAAAATATTACACAGTCCCAAAGGAGAGACATGGTTTTGATCCCAGACAACCCAAGCAAAGGCCTCTTAGGGCCAGAATCTTCTTGGCTGCTGCCTAGGACCTTGTATCAATTTCTTAAGCACAGGATCAAGGCCTAAGGGCCCCTTAGACTGACCTCAGTTAATAGAGGCAGATCCCTTCACAGCCTTATCTTCCTTAAGAGGTCTAGTCTGACCTTGAACTTGGGTTGGCAGTGCTTGGTCAGTTGTGATGTGTGACATGGAAGAGTTATTTTTTACTTGGAAAATTAAGAGAACTTGTTTGGCATAGGAAGTGTGTGTGTGTGTGTGTGTGTGTGTGTGTGTGTGTGTGTGTGATGTTTGTCATTTTGATCTGTGACCTTTTTTTCCAGAAATAGTTTCACAGTTCCATTCCAACTAAACTTACAGTCTCTTCCTGTTCTTTGACAGAAACAATTCATGTGAATTTGAATAGATAATCGGGGAGGGGGAACCCAAAGAAGAGGAGAGCCCTGGGAAAGTTACTTTATGATTTATGGCAACCTCAGTCAGGTAACTGTGAACAGGTACATATGGAGGGCTCCCTCGGGACCAGGCAATATTCAGAGATGTAAGGTGTGAGGACTGGACCCTCATCATTTACCATTCCCACTAAAAAGAGCTGGGAAGGAAATTGTAGCTGTAGCACTAGGCACATAGCTGGAGCTTAGTAACTATTCGGTGAATGAATGTTATTAAATTATTAACAAGATGGAAAAAAGAGTATTAGCCACACAAAAATGCACTCAAGCTATTGTTTCTCTGTTCCCTTTTCCCCAAATTCCTGGTCTTGCTCTTATCTGGCTGTCTCTCTAAGCACTCTCTTGCTGACTCTCCTCGCATTCCTTTCTCCACCTGGAATTCCTGGGCCCTCCCCTTTTACTCACAGACACTGTCTTCACTCTCACAGCCATCAGTTTGTCTCTTTACAAACCTTAACTCAAGTGTCACTTTCCCATCCCCAGGTGAAACTGACTGCTCCCTCCCTGTAAGTCACCATGATGCCTGCTAGATACATCCCTCATGGAACCTGAAACCTCAATAGACACGGTCTCTTTCCTACTCTGTTATAGTTTATTTACTCATTAATTACCACAACACATATTATTGAGCACCTACTGTGTACCATGCCTGAAGATAAAAGACACACAAAATAAAACCTATTCCTATGCTTGATAGTCTAGTGGAGAGACAGATACATTAAAAAATAACAGCAAATCAAAATAAAAGTGATAAATAAATGCACTGAGAAAGACAGGAATAGCTAGGAGGGGCACCTAACCCATGGGGAAGGAAAGCTGGAAGAGCATGGTGATGGGGGAAGAAGGCTTTCTGGAGAAGGTGAGGTAGTTTGAAATGAGTTGACTCTGGCCAGTAGGGGTAGAGTGAGAATGGGGTGAGATGGGGTGGGCTGGTCATTTTGATCCATTAATCCCCAGAGTGATAGGACTAGTGGCTAAGGACTGCAGGCTTTACAGAAGCCTACAAAACTATTTGAGATTTGAAGTTTTTTGTTTTTTTTTTTAATTGGCTCCAAAAGAAAATGAAGGCACTTTAGAATTATAATGAATGAATATTAAGTGAATGTTTAAGGAAGGTAATGTTATTCAACTTCATTGTTAAATTCAGTGATAAAAGGCCCTTGAGTTTCATTCAGTACAGTTTTATTATACCATTGATGAGAGAAAACAAAACTGATTCCTGGCCGGGGCCACTGTCAGCGTGCGATTTGCATATCTTTCCCCTGTCTGCTTGGGTTAGCTCCAGGTACTCCTGTTCCCCCCACATCCCCAAGATGTGCCCATTAGCGGCAATGGTGTTTCTGCATGATCTCAACGTGAGTGAGTGTGGGTGTGGGAGTGAGTGCCCCTGCCATGGGAGGGCATCCTGTCCAGGTTAGATTCCTACCTTGTGCCCTGAGCTGCTGGGATGGAATCCAGCCACCCATGACTCTGAACTGAAATAACTGGGTAAATAATGATCTTACTTTTTAATTAATCTTTAAAAATGTATGTATAGTTCACATTTATTTAAATATTTAATATTAGAAGTATTTTAGTCTTTATTTTGAAGTTTGGTGATTTATTGTAACCAGAAACAAGCTATAGAAACTTAATTTTGGGCCAAGTGCAGTGGCTCACGGCTGTAATCCCAGCATTTTGGGAGGCCGAGGCAGGTGCATCACTTGAGGTCAGGAGTTCAAGATCAGCCTGGCCAACGTGGTAAAACCCTGTCTGTACTAAAAAATACAAAAATTAGCCAGGTGTGGTGGGCACCTGTAGTCCTAGCTACTTGGGTGGCTGAAGCAGGAGAATCATTTGAACCCGGGAGGCGGAGCGGTGAGCAGAGATCGCGCCACTGCACTCCAGCCTAGGCAACAGAGTGAGACTCCATCTCAAAAAAAAAAAAAGGAAAGGAAGAAAAGAAAGAAACTTAATTCTGGTTTATATCGATTAACCTGTGGTAAAATTGGTTTCATTATAGCCATTTCACTTAGTTGCAGTTTCCAATAATCTATGGATGAATTAAGTGAGGATTTACTATGTTCACAAAATGTTAAATTTCAAAGCCAGTTTACGGTTTACAAACATTTTAAAGTATTTTTAAGTATCAAAACTCACTTTACAAACATTTTTAAGTATTCACAATGATTGCTTACAACTTATACCAGATAAATCATTAAGTTATTCAAAGTCAAATAATTTCAAAAGTAAAAATTAAGAGCTTTTAGAAAAATACACCTACATAGACATAGACCTATAGAAAGAGAGAGATATGAGTAGCTATGGACACAGATGCTTTCAAAGTGTTCATGTGATATGGGGTGGAGTTTCAAGATCACAGTGTGCCTGGGGCCTGCGGAAGTAAAGGAGAGGGGATGGAGAGAAGATTGTCCACATGGCCATGGGCAATCTCCTGCCCACACTCAAGTGAGAAAGACAGACAACAAATTCAGAAAGAAGAGGAAATAATCAAAACTGATGGGTGCTTGTGACTGATTACTTATGCCCAGCCTCCCTGGAAACATGAATGTGGCTGTTCCTTAGTTTGTGCCTCTGGGCTCCTAGCCCCTCTTAGATGCCTTCCTATTATCTAGGACCTGGTTGCTTTTTCTCTGCACAACCTCTTTGGATTCCAGTCTTTGATACCAGCTTCCTCCTAAAGTAGCCTTTCAGATGTCCCTTGGTTACCCTCTGCAATCTAAGGGCTCATCCTACCCCACATTGTTTAGACAATGAGATGGGAAGAACCAATGATGACTCCCAGACAGAAAGTGGTGCCAGCAACAGAAAGGGCACACAGGTGCAGAAGTTGGTTTGGGGGAAGACGATATGGTCAGTTCAGGACATGTTGGATGTAGGTAGATGCCCAGCAGACAGTTGGATATGTAAGTCTGAAGCTCTTGGGAGAGGTCTGGGTTGGAGGTACAGATTAGAAGTCATCAACAAAAAGGAAGGAGATTAGATGATAAAGGAAATGAGACTATCCGGAGAGTGTGCAGAGTGAGAGGAGGAAGGGAGGCCCTTGGGAACCTCAGCACTTTAGGGGAAGGTAGAGGCACAGTTGCTGGTGGGAAAGGCAGAGAAGTAACAAAGCAAACCAGGCAAAAGCAGTGTCACAGACAACCAGGGAGCAAAAGGACATGATCAGAAATGTTGAGAAAAGCAGAGAGGTCTGAAAAGACAAGAACTAAAAATGTCCATTAGACTTAAAAACCAGGAGAAAACTGGGGTGTTCTTAGTAGCATCTTAGTAGGATGGTGAGGGTAGAAGCCAGGGAAGTGTTGGTGAGGAAGTGAAGTCACTGAATGTGGACTATGCTTAAACGAATGCGGGAATGAAGGGTGGAGGAGAGAGGATAGACTGTAGTTAGGGAGACATAAGGGGTCAGAGGTAGATTCTTTCTCTCCTGTGGGAGAATCTTGGGCGTATACACAGCATGACAACAGTGATGGGAGGGCTGGTGAAGCCTCAGGGAGACTCTTGAAGGTAAACCGCATGAAGGGAGAACCTTGTTTCATTCATTGCTGTGCCCCCAGCACCTGGCACAATAGTAGACACTCAATACGTATTTGTCAAATGTGGGATTTTATCATTCAGAAACTGCACCTGGCTGTGAGTAACAGAAGTCAGAGAAGCAATGGCTTTCATTTTTCTCCCCATGCACAGTCTGGTGCTGGGTCCTCCAAGAGAGGTTTGGAACACCACAGGTTTCCTCAGGACCCCAGGCTGCTCTGTGTTTCCCTCCTTCATCCCCAGCATATGCTCGTCATCAGGTGACCTCAAAACACCTGAGCTGCCTCCTTCAGTCCATCCATGTTGCAGGCAGGGGCCAGGCAAAGGGCAGAGGGGCCTACTTCAAAAGACCGTCTCCAGAAACCCCAGCCTGTGACTTCTCCTGGTGTCTTTTTGGTTACCATTGTGCCATAGACTCACCCTGTATACATGGGAGACTGGGCCAGGCATGATCACTTTTAGCAAAATTGCATAGATAAGCATCAATCTTTGTCACTGTGACACAGTCTAGTCACTCAGTGCCAGGCAAGGTTAATGGAATGGGTTCGTGTGTGCGTTATTCTTGTGGTCTTTCTTATGCTTCATGTTATTCATTTATTAGGACTCTTAGGCAACAGGATGTTAAAAATGCAGAGGAGATGCATGCTATGATCTGAATGTTTACATCCTCCCCAAAATTCATATGTTGAAATCCTCATCCCCAAGATGATGGCATTATGAGGTGGGGCCTTTGGGAGGTGATTAGGTCATGACTGGTATTAGTGCCCTTGTAAAACCCCAGAAAGCCAGCTTGCTTCTTCCACCATATGAAGACACAGAGGGACTAGAGGCAAGGGGACTGGCAAGAAGGCCAGTTCTTTTTCTATGCCTATTTTGATGAAATAGTCTAGAAGGGAAGTGAACAAAGGCAGTCCTAGAGGGGAAGAACAAAAAAGATAGGATACTTCCTTAGTATTTGCTCACTCAACAATTTATTTTTGCATACACACTAAAATCTTTTTTTATTATTAAAACTTTGTATTATAGGAAAAAAGTATCAAAGTAGAGTGAATAATATAATGAGCTCCCATGGACCTATCACCCAGCTTCAACTATTATCAATATTTGGGTGTTCTTGTTTTAACTGTTCTCCACTTTTTTTTCCTAAAGTTTTTTTGAAGCAAATCACAGACAATATATCAATTCACCATGTATACTTCCCTATGTATCTCTAACACATAAGAACTTATTTGTTTTAATAAAATCACAATGCTATGATCATACCCAACAAAATTTACCATAATGTCTTAATAATACCTAATACCCAGTCCGTGTCCACTTTCCCTCAATTGTTACAGCTAGTTTGCTCAGATTGGAATCAAAATCCACATGTGGCCATTTTACTGATATGTCTCTCAGGTCTCTTTTCATCTCTAATAACCTCAGGGGAGACAGGAGGGAGGATGGGCAGGACTTAGTGATAACTTGCTTATTGACACACAGTTTTGCCGGCTTGCTTCCTCCCTTCCCACCCACTCTTCGCAGCCCCACCCTTGTATGGAAAAAACAGAAATTAAAGTGCTTTGCCCAGCACCCACTGAAGCTATTTCCAAGGAGTTTGAAGAGTACTCCCGGCAAGACCAATGCCTCGGTCCAGTGCTCCGGTCAAGGAAGGGAGATGCTTCTCAGTGGTGTAGTGTCAATAGCAGCTTAGCTGTTCTTTCCTCTGGAAAATTCTACCCATCTGCTTTGTAGCTCTCATACCTAACAAAGCCTTTCATTTCACAATTAGAAAATAAGCCTGAAATATGAATGCTTCCTGAGTGTACCTACATTTATTCTAGAGTTTCAAGGTCAAAAAGAATACAAGGACTTCTGCATCTACAGCAGAGAGGAGAGGGGCGAAGACACACAGCTAGATATGAGAACCTGGCTGGTCAAAGCCTAACTCCACCTGTTTGTCAGCTTTGCTGCAAGTTAGATCAGCTCAGTGATCATGTAGGAGAACCATGCTGGCAAATAAAAAGCTGAGGCTTTTGGTCCCCAGAAACTTGGAGGAGAATTACAAGTCCAGCTCGTTAAAAGGCGCATGCCCAGTGCTCACTTCACGCCTACTCAGGAAGCACGCTTGAGTTTGAAAACCACTGACTTTACACTTCGAACTCAGTCCTGCACGACTCCTCTAGGATCAGTGATTCCATCAGTTTTGAAACATGAAGAATGAAGTCAAACAGGACGTGATCTTGGTTTCCAGAAAACCAGATGTTCACATCAGGCTCTGGGGCTTGGAGGTAGCACACTTGGGGGTTTCCATATCCCCTGCCGAGGTGGCAAATGCAGGAGCAGTGCTGAGTTCGCATGGGCTGGGGTTTCCTGAACACTGCTGGCAGTTGGAGAATCTGCAAGGGAACTTCTCTGACGCCTGCCAGCAGCTGCTTTAAAATAAAGGTGATGTAGCTGGTCAAATCCTCCATGAGAGAGCAGTGTTGAATGAAGGAAGAGACACAACCTGCCTGAAAATGGCACAAAGGAAGACAGATGTAAACAGTGACGAGAAGACTGCAGTGTCTACAAAGCTCCGAGGTGAACAGATGGGCACCCCAGGCCCTCAGCACTTCCTTCACACTCTGTCAGCTGCTCTCTGTTTTCCTTCCTCTAGGAATCTTGTTTGGTGTCGCTAAAACAGCAATCAGAATCACTTTGAAATAGTGAGAGTATTTAATATAACTATGAAACTATCTGTGATTGACAAGCACAGCAGGGAGACTTGGCATGAGAGCCTTTAATTTGTCAATTAAATAAAAGAGTTTTGTTTCTAAAAGTAATCTTGCAGAAAAGGTCCTGCGATCAGAAAGAAGGAGAAGGGGAGTTTTCAAGCATATAGGAGATCAGATAGTGCTTATGTGTGTATATACCTACAAACATATATATATTTTAAAAATTGTTTTACTGTCAATTACAGCTTCCCACACTCCTAGACAGCCGTTCTCAAGGTATCAATCTGAGATCTTGGGGAGGAATATTATCTGATATGTCACCAAGAATTCAAGAGGTGAGTAGCCTGATGGTAGTAATTATAATTTCATTATGTCTTTCTACCATTTACCCCTCTTATGCCAAATAATTTAATTGTATTTCAAACCTGTTCAAGGAAAAGCACATTTGATCTTTCCATCTAGCGATTTCAAAGCACCTGTTCACATCCCAAATTATCTGTGCTCTTAGGTAAGAGGCAGAAAGAAAGGAACCACCCTTCTGATTTCACATCAAAAAAGAAATGCCACTGGCCATAAGCAACTTGCCTGGTGTGGCACAAATCACCAGAGGACTTACAGTTGAATCTACGTCGTTTCAGTACTGAAGTGGTTCATTATTCTCTTATAGTCTTTAAATTCAAATAACATATACTGCCAATAATAATAGCATACACCTTTATAGCTTACAGGCACTCTTCTTCTAAGCGTTTTACCTATGTTGGCTTATTTCATCATAAAGAAAACAATTGACTTTTGTGTCATTTTGTAAAAAGATGTGCACATTTTAATTAACATCAGGTTGCACAAGTACCCTCCCATACAGAAATGGATTCTTCCACGCAACAAATGAGAGGTGCTGGGGATATGATGACGAACAAGCAGATTTGGTTATGGCCCTATGGGAAAGAGAGATGGGAAAAAAGCAATTCTCTTCAAGGGTGATGAGTGTTACGAAAGGGAGGGAAAAGTCGAAACAGGTTTTTTTCCAAACTTTTCTCCCTTCATTATTCGCAGCTGACTTGGGCTCCACCAACCTGGAAAATTGCATGGTTGCAATCTGTCTTTATAAAACTCATCTCAACCTGGGCCGAGTATGCACACTGATGTGTGGGAAAGTTAGAGAAGAGCCCATTGTACTAATGCTCACCTGCTACAATGAGAGTCTCTGTTAAACAGTCTTTTCTTCACAGCATTAAAAAAATTCATATCAGTACAATAAGGTTGAAATTGATAGAGAACGTAAAAAAATCCCCAAGGTATATCAACACTCTTAGTTCTGAGTAGGGGGTTCCAGAAGGCTTCTTGACTGTCTAGATAGCAAGTCTAATCATTTGTGAACTGGGTTAAAGCAGAAGGCCCAGTTTATATTAATTGATATTACACCATTTGACCTGAGAACAGCCCCTTCGTCTCTGAGTGCTTTGACTAAATGAGCAACATAATAATAGTAATAACCCCTTACAAGATTGTCATAAGACTCACTGTTGTTGAAGCAATTTGAGATTTTGACTTTATTGAAGCATAGATGGTGATTATAGGCATGACTCACTATGTGGATTCTCCCCGGGCCCATCAGTTTCAGAGGGCAAGTGTTGGCATGTGGACAAAGAGAGGGATGACAGGTAAACATGGCTTATTGCAATGGGGAACTATTTTCAGTCTCAACTGATTGAATCCTAATGGTTTTATAAATTCCCCAGTACCACTGAAAGCAAAGCAAGTAATAAGGTATGTTTTAGGAATAAAAGCAGCATTATTTTAATTTTGTATTTTCCCCTAAAGCAAAGCCAAATGGCATTATGGAAACCAAGCTACTGGCAACTCCACCAGCCTTCTCCTGAGTTCTTGACAATACAGATCTACCCTCAAAGGATGAGGCCAGCAAGCCCCACGGGTGCCCACACGGAGAAGAGAAGGCCATCAGCCTCCTCTTAGCTGGCACAGAATTGAAAAAGTGTTTTTCTAGGAATGAAGACTTCATCTGTTCTATATTTGCAGAATTTTAAAACATGCACACATGCACACACACAGAGGCACACACACACAAGAAAACCACAAACCACACATTTCAAGGAAATGGAAGAATTCATTGGTAAAATTAAGCTAATAAGATTATTTTCCAAATATAAGAAACTAAATTTTAGACTATTTAGCCAAAGAAATTTGCTCTGATCTTGCCTTTCTACAACAGAACCATTCCCCAGTCATTTTATTTTCCCCCTTTTCTCCCCAGTATCGCCATCTTGGTGGGACAACAGAACCCAAGAACTGGCTTAACAGTAAAATATTTTCTGCATTTGCCCAAGGACACATTCCCAAGGAATTCAAATAAAGGACACTGGAAGAGGAGAGGCTGTACTACAGTGCTCTAGGGGTCACTCTATGATTGTTGTTGTTGTTGCTGTTGTTGTTGTTTTGAGATGGAGTCTTGCTTTGTCGCCCAGGCTGGAGTGCAGTAGCGCGATGTCTGCTCACTACAAGCTCCACCCTCTGGGTTCACGCCATTCTCCTGCCTCAGCCTCCTGAGTAGCTGGGATTACAGAAGTCTGCCACCACGCCCGGCTAATTTTTTTGTGTTTTTAGTAGAGACGGGGTTTCACCACGTTCGCCAGGATGGTCTCGATCTCCTGACCTCGTGATCCACCCGCCTCGGCCTCCCAAAGTACTGGGATTACAGGCATGAACCACCGTGCCCGGCCACTCTGTGATTGTCTTTAAGGCTCATCCTAGTATTCTCCTAGTCCCTAAGTAGATGGCTGTAGGTTTTGTTTTTTGTTTTTCGCAGCTGGATTAAGGATTGCTGAGAATATGGATGTTTTCTTTTAAATGTGGAAGTCAAACCCAAACTTTGGAGCGTTGGCCTCACGGTAGATTATGACTCTGGCTGCCTTAAAATAACCCGAAGCCTTTGCCTTGCCCCAGTTTATCCGTCGGCCGAGTATGCAGGACTTGCTGTGGGTGACCAGGCCCCTCATGCAGAATGGTGGTCCAGAGACCTTTACAAAGCTGATGGGCATCCTGTCTGACCTCCTGTGTGGCTACCCCGAGGGAGGCGGCTCTCGGGTGCTCTCCTTCAACTGGTATGAAGACAATAACTATAAGGCCTTTCTAGGGATTGACTCTACAAGGAAGGATCCTATCTATTCTTACGACAGAAGAACAAGTAAGTTTTCTGAGTTCTGCTTATAAATTGGACCCTGTTGTTGGTTAAGTTGATGGTGTAACACTTCCAGGTGAAACCAAACCTGGGGTTGCATCTATCTTGTCTTGTTGAGTGGCCTTAGGCAAAGAGACTTCTCCCAGAAAGTCCACTTCCCCTTGCAGAAAGGGGGCGTTGCTTATAAGCAATTCTGGACATGAACCACAGAAAGAACTGAGGCCCACTTGGAAAGGGAACAGAGGGGCCATTTCCCACTGATGGAATTGAACTAGGGCTAAGTTCAAGAGGAAGAGAATGATCCGCAATGAAGCAACCCAGAGTTGCAGGCAAAGCTCAGGTCAGAAGGGCCCTGGCAAGTAAACACGGCTGTGGGATGCTTTTACAAACGCATTGCAGTGAAAATCTATGTGTGTAGTACTAAATTACATTCCGAATGGCAAATTCCTGGCAAATCATCTTCCCCAACTTTCACTTTTTTTTTTTTTGTCTTCTATGGGGTAAAGGAGGGTGGGGTGGGGAAGAAATGTAACTGGGTGCCCCTGTAGTTAAAAATTGAAAAGAGGCAGCAAGGGACATGCCAAAAGTAGTAGGATTCTAAGATAGCTACACACAACAAAGCAGCTAAGCAGCTAATTGAAGGGAAATGACGGAGGCTCAAGCTGAGATTCCAAGTAGGGGGCTTTGTTTGGCTTCTCAGTCCCTTTCATCTGAGAAAGACCTCAGTTCCTAGCAGTAATCAGAGGCAGGCTTCTCAGCCTCCTTCTTCTAAAGCAGAATAAACCACAGGGCAAGCCCCGTCCTTTGTTTCTCTGATGAGGCCATTACTGAGAGGCACTGTGGCATTTTGCTACTAATGATGAGCTTGTTATTGGTGGGGTACAGCCTATTAATTTAGGTTATTCGTCAAATCCTCCAGCATGGGGTTGAATGAGACATGTGATGTGGATACACTAATGACTATGTTGAGTTACAAGCAATGGGGAGTTTCTGTAAAATCTGTCCCTTCTCTCCTGGCAGCATCCTTTTGTAATGCATTGATCCAGAGCCTGGAGTCAAATCCTTTAACCAAAATCGCTTGGAGGGCGGCAAAGCCTTTGCTGATGGGAAAAATCCTGTACACTCCTGATTCACCTGCAGCACGAAGGATACTGAAGAATGTAAGATCCCAGCTGGGCTTGCCCTGTGTACCCTGGACCTCCCAGAAGTGTGTGTGTGTGTGTGTGTGTGTGTGTGTGTGTGTGATGTGCCTTCCTGGTAGCACGTCTCATGTTTGTTTTTTGCTAAGTGGACTCTTGCATTTCCTCCCCCATCCACAGTCATCGCTGGAATGCTTTGCTTCAGTGCCCCTGCCTGGGCCCTCCCCTCTGTACTGCAGCCTACAATGAGGTTTTCTTTCCCACTGCTTGAATTATATCCCTAATGGAAGGGTTCACAGTTCTCTGAATCCTGGCTACTCAGAACAGATAAAGACAGGGAGGAAGGGAGGAAGAGTATTTTCTCCCAGGGGGTCCAAATCTAGCTTTAACAAGGGAGGTTCCGAGAAAATAATACCATCAATATGACAGGGACTTCTGAGATACTAAGAAATTAGATTCTGTCAGCCCAGGAGGTTGGGAAATGGTGAATTGTTCTGGGAAATGGCAATAGACTGAGAAAATAAAAACACTTCCTTAAAAAGCCTTTCCCTAACACTAAGTGACAGGGGCAGAAAAGACACAACCAAAAGTTCTCTCTCACTTTTCTCTCTGTTCGTGTCTCTGTCTCGATCTCTGTCTGGTTTTAGGCCAACTCAACTTTTGAAGAACTGGAGCGCGTTAGGAAGTTGGTCAAAGCGTGGGAAGAAGTAGGGCCCCAGATCTGGTACTTCTTTGACAATAGCACACAGATGAACATGATCAGAGTAAGAGGGGGTTGGAGGATGGGGAGGGGAGGGGAGGAGGAAAGGGTGGGGGCAGGAAAGTTCCACTTGTTTCCTTTTCCCAGCAAAGAGTTAATCGCTATTGGAGTTAGATCAAAATACAAGCAGGCCCCAAAGGCCCTCATTCCAAGCAGTCACCAAGTGGGGTCACTGACTTTGGATGAGAAATATGTTTCTTGAATTCTGGGAGAAGTCTAAAAGCTTCC
This sequence comes from Theropithecus gelada, assembly GCF_003255815.1. Classification (NCBI taxonomy): domain Eukaryota; kingdom Metazoa; phylum Chordata; class Mammalia; order Primates; family Cercopithecidae; genus Theropithecus; species Theropithecus gelada. The sequence continues at coordinate 122,289,167 of NC_037668.1, read as the reverse complement.
ATAAGACCAGTGGTTTCCTGGAGTTTCCTGCTTTTATGAGTTCACTCAAGAGCCTCAAATTCAAAGAGGCATCTCCCCAAGAGGCCAGCTCTGTAACTCCGAAGATCATTGAGTGTGTTTGTCTGGTCTCATTTTCAACTTTGCAAAACCAAGACAAGAGTTCTATATAGCAGGGACACTCAAAAGAAAACAAAAATATCCATAAGCAAAAGAAAGCTTTTTATATACCATTTTCAGTGCCCCCCATCTCCCTTGCCCCTACACATCTTCCCTCTATTCTAGAGACCCATGGACTGGGGGAATGCGATAAAGCTAGGTATGCCTCATAGTGGAACAAGCTCACTCGCTCTTTAGGGAGCCTTAGACTCTCTACCCTCAATCACTAAAAATTAGAAATGGCTGAAGAACAAGACCAAAGATCCTGTGGAATTTCTAAGCAGTGACTGTATTTCTTCTTCCCAAGGATATCCTGGGGAATCCAACAGTAAAAGACTTTTTGAATAGGCAGCTTGGTGAAGAAGGTATTACTGCTCAAGCCATCCTAAACTTCCTCTACAAGGGCCCTCGGGAGAGCCAGGCTGACGACATGGCCAACTTGAACTGGAGAGACATATTTAACATCACTGATCGCACCCTCCACCTGGTCAATAAATACCTGGAGGTAAGGGGCTGCAAGCCCCATAGTGGGCCCCTTGAAGATAGCCCCATGAGTGGGACCAGAGCTCCCTTAGCAAGTCAAGTGGTCTTGAACTTAAGCTTTCATTTTCCCCACTGAAGAAACAAGAATCCCTACATCCCCTGTGCAGTTCTCATTCTCTAACAGCTTATCCATACTTAAAACTTATCTATGCTGAAAACTGTTTCTTCTTCACATCTCCTACCTTCTCATGCTGGGCTCCTCCTCCTGTAGCCCCCTTTAAGCATCTGCGTCTGTCCTCAACCCTCTCCTGTCTGCCATTGCTTGAGTGGCCATCTATGGCCAGTGTCCCCTTAACCCCACGGTCCCACTGTTTGCAGGATGCTCCTGCCCCCAAGTTCTACAAGCACATCAGCCTAAACACGTCCCCTCCAAAAACTGTATGTTCTCTTTGCCCATAAAACATATCCTCCTCCTGTATTTCCTATCCTAACTAACATCATCAGTGTTTGCCCAAATTCTCAAGCGAGGGATTTCAGGGTCATCCCTAATTTTCCTTCTTCACCCTCCACACAGCAGCTGTCACTTACTGAGTGTAACTTTATGCCAAGCACTGTGCCAAGTGCTTTTACACACATTTGCTTCATTTAATTCTCACAGCTCCATGAGGCTTGCACCATTGTCATTGCCAATTTGCAGATAAGAAGCCAGTGCTTAAAGAGGTTAAATAAGATCCTTGCATGACCATTAGGAGAAGCAAACAGGATCCAGCTCTGGAGATGCCTGAGTTCAGAGCCTGCCCTTCTGATTTCTCTTACCAAGCTTTGTCTCCTCTCCCTCCTAAATATCTCTCAGCTCTGCCTCTTGCATTCCAGGCTCTCTGAGGACTAGAGGCTTTGTCATCTCTGCACCAGCCCATTCCAAAGGCTTCCTCCCTGGACTCCAGGGTCCAGCCTCTGTTGGCCCAGGCATTTCTCTACACTGGCACCAGAGTTATGTTCTGCAATCTTGCTTACATTGCTCTCCGATTTAAAATCTTAATGATTTGACCCCCAAATAACATAGGTCCCTTCCAAATCTGTCCTTCCCCACCTTCCCAGCCCTTGCTCACTGCACACCCTCAAGTCTGCTACCTGGCCCTTTCACGCCCACAGGCATTCCCATTCCATGAAGTCTTGGGATTCTACCCTTTGCAAATGCTGTTTTCATTGCTCATTTATTAGAGCACTTTTGGTCACAAGCTTTTTGCTTAAACAAAAAGAAAGCATTTATTGGTGGACATAAATAATGAAGTTCAGGGGGATCCAAGAGTTGGAAGCCACCATGAGCCCCTGTGTCCTTCCACCTCACTTTTCTACTCGTCTCTGCTCAGCGTCAGCCCTAGCCAAGCTCTCTCCTCTGCTGGTGCCCTACCTGCTTACAGCCCTTAGCAGTCATCTGTACACCAAAAATCCCCTTCCCATAGCAGAAGCATGCTCCTAGAGAGTTTCCCTGTCAGTCTGGCTCCTGTACCCACCCCTCTGTACTCTGACTGGGAGGCCTGGGTCAGCTACCCACCGCAGGGCCATTACTATGAGCAGGATTACTGTGAAGTGGAGGAATATATTTCCCCAAAAGAAGAAACGCAAGGTAGAAAAGTGTATGTCTACCAACGCCTGAAATGACTGTCCCTTTCCTCATCTGCTGAGCTTCTACTCATTCATTCTTTGAGACTCAACACTCAGCTCTCAAATGTCACTTCTGCTTTGACGGAGGTTTAGTCATTCACTCCTCCGTGCTTCCTGGCCCTCTCTTCACACCTCTCTCGGACCCCTCTCCCAGCTAGATTAGAGTTGGCTGTTGACATATCCATCTCTGGCTGGGCAGCTATTTAGAATCTGGGAGTTATTTAGAATCAGGGAGTACATCTCAGTCATTTTCAAATTCTTGCCCTCATACTTCCAGTAAATGACTCCATCTAAGGGCAGATCACTCTTGCCCATGGGCCAGATCTGGGTCTGTGTCATCTAGAACTGTTGGAAGGTAGGGGCTTCTGCGAGCAATAGGAGAGGGAATAAACTCAAGGGCCCTCGGGAGCATGCCCTCTTGTCTCAGACTTGTAAGTCCTGAGGATAAGCGAGGAAAAGCCTAGCTCTATCTGTCACCTGGTGCTCTTGAGGACTTCCTGTTGCCCTGGTGCCACCACAGTTTTCCAGAGTGTATGACCCTCTCTCTCCAAACTCTGGAAGTGGCAGCACAGGCTCCCCAGTGGCCTTTCAGAAGGTGCCAGTCATGGCGGCAGCACCAAACTGCAGGCAACTACTAAGTGATCACCAACTTGTCTGAAGACAAGAATGACCTTGAATGCTTTCTATAAAACAGGACTTTTAAAAAAATTTTAAATTTTCTTTCTTTATTTTACCTTAAGTTCTGGGATACAAGTGCAGAATGTGTAGGTTTGTTAAATAGGTATATGTGTGCCATAGTGATTTGCTGCACCTGTCAACCCATCATCTAGGTTTTAAGACCCACATGCATTAGCTATTTGTCCTAATGCTCTCCCTCCCCTAGCCCCCCACCCCACCCCAACAGGCCCTGGTGTGTGATATTCCCCTCCCTGTGTCCATGTGTTCTCATTGTTCAGTTCCCACTTACAAACAAGAACATGTGGTGTTTGGTTTTCTGCTCCTGTGTTAGTTTGCTGAGAATGATGGCTTCCACCTTCATCCATGTCACTGCAAAGGACACAATCTCATTCCTTTTTATGGCTGCATAGTATTCTATCGTGTATATGTACCACATTTTCCTTATGCAGCCTATCATTGATTGGCATTTGGGTTGGTTCCATGTCTTTGCTATTGTAAACATACATGTGCATGTATTTTTATAGTAGAATGATTTATATTCCTTTGGTTATATATCCAGTTATAGGATTGCCGGGTCAAATGGTATTTCTGGTTCTAGATCCTTGAGGAATCACCACACTATCTTCCACAATAGTTGAACTAATTTACATTCCCACCAACAGTGTAAAAGCATTCTTATTTCCCCACAGCTTCACCAGCATCTATTGTTTCTTGACTTTTTAATAATCACCATTCTGACTGGCATGAGATGATATCTCAATGTGGTTTTGATTTGCATTTCTCTAATGATCAGTGATGATGAGCTTTTTTCATATGTTTGTTGGCCACATAAATGTCTTCTTTTGAGAAGTCTCTGTTCATATCCTTCACCCACTTTTTGATACGGTCGTTTGTTTTTTTCTTGTAAATTTGTTTAAGTTCCTTATAGATTCTGAATATTAAACCTTTGTCAGATGGGTAGATTACAAAAATTTTCTCTCTCATTCTGCAGGTTGCCTCTTCATGTTAATGATAGTTTCTTTTGCTGTGCAGAAGCTCTTTAGTTTAATTAGATCCCACTTGTGAATTTTGGCTTTTGTTGCCATTTCTTTTGGTGTTTTAGTCATGAAGTCTTTGCCCTTCCCTATGTCCTGAGTGGTATTGCCTAGGTTTTCTTCTAGTTTCATGATTTTGGATTTTACATTTAAATCTTTAATCCATCTTGAGTTAATTTTTGTATAAGGTGTAAGGTTGGGGTCCAGTTTCAGTTTTCTGCATATGGCTAGCCAGTTTTCCCAACACCATTTATTAAATAGTGAATCCTTTCCCCATTGCTTGTGTGTGTCATGTTTGTCAAAGATCAGGTGGTTGTAGATGTGTGGAGTTATTTCTGAGGCCTCTGTTCTGTTCCACTGGTCTATTGGTCTGTTTACAAAACAGACTCTTAAGCATCAACCCAAAATGACTGGCTTGGAATTTCCAGGGAAGAGGCCTGGTTATCTGCATATTTACAGACCTATTAGATTTGTGGGACCTTGGAGTTCCTTTGTACAGTTACTCAATTAACATCTCCCTCCTCTCATGGTGACTCTACCTGCTAAGCCCTTATTCCCAGGCCCACCACCATCCACCCACTGCTATTATAACATAAGCAGGACCTGTGCCGGGGGTGTGGATGGAGGAGAGAGACTCTATTGCTTTATTTGTGCAGCATGGAGTTCAGTGGTTCTCACAATGTTTTTGTGAAGTACTATGAAGAATACACCTTGTCTACTTGACATTTGTATCATGACATAAATGGCTTGTTTTCCAGAAGGATTATTTTTTCCATGCAGCTTGTACCTAATGCAGCCCCAGGCACCCAATAGATACTCAAAACACATTAGTTGCTTAAATGGTTAAGAATTCAGTCTCTGGACCCACACTGCCTGGGTTCAAATTCCTATTATCTGTGCCCAGTTTCCAAATCTATAAAATAGGGATATTAACAGTACTTAACTAATAGGCTTGTTAATGAGAATTAAATGAGCTAATTCGTGCAAAGCACTGACATATAGTAAGCACTTAATAAATATTAGCTTTTTAACAAAATACAAGCCAAAAAACATTGCTCAGGAGAGAAAATGATGTTAGTGCCTCCTGTAAATAGGCCTCCAAGCTGGTGTTCCTGTAGGAATCACAGAGCTGCAAATCACATCCTCCCTGGCCATCAGGGCTTCACGAGGGCCTCTTAGCAGAGGGGTATGATGGGGGCAGAAGCCCAGCAGCTGTGATAAGGTTGTTTCTGGTCTTCCTACCCTTGGGTGGAGGAGGAGGAAAACAAGGGAGCAATGAACAGAAAGGAAAAGACAGCAGGGAGGAAATGTGTGAGGAAGAAACACGTCACTGTGACTTGTCCTGGAATTTTCTGCTTCTGTTCTTGTGTTTTGGGAAGTCTGGAGAAGACTTGGAAATCATTCACCTCCCCACCCTGAGGATGGCTTAGTAGCAGACAGGCCATGAAAACTCTCTGCTGATGGCTCTAAAGGTCTCTCCAGGGCAGGAAAGCAAGGATGTTGCTTCACTGGGCTGCTGAAGGCCTGCCTGGGGACTCTGAGTAGAGAGTATAGGCCCCTCCCAGGAGGGCGGCCCAAGCACCATGCTGGCATTTCTGTGGACCATGGTCTGGTGTCTCAGACCCTCTCCACAATGACGACTGCAATCTCATTCACCCCATACATACATTCTGTCTTTCCTCTGATCCCCTCCCCTTAGCAGGAGGAAATAAATGGAAGTCAGACGGCCCGGTTAGAAGGGAGGCGGTGGAGTAGGAAAATAGATGATGGTGGTTTGGGGAGCCTCACGTCACGCATGGGGAGACATTCATTCTCATGGGCCTTCCAATCACCCTCTTCTCCATATCTGAGGACACAGGACAAATGGATACAGGCAAATATCTTAAACTGGTATGTGTATTCATTTATAGTTCTAATGTATTCAGATATATTTTGCTTCTGGAGAAAAGCACAATTAGAAAAATTAATACATTATTCTTCTTATTATCCTTCAGTTAAAACAAACATACACATCCCTCCCCTTTGTATTTTTTGTTTAGCAAAAGATTAGGCCTGGCACAGATGAAATACTATTCAGAGTTCACAGTGTATTTTCATTTCATAATATATTTGATTTTCAGGTCTTGAATTTCACATCAGGAAGCTGAATTCAGCCAGATTTTAATACAAAAATACCTCTGATCAAGGCATAAAATTGTACTTTAATCAGTAACCACTGTATTTCTCTAAGCTGTGAAAAAACACGTGTTCATTAACTTCTTTTTCCTCTGCTGTCAGCACAGTCAATACACGTGCATAACTCCTTATTATCGACGTGGTGATTATCTTGCTGATGAATTCTCAAAGGCCAGAGTTTTGGACTATTTTTTCTCTGCACCTTGCATGTTCCTGGCCACATGCCACCACCACCCAAACAGAATGGACTCAGGGAACGTATTTTTCAGGATAACCTAAGAAAAAATAGGATTAAGAAGATAAAACTGCTGATCATGTAATGTGCTTTAGAGTCAGATGTATAAATATTTGCGAATTATCTGTCCTATTGCTTTCTTCTATTAATTTATTGATTCTAGATGTGCATTGGAAGGCTAGGGAGAAATCAGGGGATTGTGAGAAAGAGCACAGAAGTCTACATCACACAAACAATCATATTTCAAGGGCCATGAACTAGATCCTAAGTAACTCATAGGCAATGACCTCATTTCATGCCTCTAAGAAACATATAACTGGCCTGAAGAAGGAAAACATGGGCAAGGGGTAGGCTGGGGTCATAGGTGAAGGTCCAAATAGTAATCAATGGAGCTCATAGGGTGGACTGATATTGAACCTGCTATGAGCCAGCCACCTGCTGGCCACTTTTGCATTTCATCTCATGCCATACTCCCAATGACCTGCCTAGTAAGCATGGTTGTCATTTTATAGAATTAAAAGCAGAGACTCAAAGAGGTTGACAGTCTAACATAATACAATAGCTGAATGGGGGATCTGGAATTCTAACCCAGAGCTGCCTGACTCTGATGAGAAAGCTCTTTCTGCTATCATATGCAGCCCACGTTAATAGGGGTTCAGTAAGTATTGTCTGGATAAATTATATAATGAATCCAATGAAGGCAGATATTATTTTGTAATATGCAGCATAATAGGCACTATTATGATTAGATTTTTCTGCTTGAAAGTAGCTAGATTAGAGTAGGAAACCAAAAAGATGTGAATTCATTCAGTCATTCATGCATTTGCATGGATTGAACTACCCACACTTGAATAAATGCTGTTAATCCTTGATTCCTTGGAAGCTCACATGGGAGAGATAAGTGTGTCGTTAAATGATGCCATAATAGTGGTATCTCAGAGGACTGGCAGAACATAATTCAATCTGATAGAGTAGAAACAGATTGTACAAATCCAATTCAAAACATTATAAATCCTCTAAGCACTGTCAATTCTTCCTCCAAATTATCTCTGAAATTCCTCCTTCTTCCCCATTTATGGCCTCTGTTTACAGAAGCCTGTACTGTCTCTTTTAGCTGGTTGCCAGGCCTTCAGTCTCTTGCTGTTCAGCTCCCAACTGCTTCCAGCAAGATCTTTCTAAAACCCCAGGCTTGCTATGACTTAGCACCCACAGCTCCACAGTGACTCCTCATTGCTGTTAAAGTAAAGGCCTTGGCCGGACGCGGTGGCTCAAGCCTGTAATCCCAGCACTTTGGGAGGCCGAGACGGGCGGATCACGAGGTCAGGAGATCAAGACTATCCTGGCTAACACGGTGAAACCCCGTCTCTACTAAAAAATACAAAAAACTAGCCGGGTGATGTGGCGGGCGCCTGTAGTCCCAGCTACTCGGGAGGCTGAGGCAGGAGAATGGCGTAAACCCGGGAGGCGGAGTTTGCAGTGAGCTGAGATCCGGCCACTGCACTCCAGCCTGGGCGGCAGAGCAAGACTCCGTCCCCCAAAAATAAATAAATAAATAAATAAATAAATAAATAAATAAAGTAAAGGCCTTCCCAGTCTAGCCCTTCACGCTTCTTCCATGTTCTATGGGACTGCCCCAGGCTTCCCACCTGGTACCACTGAACCTTTCCATCCTTCCCCCATTTGACTGACTGGTCAACACCCACACCCATGCTTCGGGACTCAGGTCCTATGTTTCGGGCCTTCTTCTATGCACCATTCCTTTCCCTGTAGCCCTTGATCATGATTTGTTTATACGCTTCTGCACCTTCATGGCCCTGAACCCCTCAAGGGCCGAAACTACCTTACTTTTCCTTTTGACTTCCCAACTTACCTTAGTGGAGCTGTAGTCACATAGAGTAGACACTCATAACTGATGCTCTGGGCTGTAAAGGTTAAATTTTCCAGCTAAGCAAGGAAGAAAGATGGTTTCAGGCAGGAGGAAGAGCATAAGCAAGCGCAGAGGTGTGAAGCTCAAGAGAAGTGGACGGGCTGGGCAGAGGTGTGGCTGCAGCATCAGGGGAGAAGCAGTAGTGCCTGGAGTCAGCCGGTATGGCTTGCAAAAGCTTCATCCTATGCGTGAAAGGACACCATCTCTTGCACCAGTGGGCTCTGTGATTGGAGGCAACATTGCTGTTTCATTGCCTGAAAACTGAGGATGATAACCCGAACTGCAGTTCAAGTGGCATTCACTGGTGCGGCTAAAATGGGTGTTTGTGGCCAGAATGTGGTCTGATTGGTCAGTGCCCAGCTCTGTTGATTATCAAATGTTTTGAATATAGTAGCGCCCATGTGCCTAAGTTGTTGGGATGATTCAACAAGAAACTTTGAGAGCTCAAGTGCCCTGCAGTTGTCAGCCAGGTGATTCTCTTCCTTTGGACCCAGTTAAACATAGGCGTTGCCTAGTGGCTTTGCCCCAGTGTGAATCTTTGTGCTCCAACTCGATCTTTTTATTTGTTTCAGTATTTAATTTGTTTATTTTAGAGACAGACATTTTTTAACAGCTGTGCATTTCCTGTCCCTTTGTTTTCCAGTCGTCATGTGTTTCCTTACTCTCTGTGGGTGAATGTTTCAGATGTCTGTTTGCGGTGCCCAGCGTGCAAGATAAAATTCATTGCGGTGCCTTCAGCCTCTAACTTGCCATTCCAACCAACACAGCCCAAGGCTATTTTATCCAGTGGCTTTTTCCATGTCGTGGGAAATAAATCTTGAACGTTACTGTTTAAATTTGCCAGGAAACTCATTCTGGGATGTTTGCCCACATCCATTGGCATTTCTCAGAAGGAACCCCAGGTGTCTACCTTGACACCAGCAGGGCCACTCGAGCCCTCCATGGGCATTCATCGTCCACTTTGTTCTCAGCCTGAGTTTAGGAGTTACAGATGTGAGAGGCGGGATTATACAGCCAACATCTCTAAGGGGGACGTGGCTCCCTTACCCTCGAAGACCTCACTCCTAGCACGTCCTGGGTGTATTAGTCAAAACATGTCCTCTTATGCCACGCCAGCGCAGGGTTGCTCCCCACTTTGATCATCAAGTTTAAACAAAAAGAAAGATTTTCTTTCTTTCTGGGCCTCCACTGGACATCGTTTCCCACCTGACAGATAATTTAATGTATCTATGACCAAATGTGTTTGAATTAGAGACAGAGAGGTCACAGTGAAAGAAGGAAGCCTGCTGCTACTGCAGCTTGTCCTCCCAAGGAGGTGTTTGATTTAGCTGTGTAAACAAATGACTGCATTCTCCAGAGGTCCTGAGCACAGCTGCCTGCGCTGGAGAGGGCTCAAACCTCTTCCACCAGGGTGAACTCTGCTTCCTGGTCAGTGCCAGCAAAACAACCAACAAAGAGCTGTAGGACTTGAGTGGACTTCAAATGGTAGTGGTCCTGCCACTTGGGCTCAGCCACAGCAGTTAGGAAACTAAGGGGCGGGAGGAAAGCCCTTTTCTTGCTTTATTGCCATTGGCTGTCATAGGGCATTATCAAAGAGGTTCTCTTTGAGATTCTGAGCTCTGGCTATAACATTTGCCCAGAATCTGCCTCTGAGGCCTCAAGACACTGTGTTTTTATTCAACAAAGACGCCCTTTGATTTCTTTTCCCACTAGTGGTGCTAGGTTTGAGCACCTTACACTGGCCAGTTCTTGTCTACCTACATTCTTCCCTAACGTTCATGATTGCATAGTTACTCTTAGTGTGGAAGCAGACAGCTTTTGCACATAGACTCCACGGCCTTAGCCTCCTAGAACCTACTATGTTCTAACTTATGAGCTAATCAGATCAAATATATCAAAATCAAAAACCTCTGCTGAGAGTTTATTCATTCGTCTCTGTCTCCCAAACATACTTATGTACACATGTGCACTCATATACATGTCCATTAGCCAAGATTTTGACTTCAGGGATCAAAGCAACTACCGATAGGGAATGAGGTCACTTGCTGCAAGGCAGGTGGCTTCCCCATGAGAATACCAGGCTACCTCATGACTCATACTTCAGAGGGTGACCCAGGAACATCTGATTCATGTCCAAAGCAGCTTCTACAATTGCTCTACCTTGACCTTGGGAAGACGTGGGGAGGATGACATTCAGGATTAGCTTTATAAGGCCTTCCTGTGGGCGGAGTTGTCTGACTTTCACCTAATGACCGACAAGCAGCTAGCGAGCATCAGTGGGTGAGGACCCACCCCCTCTCACCTCCCCTACTGCCCAGCTGGGACATGGGCTTTGGCATCTGTCCATAGCATTGTTCTAACCAGATGAGGTGTTATGGATCAGCTCAGGATGGGATATGTTCCCAGACACATTATTTAAAGAAAATAGCTCCCTTCCTCCCCTGATAAACAGCTGTCATGGCTAAAAGGTAACCTGGCTGGGGCTTAAAAGTCTGTTGACTTTCAAGATACTTTGCAAAAACAGTCATAAAAATGGTATTTATCAGGTCCTCATTATTGGTGAGACGGTTTGGTATACTACAGTGGTTAAAAACACAGAATCTCTCCAGAGGTTTACTTTGCTTAGTCGTGCCTCCTAAGTGAACTTGGACCTCCTAAGGTGGTTGTGAGAATGAAATGGGTGAATAAGAGTAAAGTCCTTGGGCCAGTTTTGGCCACGTAGTAAGCCTTCAGTAAGCATCTGCTTTTATTCCTACAGGGAGGCACATGTAAGCCTTCACAAACACCATCTCATGTGATCCTTAGAACAAACCTATGAGATAGGGCATAGCTCAATTTTGTAGGTAGGGAAACAGAAGTCACACAATTAGGAAATGGCAACAGGTCTGTTAGACTCTTAAACAGTATGCTACACCAATTTGCAAGACAAGGAAGACAAAGCACCTTTGAAAATGGGTCAGATGTTTTAGGGTAAATGAACATTTGAGAATCTTTTAAGTTTTTTTCCCTCTAGAGATTATCAAGGTATCAATCTAGGGGGATGCATCAGGAAACATGACTATGAATCAGCTGCCTGATAAACCAGCCAGGATGGAGCCCACGTCATCACAGGAGTCAGCAATGCCACTGAAAACATCAGCTGCTTATTCCTGTATAGATTTCCCCCTTAAGACATGAAAGGGGAGTTCAAAGAGAATGGGCCAGATAGCTCTGAGAGTCATCTTACTAAAATGTATTTATTTTTACTAGCTTTTTTGTTTTAAGAGTTATACTGTCATTAGCACCGTAGCAAAAATTCACGTTTTATTAATTTCTCCTGGTTTATCATGTGATTCTAAGGTAGGATGCAGAGTTATATTCAAAACACACAAACCAACTCAACTCAGTAAACATATATCGAGGTCCTGTCATGACAAAATGCCATTCCAGAGACCATGGTGAACAAGCCATGGCCCCAGCCTCAAGGAATTTACTGTCTCTGGAACTGTGCTGGCCAATACAGTAACCAGCAGCCATGCAGGGCTATTTCAATTTAAATTAATTAAAAGTAAAAACACAATGCCTCAGATGCATTAACCATATTTTAAGTGTTCAGTAGATATTTGTGGCTCCTGCCTGCCATATTGGACAGGGCAGATATAGAACAATTCCATCACTGCAGAAAGTTCTACTGAACAGTGCTGCTCTGGGCAGAAGATCTTCTTGTTCAGGATGTTACACCCCAGCTTGAGGCTAGAGGGTGGCTTATCCTCAGAGTAACAATAGGGAACAGTGGCACTCTGCAGGCTCAGCACTGAAGACATGGATGCAGGCTCTGCTTCTGACCTAGATTGACCTTGGGCAAGGCCTTTTGCTCCTCTGATCCCAATTCTTCTCCAGCCAAGTAAGAACATCAGACCACAAGCCCTCCAGGGCTCTGTCCAAATGCCCCACGACTGAGTGAACGGGTAGAACATTCTATGTGTGTGTCACAACGTGAAGAGCAAAGACTTTCATCTCCCCAAATAATTTTGTTTTTCATTTTAGGAATTAAATTGCAGATTAACTCTAATTGCCAACACTAAACTTCTCTATATGCAGTTCTAAATTTGACAAACCAATTAAAATGAGATTATTTTACTACTTATCTTTGTAGAACATTGAGGTCTCCCTAAAGGTAATTTAAATGCATATTTTTAAAATGTATTCTAGCAGTTCAGTTCAGAAGCCCCTGGCCCAATCATCACACTGTCAATCCTTTGTCGTCGAGCAGTGTGGTCGGGTGGGTTAGGTACTGACAAACACTGTATGCCAGGCCCATAGTCGGAGACTGTGCTAACGGTCTACATATTAGATCCCACCTACCCTCGCCCTCAACAGACCCAAGCTATTAATCAAATAGCAAATCTTACATTATTTCTGTCCAGAAGAAACAAACACTTCTTGAGAACTTTTGGGATGTGACCTGTTTAAGTCCTACATCTCATTTAAGGACTGGTCAGTGTTAGGCTGGGCAATGCCTGTTGGTGAGAGAATCACTGCCTAAAGAAAATTAGCCATTTCCCTTAGCTCTATGGTGGGTGACTACACATACTGGTATTTCTTAAAGAAACACCAATTCCATTTCCTTTTAACATAATTATTAATATCTCATTAGCATGGTGTCACTTAAGCCTGGGCCCAAAGAAATACCAGTTCCATTTCCTTTTAAGGTAATTATTAATATCTCATCAGCGTGGTGTCACTTAAGCCTGGGCCCTTTAGAATTTTTCATGTACCTGTGTTCCTCTGCCCATATCAGCTGGAACACTAATAGTTTTCTTTGTTTTATTCCTTTTTATCTAGAAGACTAAGAACATTACATGGGACCCATCCCCAAGGCATGGAGGCTGAGGTGGGACAGTTTAGTTCAGGAGGCCCAAGAAGTGTGGGTGTGCAGCCCCTTGTTCAAACACAGCCTCTGAATTGCCGGAGGCTTCCGGTGCATGCTCTGAGGCGCAGGTGGGACTCGGGAGTCAGGGGTTTTAGTGAACGAGTTGGGTTTGCCTGCTTCTTCCCAGTGCAGTGGAGCTTGGTTCTGTGGTCAGGTCCTTATGTCCTATCCGCCTTTCTCATTTCTTTCTTTCTTGGGTAATAGCTGTGGAATCAAATGAACTGGGGTTTGATACCTACTCTACCACCCTGGGGGACTCACTCAGCCTCCTTGAACCTAAGTTCCTGGGCTGCCAAGTGAGGATAAGTAGTAATTGCTGATCCGCCTACTTGACAAGACAGTAGCGAGGGTGCCGAGTGCCAGGCTGTGGATCCAGCCTTTCCCACGGTTCCTGGTGTGGCAGTAAGAACTCTGGGCCTGCAGGTGAAATTGGGGAGGGAGTCCCAGCTCTGCCACTGTCTCTCTGTGTGACCTCAGGGGGGTCTTCTCAACAAAATAAGATATTTTATAAAGCTCAATTTCCTCTTCAGTAAAATGAGGATTCCTGGTAACTGACAGTTTGTGGCGATGAATCTGTTGCTTAAAGCCTGCAGTACGTCAATAGCCCAGTCTTCCTGCTTGCTTTCCCCCTTCTCCACTACCGGTGATCACAGTCCGATCCCATAGGTGATATCCCTGCTTAAAACCCTGCATTAGCTCCTATGGCTCTTTAAGGCTTGCCCAGAGCTCCCCTGGTCTTAGCACTGAAAGCAGGTGTCTGGGGAAGCCCTGTGTTCACACTACTGAGTCCCGCAGAGCAAACCGTCTGGTCCCACCCTCCTTTCTAGTGCTGCTGTCACACTCACCTCCCTTGACCCTACATTCCCTTCTGTGCCTTGCAATTACTTGGGGAGCTTTTTACAAGATATGGATGCCCTGGCCCTGCCACTAGAGATTCTGATTTAATTGTTTGGGGTAGGGCCTGGCATAGGTATCTTTTAAAGCTCCCCAGTGGTTCTAAAGCACAGCCACAGATGGGAACCACTGCTCTATTCCTGTAGGTCCCCAGATACCTCATGTGCTGTTCCCTGAGCCTGAGCTGACCTTTCCCCCACTTTCCTCTCTTCAGCTAATTCCTGCTTATCCTCCTACTCAGGAGGCTCTTCCTCCAGGCAGCCTTCCCTGATACCTCCAGGAAGACTTAGCTGCGTCCCTCCGCTGGGCTTCCCCAGTACACTGGGCTTGCTTTCATTAGAACCTGATCCTTCACATTATGGTTGTTGGTTTACTCCAATCCTCTCCATCATTAGCTCTCAACTTTCTTTTAGGAAGAGATGTTTATCTTTCCTTCTTGTATTTCTAGAGTTGACCAGGCTCTGGCACATTGCAGACTCTCACTATGCATTCAGGGAACAACTTAATCAAGACAACACCATCTGACCTCTTGTGAGTTACACGCTAAGAAAGAAATGTCAACACCAATAGCCCTCGCAATGATAGGAACAAGAGGTTAAAGATAAGGAAATAGACGCAAGTAACAATATAAGTGCTTTAACAAATCTATACAAGAGGACAACCTTCATATTCAAATTTTTAAACATTCTTAGTTCTGCTCTTTTGTGGGTAACGGTTTTTTTTTCCTCTTCCAGGAGAAGAAAAGAGGCATATTATAGAAATTCCTCCTCCCCCGGCATTACTTGTCATACAATTGTAATTGGAAGTGATTTCCCTGACTAAGTCATTTTGGCTGTCTGTTATTTTCTCTCTTCCTCCTTGCTCTTCCCTCAGCTGGCTATCCTGTGTGTTTGGAGAGAGCCAGAAAGGTTCAATGCTAGGAATGTTTCTCTCTCTCTTTAAAGCTCTTTAATCGTCAGTCTTTCTGATCTTCAAAGCAGGCTGTAGCCAGTGTGACCCCACTCCCTCGCCTCCCCATGCTGGGGAGTAAAAGCCTGGAGTATTTTTGTCATTTTGAGGACTTGCATATTTGGACAGCCTTGGACATCTGGAAAGTGTGGTCCTCACTAGCTCTGCAGGCATAAGAGCACGTCAGCATTTCCAAGCTCTCTTGCACCCCTACATCTGGACACATTGAAAACTTAACACCAGACTCTGGAGTTAAGCAAACATTAAGTTTATAGGCCTCCTTGCATTTGACCATTTCCTGGGGCAGCAGCTCTTATCCTCTGCCTTTCTGTGTGTGCAGTTGAGTCTTTGCAGTTGGTCCTCCTCAAACTCTCTCAACTTTGTGACTCTCTGCAGTGCTTGGTCCTGGATAAGTTTGAAAGCTACAATGATGAAACTCAGCTCACCCAACGTGCCCTGTCTCTACTGGAGGAAAACAGGTTCTGGGCCGGAGTGGTGTTCCCTGACATGTATCCCTGGACCAGCTCTCTACCACCCCACGTGAAGTATAAGATCCGAATGGACATAGACGTGGTGGAGAAAACCAACAAGATTAAAGACAGGTGATGTTACAGGAAGGGCTCGCTGTGTTTCTCCAAAGTCAGTGGGAAATTACATTTGGTAGAGAGAAAGGGATTGAGACTGGACTTGGCCTATAAATCAATAAAATTAAGTTAAATTTAAAAAAAAGATATTTTATAAAGCTCCACAAAGAGTCCTTGAATGAAAGCAATTACAGAGTTACGTTGTGGCTAATATTCAAAACTGAGATTTAAACTGAGGACTAGGAAGTAGAATTAGATCCTTTGGAAACATTTAAGATAAAGGTTTTAAGAGAATGCGTTCCAAGTCACCCTGTGGTCAGGAGGTGTGAGTGAGCTGTCCGAGCCCATTCCCATCCTTTGTCCCTCTGTGTCTTTTCAGGTACTGGGATTCTGGTCCCAGAGCTGATCCTGTGGAAGATTTCCGGTACATCTGGGGTGGGTTTGCCTATCTGCAGGACATGGTTGAACAGGGGATCACAAGGAGCCAGGTGCAGGTGGAGGCTCCAGTTGGGATCTACCTCCAGCAGATGCCCTACCCCTGCTTCGTGGACGATTCGTGAGTCCGAAGTTTGCGACCCTCCTCCATGACATGCTAATGGGGGTGCTGGGGTGGGCTGGGGTGGGCTGGGGTGCTCTCAAGCATTCAGTGGCTTTGGAGAGAGCCCCAGGGAGCAGAGCCAAACTGGAGAGCATGGAGCTCTGACTGAGGAACCTGCTTCTCCCAAGCTCCAGGCAGGCACAGATGAGTCAGTGCAGTGGTGGGAAAGGGAAAAGAGATGGTGTTGTAGCTGGAAGAGGGAAGGGGAAAATTAAAGCAAGGGAAGTGAGGCTCGGGGAGGGGACAAATTCCCCACTGTATAGTATGTTTGGCATGTGGAAGGGTTCTGGTCAGAATGTTTGCCCAATGATTGCCACATCAGCATTCATTTTGGACTCTGCATGGCCAGTAGGTCTGGTTCCTGGGAGCCCTAGAATAATGCAGCCCCTTCCCTAACTAACATTTCCATGATGTATGCTCAATGACGAGGCAGAGGAATGTGTTTGATGAGCTCAAGCCCCGCCTCCCTGGACACCCCCATCCCAGGCCTGCATATCTGTTGACCAGCAGCAAGCCAAGCAAGCAGCCTACTGTTTTCGCTGAACATGGATTTGGGGGGTGGTAGAGAAAGGACCGGGGTGCAGGGTTGGAGGGCTCATTTGTCATTACAGATGGGGTCAGACACACTACCAAACAGCCGTAGACACCTACAATTGAGTTCACCTAAAACTCAGTGTGGACACAGGAAGCCCTCTTTTAATAACTGTCCAGTGGGTTTTCTAGCCTCAGCTCTACAGAAAACTTGAGATAACAGTGGCCAATCTGCAGTTAGTTTGGGTTTGGACAATAGGCAGAGCTAGGAAATGGATCCAGGGGCAAAAGCCCAGGTCCACTGTGGGATCAGAATGGGAGTGGCTCGTGGGGAAGTGAGGTGGGTGTGGGGAGGCAATAGGGTGCTAGGTCATTTGGTGTGGGAGAGTCCTCTGGTGGCCAGTCCCAGAAATGCAGGCTTTACGAATGTATGCTTCCCTTCCTGAAACCCTCCCATGCTGGAATTGGGCCCTTCCAGTGACAACACACAACAGTTTTCAATAGATAATAATCCCAAGGGCTTTACTAGCACATGAAACACAGGGAAAACATGTGTGAAGTTCACAACAAAGTCATTCCAGTATATCAAATCTACGCTGTTTGCCGGGTGGATATACCAGGGTCTAGTCCACCTGTGCATGACTGGTGGTGGAGCCAGTGTCTGTTGGATAACTGATTTATTGATGGATCATTTGCCTTCTGAAAGTGCCAAACTGATTAGTTATTTTGTGTATCTTTTTGTGTAACTAGAGTTTGACCTACCAGGGCAGACTGTGCTGGGGTGGCTGACCCCTTGGGGAGCCAAGTTATTGATCTTACCACCACCACTTGCCCTTGTCAGTGCTCCACACTCTTGGGTTTCGGTGTCAGCATGTAGCTATCTACTCAGATCCCATCCACATCATCAACTCTGCAGTCTTGTCCTTGCAAGGCCTTAAACAGGGGAGATCTTTCACATAGAGGATATAATTTTATTGACACATTTTACTTGCAGAGCATTCACCTGGGCTAACCAGAAAGCCAGCACTCTGCTATAAACAAAAAATAATGCTTCAGGGCTAACGTGGAATGTATTAAAAGATTCCAGCCCATTGAATGTCCAGGGGAGGTTTTCCTGTTTTCATTTCCCTCCATCTGGGCTTTGTTCTCAACACATTAATTCAACAAACATTTATTCTGCATCTACCAGGTACAGAACACTCTACTATTCTGCTTCTCTCCTCTTGGTTTAGTTTCATGATCATCCTGAACCGCTGTTTCCCTATCTTCATGGTGCTGGCATGGATCTATTCTGTCTCTATGACTGTGAAGAGCATTGTCTTGGAGAAGGAATTGAGACTGAAGGAGACCTTGAAAAATCAGGGTGTCTCCAATGCAGTGATTTGGTGTACCTGGTTCCTGGACAGCTTCTCCATCATGTCAATGAGCATCTTCCTCCTGACGATATTCATCATGGTAAGCCAAATGGAGAAGGCCCAGAAAATCTTGAATACTTTGGTTCCTCTCCCCTTTCATCCTGTTCATGTGCCTGTATTAGACATCTGGCCACCAAAGAGAGCGTGACATCTAGCTTCCCAGTCCTTCCTTTTAGCCAAGGTGGGAGACACTCAGAGAGACGAAATCTCCCGAAGGAGCCACTGTATCACAGCATCCTCCCATCTCCCACTTCCTGCCCAGGGGTCCATGGTCCACACAGACTTTCCAGTCCCATTCCACGACCATCTGGAGAAGCTACTATTAGCAGAGCCCTGCACAGGGTAATAGTGTAATTAAAGTAGTCTTCTGTTTCCAAACACAGAAGAAATCAGTTCAGGGAGTGTTTTCCTAGGCTTACAATTGTAACTACTGGCTAGAGTTGAAATGGGGAAAGGCTTTTGCCTTTCCAGTAGCAGTAGGGGAGGAGATTTGGATTATTTACTAATCACCATCATGGTCACCTCCTACATGGCTTCACCAAAAAACATTCTGCTGCCTGAAAAATCTCTAAGACCTCTCTCTCTTTAAAGGATGGAATTTGGAGTCCATCCTTTCTCAGTGATAAGGAGTTTTTATAGCCACAGGCAGCTTCCATTGGTCTGTCCTCTGCAAACTCGCAACTCCTCTGAGAGCTAGACTTGGAAATGAAACATTATTTTGCAATATGTTGCTATCCTTCGTTTTTAGCTCCTCCACCGTAGATCATTGTTTGTACTTGTTAAATGATAAGGATATAAATTTAGGTCATTTTTTATATTTTATTGGATGGAATTTGGTATAATTTTTAGACTTCGGGCTTTGCAGGCTCCGGAGATGGATGGATTGAGCTTGTTCTGCTTCTTCCCCATCATGATATGAAGTGCTGCACCACACTAGGCAGTGTGTGTAGTGACCACAGACTGGCTGAGTGTCTCCCATCCCATGCCGGCCCATATCAGGTACCTACCTGATCCACAAATATTCCATTAGATCCTGTTCAAACAAAACATCTCCAGTGAAGCCAAATCTTGCCCTTTCTCCTTACAGTAAAATGTACTAAATCTGAAGGTTTTGTCTTTTTAGTGTGGATCCGTGATCCAGTGATCTGTGGCCTTGGTTATGCCCTGTGCTAGAGTCCTAGCACAACAAATGCTAAGGTAGAGGTCATTCTGCTCAAACAACCTGACCCCACCTGGATGTGGCTTTACATTTGCAAAGGGTACCAAAGTTCTAAGAGATGAGGGGAGGAGCTGAGCCCCTTGTCCTCATCTAGGGTTCCCTTGTTCTTTCCCATCCCTCAGTCTGCTCCTTTTCCCAGTACCAACATGTTTGTGTCCTCAGAATTAAAGGAGTAAAAATGTGTAAACATCTGACTAGCAACAGCCATGAGACTTTGCCTGCCTTGTTGATAAGCAGCATTGAGATCTGCCCTCGTAAGAATGGGCCATTAGGTCTTCAAAGCTTTCATGATGTGAGGTAAAAAACGTTCACCAGGAGTTTCATGCACAAAAGGGTTTCTCTTTGTGGGAACTAGAACATTGTTCCAGTGATGACGGAAACAGAGCTTTCCACAGCAAAACAGGGTTTTCCTTTGAATGACTCTCCCACCTTTCCCTTGTGTCTTCCTCCCCACCTCAGCAACACAGGAAAGAAGCTGGAAGCAGGGACAATGGGAAGGTCCCTTTGTTATTCAAGCTATTAGAAACAAAAAGAAAAGTGGCCATCAGAGGAAGCCACAGCTGGTGAAACTGTAGGGTCACAGAGTGAGTTACACCTCTGGCTTAAGTCAGTGAAAAGTCCTAGAAGTTTGTGGTCCTAGAAGTCCTAGAAGTTTATGGGACTTTGTTTTGAGCAAGGATAAGAAATTGATTTCAAGGCCGGGCACAGTGGCTCATGCCTGTAATCTCAGCACTTTGGGAGGCCAAGGCGGGTGGATCACCTGAGGTCGGGAGTTCGAGACCAGCCTGACCAACATGGAGAAACACCGTCTCTACTAAAAATACAAAATTAGCTGGGCCTGGTGGCACGTGCCTATAATCCCAGCTACTAGGGAGGCTGAGGCAGGAGAATTGCTTGAACCTGGGACGTGGAGGTTGCCGTGAGCCGAGATCGTGGCATTGCACTCCAGCCTGGGCAACAGGAGTGAAACTCCGCCTCAAAAAAAAAAAAGAAAGAAAGAAATTGATTTCAGGCCGGGCGCAGTGGCTCATGCCTGTAATCCCAACACTTTGGGAGATGGAGGCGGGCAGATCACTTCAGGTCAGGAGTTCCAGACCAGTCTGGCCAACATGGTGAAACCACGCCTCTCCTAAAAATACAAAAATTAGCCAGGTGTGGTGGCACATGCCTGTAGTCCCAGCTGCTCAGCAAGCTGAGGCAGGAGAATCTTTTGAACCCAGGAGGTGGAGGTCACAGTGAACCAATATCGTATCACTGCACTCTAGCCTGGGCAACAGAGCAAAGCTCTGTCTAAAGAAAATAAACATAAAAAAGAAATGGATTTCATTCTTCTGAGAACTGCAACAACTACCTTAAAGTGATTCCATCCAAAAGCCACATGTTCAGCCATGGACTTATTTTTATGGAGCTGCGTGTGGGTGACACACAAAATCAGGAGCTCTGAGTCCTAATCTAGACTTGTATTTAGATTTCCTCTGATTTGGGTTCTGGTTAAGCATGGGTCTCTTCTGTGCCCCGCGCCCCCCCCCCTTGCCATTTGTTTTGTCTGTTTTCAGTCTGTTCTGTCAGTACCCACAGGCAGGAGAGCAGAAAGGAGAAATGGCAGCCGCAGCAGACAAAAGGCACGTTCTTTCCACTCAGCTCTCGCATGCCCGTCACAGATACTGCCATCGGTCTCTCCTTTCTATGAGAGGAACCCAAAACTCCAGCGAACTACTGCCAACTGATCAGAACTCATTTAGGATGTGGACCTATTTGTTCCTTTATGTTCCTGGGAAGAGCACAGGATGAGTTCTATGTACTCACTTGTGTGTTCAGAGAGTAAACTGCCTCATAGGATGCCTCCAGCAAAGGATAACCAAGAAGGTCTAATACATTTGACAATCTCAGTTTATCTTATAGTGCAATTGGATAGCAGTTCCCCTAGTGAAAGTTGCTAGTTTGGTCCTATTTTCTACATAGCCAAAGTGGTTGATTCATTGGTTAATGTGAAAGTTACTGAATACTGCCAGCAGGTGCTAGGAAATGTATTTGTGTGATATTCATGGATGGGAAGGATCAATTCACTTCCAAGTGATTTGGATTAATTACTGATGTTTTCACCTGTGTGGGTAGCAAGTCTCAGAAAATCAAGTACAGATGATGGTATCGGGCAGGCCAGGCCCCAGGCAAAATGTTGAAGCTCCTCTGGAGTCCCCTCCCATCTCCCTCTTTTGTTTCCCATATACCTGGTTTATCCAGGGCCCTGGAGATGCTCCAAGACGCCCTACCCAGGTCTTCCTCCCTTGTCCCAGCCATATTTCTCCACATTACCACTCTTCTCACCGAGGATTTGCTTACTTAACACTTAATAAATACTATTAAAAGAGAAACTTAGGCACATTAAAATGTTAAAGAGTTGATTCCAGCAAACAGTGATTCACAGGAGGCTCCAGATCACAAGTGGTTCAGGGCACCTCTGAGGGATAGGGAAGCAAGACAAAGAAAAACAAAGCAAGTATTTGATTGGTTCACATGGAAAGTGCCTGATTAGAAGTAGTGGGCAGTTTGTGACTAGTTAACTTTCTCTGAGTTGGGTTTTGGTTTGCTGATGTAGGAACACAGAATGCTGGGGCCGTTTCAGCCTAATGGTCTCCCAGTTAATTTTTTTTAACATTACTGATGACTGATAGGAGTCTAATGTGTTACTCTTCCCAGGGAAAATGGCATTCCCAGGATTAAAGGAACTCAGCGCATGGAGTGTGCATTGTAGAAATTTAGACAGTAACAACAGGCTCGTGGGAGAGAGCCCTTTAGGGCAGAGTGAGAAGGCGTCCGGACAAGGGCAGGCATTACTGACGCGTGGCCTCTTGGTTTCAGCATGGAAGAATCCTACATTACAGCGACCCATTCATCCTGTTCCTGTTCTTGTTGGCTTTCTCCACTGCCACCATCATGCTATGCTTCCTGCTCAGCACCTTCTTCTCCAAGGCCAGTGTGGCAGCAGCCTGTAGTGGCGTCATCTATTTCACCCTCTACCTGCCACACATCCTGTGCTTCGCCTGGCAGGACCGCATGACCGCTGAGCTGAAGAAGGCTGTGGTGAGGCCCTTGGGCTGGCCCCTGTCCTATGACACGTTTCCTTGGAAGGGTCTGTAGCAGTCCTGAAGACCCAGCCTGCCCTTTAAGGGCATCCACTTTGCCTTTGACCTAAGGTTAAAAGGTTCATGTGAGGCTAAAAGGTACAGGGGCAAAAGTGGGAGCAGTCCTCACCCTGAGCGATGCAACAGTGACTCCTCACCACACCTGCTTGATGCATCTGCCCTAGAAAGTCATTAAAAAACCAGTTCAACTCATGGGTCCCTTGGTTTACTCACAAGAGAGAGCTAGCAGCGCATTTCACTGGTTTTCCTTTCCCACTCTTTGAGAAGAATCAGAAGGGAAGGAGCTCGCCACTTTACTCTCTGTCTAAAGAGATGTTTCCATTAATTAAAAGTTTTTGTTTTGCTTCAGAACAAACTTGGAGTATTTCCACAAGTAACTTTAACATGCTCTACGAGTGCTTGCAGAAAGAAGTGCAGAAATGAGACTGTCCACAGAGTCAGGCTTGCCGGCCAGGAGAGGACTCCAGAAACTGACTTCTGATGGCCTGAGAAACTTCCTAGTTCACAATTCCCAGACCCAGACAAAGAGCACTGTCTTTTCTCTAATTGTTTTCAAATGGGCCATTTCCACCCTCTAATCAGCCTCTGGCCCTGGAGGGTGCAGTTCCCCTCGTCCTCCGGAGTCTCCCTGTCTCTGTGCTGTAGAGTCGAGAAGGGATGACCACCTGCCCTCGCTGGGAAAAGACAGAAAGTCTGACTTGTTCTCACGACTCACACTTATTAGGCCCCAGAGGTGTCAGGGCATCTGCCTTTCATTTCTTAGGTTAAATAAGAAATCAATCACTGCCATTTATAGCACCCAATTTTCTAAAATGATCACAATGGATTAGTGGCAAGAAATCTTTATGACTCATCTGTGGGCAGAGCTGGGCTATTTTGGTAATCCTTGAGTAGGCAGATGGAACTTTGAGGCCACTTTCTTGGGTACATAGATCACTAGGAAGCTATAGGTCTCGCAACTGTGGGTTAGGGCTGGGCTGAGAATTGTTTCATGTGTTTTGTGACTGTACAGCTAGAGACTCTCTTGTTTGCAGAGAGACACTCTGAACTCCCCCTAGCTGTCTAGAGAAAGACTGCCTTCACCCCTCCTGAGGTGACCTTACACTGGGAGGCAATGGGGACCCTCTTTTGGCCCTCCCCTCTACCTTGAGGGCATCTGGGTGCTGTTGCATTGGATAAAAGGCACTGCTCATTTTCTGTGCCCTCTCTGCCTCACTGTAGAGCCTGCTGTCTCCGGTGGCATTTGGATTTGGCACTGAGTACCTGGTTCGCTTTGAAGAGCAAGGCCTGGGGCTGCAGTGGAGCAACATCGGGAACAGTCCCACGGAAGGGGACGAATTCAGCTTCCTGATGTCCATGCAGATTTTGCTCCTTGATGCTGCCGTCTACGGCTTACTCGCTTGGTACCTTGACCAGGTGTTTCCAGGTAAGCATCCCCCTCTATAGGGTAAAGGTAATTGAGTTCTTCAGATCCCCAGCTCTCTCCATTCATCTAGTTTAAATTTCATTGCTTCCAAGCTCTTTGTCAGAACCAGCATTTGAAGTTTAAATCTAGAAGTCAAAAATCCACCAGCAAATCCTACTGGCTTTACTTGAGAAACAAATCCAGAATCTGATCTCCTGTCACCACCCAACCTTCCCAATCCCAGCCTCTTCCTTGCACTACCACCTCGCATCAGTCCATTTTCCACACTGTATTCAGGGAGATCCTTTCAGAATCAAGGTCATATGGTGTCAGCCCTCTCTGTCAAATGCCTCCACTGGCTTTTCCTCTTGTTCAGAGTAAAACCCGGTGTCTCAATCCTGGCCTCCAAGATGCTTCATTATCTGGCCTCCAACTTTCTTCCTCATCTCATGATTTTCCCTTCTCCTCCATGTTCCTCTGCTCCAGCCACGTCGGCCTCCTTACTGACTGTTTAATACACCAAGTGCATTTCCTCTTCAGGGCCTTTCCACCTGCTGTTCTCATGCCAGAAGCACGTTTCTCTCCCCCGAGCCCCCAATCCGCCCCTCATATCTGCAGGCTTGCTTCCTTACTTTGTTAAGGTCTTTGTTCAAATGTCACATTATCACAGGGATCTTTCCAGACTGAAGAGATCTACATATCTATGGCTCTATAAACAACATTCCTTCAGGGTTCCCGTCCCCTTACCCTACTTTATTTTGGGGAACATTCTTCACCATCTGATATGATGATGTATCTTATGCATGTATTTACTGACTCTCTGCCCTTAGTAGAAATGAGCCCAGAGGGCAGGCACGTGGTCTATTTTGTTAACTGTGACAGTCCCAGTGCCCAGAATAGTGCCTGACCTTTGGTGGCACTGAATAAATATCTAATTAATCTGTAGCATGGAAAATCATCTTTTGTAAATTGGCTGTTTGCACAGTCGTGTATTTACTTGGTAGAAAATCAAATTTTCCTTCAAATTAGCATTTTCTGCTCACTAGAGCTGCCTCACCTTCATCTGAGTGGTCTCCAAGTCAGCCGACAGCCTTCTTGTGCTATAGCAGTCATGCCTGGCTCTTGATGCTGTAGCCAAGAGCAGGCAAGGGACGGTGAGGCTGGTCCAGTCCATGAGGAGGGACAAACCCACAGCTCTCAGATCATCTCAGGGTAGCCTTTGTTGGCAGAAATAGGTAGGCAGCCACCCTCAATAGGAGGAAGGCCTCTAGACTGGGTCAGGAGGCCTGGGTTTGCATCCTAGTGGCATGGGTGCATTCGTTTACTAGAGCTGCCATAACAAAATACCACTAACTGGGCGGCTTAGACAACAGCCATTTATATCTCACACCTCTGAAGGCTAGAAGTCCAAAATCAAGGTGTTAGCAGGGCCATGCTCCCTCCGAAACCTATAGGTGCTTGGCCACTCCTTGACTTGTAGATGTACCCTTCTGATCCTTCATTTGCACATGGCATTCTCCCTGTCTTACATGACCATCTTATAAGGACATCAGCTGGACTGGATTAGGGGCCTACCTTGCTCCCATGTGACCTCATCTCAACTAATCACGTCTGCAATGACCCTGTTCCTAAACAAGGCCACATTATGAGGTACCTGGGGTTAGCGCTCTGGTGTCTTTTTTCTTGACACCACTTCTGACACCAAATGTGTGTTTTGGTTTTTGTTGTTGTTATTGTTTTGGCACCAACCAATTCTCCTATATTAATGGGTTGTCCAAGAATTCAATTGAATTCTGACACTATCCAGAATTCACACAGACCCCAAGGGTTCAGTCCCATAAGACTGCCCCTCTTCAGATGCCAGCTGGAAATGTGGTGCCCAGGCTACCCACACTTTTGCCAAAGTCCTATACTTACAATCACAGCTTTAAAATGAAGGATATAGCTCAGGAACCGCCACATGGAAGAGAAGCACGGTATGGGATTGGGGGCAGAGCTTCTATGCTTTCTCTAGACACACCACCCTCCCAGCACCTCAAAGTGTTCAGCAACCCAGAAGCTCTCCAAATCTTGTTGTTCAAGAGTTTTCATAACCCTGTCTCCAGCTCCCTACTCCCCTACTGGAGGTTCAGGGTTGGGACTGAAAGTTCCATTCTTCACATGTCTGGAGGTCGAGGGTTGGGACTGAAAGTTCCATTCTTCACAAGGGTCGTCTTTCTGGTGACCAGTCCCAAGAAACTGCAGCTATCTTGGGGCTCTATCCTGAGTCACATCATTAGCATAAACTCAGATGTGGTGGAGGAAGGGGCTCATTATGAATAAAAAAAGACACTCCTTTCTGCCAGGAAATTCCAAGGGTTTTAGGAGATCTGTGCCCTGCACAGGAGCTGGGAACAAAGACCAAGTATATTTTGTATTATGTCACAGACCCCAACATATCTTTTTGGAGGGAGACCAAATTCAACCCATGACGGTGACTTTGAACAAGACACTTGAACTTAGTCTGTTTTTTCTATCCTACTAGACTGTTGGAAAGAAATATAATAGATGAAAATTAGTTGATTAAAATTGAAATTTGTACATAATTCAAAAGTTTTATTTTAGCCAAGCTAAAGCTTTCATTTATTCACCAGCTATTTACTGAGCAGCACATGTGTGTGAGGCTCAGCAGGGCCAAGTTCCGGGAATAGAGCAGTGGAGATAAAGATCCAGACCTGCCCCGAGGAATAGACAGTTCAATGGCAGCAAAGGCCATGAAACATATGGTAACTCAAAAAAAGCTGAGACCATGATTCTACAAAATCAACATTTTGTAGGGAGCAGAACTTTCAAAGAGAACTGGACTAGAAATTTGGGGGTCTTTTTCTTGGAACCCTGGTGGATCCAGCAGAATGAGGGGTTGGGGTGTAGAGTTAAAAACAGTGACATTAGAACTGGATTACCTGTGTTGGAATTCCTACATTTCTGTTTAACTCTCTGTGACCAGGGGCAACTATCTGTGACCAGGGGTAGATGGCTCAAGCGCCGTGTGCCTCAGTTTCCTTTCTCACAAGAATAATATTACTACCTACCTCCTGGGATTGTTTTGAGGTTTAAATTATTTAACACATGGAAAGCACTCACAGCAATGCCTGCCACAGAAAGAATATCCAGTACATGTTAGTGATGATCACCATTATTATTATCTGACTCCTGGAAAAGGACTTGATTTAATAATCTCATGAAACATTTTTTGGGAAAACTAATGTCAACCAAGATTATTGGTCTTGCTGTTGCTTATAACACCCCAAAAACATGACCGTGTGGATAAAAATATGTTGGAAGGAGAAGTCTTTCTAGGAGCCTGAGAATAGCCGTGTAATGATAACTACAAATATCTGTAGTTACAATTTGAGGTAGATAAACTCTGGATCTTATAGAACTGCGGTAAGGTAGGATAGGGAGACTCCTTCGACCTTCTCTGTTTATTTGTTTTTATTTTTAGGAGACTATGGAACCCCGCTTCCTTGGTACTTTCTTCTGCAAGAGTCGTATTGGCTTGGCGGTGAAGGTGAGTCCTTTAAAACACAAATCTGAATGTTTGAAATCAGCTCCTTGGGCTCTGTGCAGGATGCACATGGGTCACAGAGGTGGCCCTCTATGTAAACGGTGTGATTCCTGATGAGTCAGCTGCCTTCTGGGACTCTGCCCCTTGATAGGCATTGCAGCGTCTGGGAGCCCACCTTTCACGAGTCGCTGGGCCCTGTGTGATCATGAATGGCTGATCATGGATAAAGCCCTGTGTCCTGGACACTTTGTCCAGTAGACTAAATTGCCCTATTTAAAAAAGGCCAAGCCACTTCAGGGTTCAAAGAACTTCTGCAGCTTTTCAGTATAAAGCAGAAATCCAGGGAATCATGAAGGAACCTTTGCATTCGTCTCCCACTGCCTTCCTCGTGCCTTTTCATTCTTCTCTGCCTTTTCCAAATATAAGTAAGTTTATTCTCCCAAGATGCAGACGCCCCCTGGGGCTGAGGCAGAGCTGTTGATCTTCACCGTAATGCCTCAGATTCTCCTGGTGTTGATCTTTCTTAGGGGTGGGGAAGAAGGCTGAAAGGGCATTTGCCCACAACACATCTTAGGTAAAAGGCGCCTTTACTACTGAACCAAACTGGAGGCCTAACTAGAGAAAGTTCTAGAAGCAGGGAAAAACAGACTCTTTTGTGAGGTTTGAGAAAGCAAAGAAATTCCAGAGTGTGAGCGGGGGGGCGGGGGGGCTCCCCTAGAGCTGGGAGGTTCTGCAAGCGAAGGAAGTACTCTCCCATCTGTTTGTTGCTCACCTACCTGTTCTTTACTTTGTATTATTGGGCCTGGGCCAGGACTTATCCTGTAAGCACTGAGATTGATGTTTGTTTTCTCTAGGGGATTAGTCTAGGGCCTTTAAAAGGCTTGGCCAAGTTTTTTTGGTTTTTTTTTTCTTTTGTTTTTTTGCTTTTGTTTTCACTGGGTCAAACAAACGGCACTTTAACAGCTCAGGATTTTTTCATTGTATTGGCTTATTCATCTTGTCTACCTATGAACTTGTTAATTGTTTACTATAATAAAATTATCATATAATAAATGAAAAATTTCAGCACAGGGGTGTATTCCTGGAATGTTTTTAATGTCAATGAATATCAGGGCTTGTGGGCATTTTTTTTTTTCTCTACAATCCCAACAGATACTCTGCCTCTTAGGAAAAAAAGAAGTCATAAGAAAAATATGCTCCTTTAAAAGTGAATCACAAATATGTTTGCCAACGGGAGGCAAATATTTTTCACCTGTCTCATAGGCTGGACTGAAATGGATTTCTAAAACTCTCCAAAACCAGAAAAGAGCTGAGGGTCTCTACCCAACCTCCCTCTTTTCACAGATTAAAAAATAAAAAATGGAGCCCAGGAGACAGCCAGTATCTTCCCCCATTGGTCACTTGGGACAAAATCTGGAACTTGCACATATATTGCCTGGCAGGAAACTCATTCCAGTGATTAAACTCTTTAAGAGGATGTTTCCTCTTGCTATTTCATTACCTATTTGTGCAGTTTGATAGCTAGTAAAGTGATCAAAGGAACCGTGGGGCATAGATTCAAAAGTCCTTCAGGAAGCAGAAGTAGAAGAACAGTACTAGATGCGGCAGGTCCCTGACCACCAGGCCCACTACCTGCCGCTCCAGCACACTTCCTGCACGTTTTCAGAGGGCAGGGGACAGAGGGGCCCTGGGTGGCTGTTGCATTGAGAAATCTCGCCCTGCTCTTGTGTGTGCACTTGAGGCCGAGAGCCCTTGGATGCTTGGTGACAGTGGTTTCCTCCTGTCCCTGCCTTCCTGTCTGGCAGACTGACTGGTCCTTCTGCTTCTCTTCCCCTTCCAGGATGTCCTGATGTCTTTTTAAACCAAATGCCAAGTTTGCCAAAAAGTGTCTGTGTGTGTGTGTGTGTGTGTGTGTGTGTGTGTGCAATGTGTGCGTTTATACCACACTTCACAATTTGTCCAGGCTTGTATTAATACCATCACCAGGCTCAACCCTGGTGTTAATTCCAAGATACTTAAATGCCCATCTAGGTGAATTTCTCAGGTAAACCATTTCTCAAGCTGTAGTTTAAGCTGGCTGGCCGTCATAGCACTTTGAATAGACTTTGTTTATGTTTTTGTTTTTTGAGACAGAGTCTCACTCTGTCGCCCAGGCTGGAGTGCAGTGGCGCTATCTTGGCTCACTGCAACCTCCGCCTCCCGGGTTCAAGTGATTCTCCTGCCTCAGCCTCCTGAGTAGCTGGGATCACAGGTGAGCACCACCACACCCGACTAATTTTTTTATTTTTAGTAGATACGGGATTTCACCATGTTGGTCAGACTGGTCTCAAACTCCTGACCTTGTGATCTGCCAGCCTTGGCCTCCCAAAGTGCTGGGATTACAGGGGTGAGCCACCACATCTGGCCCCTGAATAGACTTTTACTCAAGGTTCGCCATGACTTTCACATGTTTTGGATTGGAGTAAAATGGACCAGTGGTGGGCTAAAGAAAATTAACTCATTTCAAATTCAAAACTGGTTTTCTTAATTTTTTAAAAATCACAATTTCTGAAACTGTGGGCTCCTCCTGGCACCTTGAGAGGAGGAGGTGAAACTCTCCAAGTCTGAAGCTCCTGTTACAAATCTTCCTCTGGGACTGGCAAAGATTGTGCGATCATGCTTGAGTACCTCACAGCCCTAAAGCAGGTCAGAGGCTGGCTAGGAAACTCATTTGCTCCCCGTACCTCTCCCCTCCTTTCCTGCCTTTGCTGGTTCTCAGCTCCTGGAGGTAGAGTAACAATGGCTTCTGATTGGTGCAGGGTGTTCAACCAGAGAAGAAAGAGCCCTGGAAAAGACCGAGCCCCTAACAGAGGAAACGGAGGATCCGGAACACCCAGAAGGAATACACGGTAAAACCCCAATAAAGAATGCACAGCAGAGGCGAGGAAAAGGCTCTAAGCACTGCAGAGGGCCAGAGCAAAACATCTCATGGCAAGGGTGGAAAGAAGCCCAGGAAACTGACTCTCTCTGTTGACAAGTGTTAAACCAGATCGCTTCTCAGAGGTCCATCTGCATGTGTGTGGAATGAATGGTTCAGCCCAGACATTAGCGCATATTTCCTGGAGAAAGCAAATACCAACTATGTAGTGTGCCTGTGCCCTTGTTAGGCAAATCCCAAGTGGGTTGCACAAATGTGCTGACTTCCGAGGATTTAGCAAGAACAATAACTTTGGTCACTGGGACTTAAAGCGGATATGAGCTATAAGGAAAGACAAAAATAAATGCTTCTGTGTCCAGGGGGAAAGAGACTCCAGGGGAGCTGACTACACTTCACTTATGGCTTACAAATCTAGAAGGCCATTCATTGAAACCATCAGAAGCCTTTCCTGACAGTGGAAGTTACCTAATAATCCCTAAACTGATGGCCCAGGTTTACAAGTTGTGTTTTTCCTGGCTTTTGCTGCCCTCATCTTCTCTCTTAAACTAGTTCTGTATTTTTCCCAAGGCTTTTCATTCCCTAAGCATATGCATTTCTCTGTGGCCAAAATGCTCTGGGTTTAGACAGGTAGCACAGCCCCCGGGCTCTGCCTGACAGGGCAGGAGAGGGTCTGGCTTTTATCCCTCCAGCCCACCACTGCCCACTGCAGTACACCATGCCTCTGGGCAGATCCTCCTCCCACAGTGGAAAGTCGAGGCTGAAATCAGGAGGCTGGGGACTGATTCCACCTCAGTTGCAGGCAAGACCAGGCGGCACAGACAGAAGAAACAGTGGAATTTCTCCCCCTAGGGAAACAAATGCTTAGAGCTACAGTATTAAGATGACAAATTAAGCTGTGCCATATAGGGTGAAATGAAGCAGTGAGAGACGGGAGGTCAGGGAGAAGTGAGAGCACTAGGTGAGGGTCTGCAGTGGAGGGGGCATGGGAGGAGGAAGGAGGGGAGTGGGATTTGAGGGATGGTGATGGGGAGGCATGGACTGCCCTACCCACCTAATTGGAAAACTCTGGGAGTTCTGAGGAGCAAGAAGACTTAGTCAAAGTCAACTCAAAGATTCAAGCCAAGGTGACTAGGAGAATGGCGGTCCAGAAAAGGTCATGGGAGAGTCTGAAAGCAGATGTTGTTTTGGGAAGATGAAGAGCCTAAGCCGCTTCCAGAAATTCATGAGGAAATGCCCCATGGACTGTTGGCAATGAGGGCCTAGGACCAAGGTTGAGCTTGGGGCCAACTCTCCCTATAGACAGTGAGTGCACTCTGATGAGCATGGGCTCTGGGTTCAAATCCCGACTCTGCCACTCATGCCTATGTGTCCTTAATAGGAGAGTTGATGTCTCTGTGTCTGAGGTTTCCTCGGCTATGGAAATGTGCCTAATAAATGTTTACACCTTAGGACCGTTATGAAAGTACATTGAGGTAATTTGTGTAAAGCAGTTGAAGCAGTGCCTAGCATATAGGAGGTGCTATATAAATGTTTGATGCTATTATTACTATTATTATTCTGCAGTCTACAAGGGCAGGTGATGTTACAGGCAGAAGACAAGGTCTGGAGAAAAAGCCCTGGGGCCGTGTAATTAGGCATTATGTTTACATCATGTTCATTATTTTCTCCCAAGACTCCTTCTTTGAACGTGAGCATCCAGGGTGGGTTCCTGGGGTATGTGTGAAGAATCTGGTGAAGATTTTTGAGCCCTATGGCCGGCCAGCTGTGGACCGTCTGAACATCACCTTCTACGAGAACCAGATCACCGCATTCCTCGGCCACAATGGAGCAGGGAAAACCACCACCTTGTGAGTCTTCCAGCAGAGAAGCTGGCTGCCGTGCTAGCCTGTCATTTCCTGGCTTAGTCTTTCCCTGTCAGCGGCTGTCTCCTCTTTCCCACAAAGTTTAGTGACAAATATTTGTGGCCCCAAGAATGTGTAAAAGCTTGCTGCAGTATTCAAAGCTCACTCATATGTATTCTCTTGAGGGGGAGGTAGAATAAGTTTATTGCCCCTTTTGTGTGCCGGGGAAGTGGACATTCATTCAGAGAGTTGAAGTGACTTTCCTGAGGCCACCGAGTTGTCATGGCTCAGTGGGGGCAAAAGCCAGGCACCGCGGTTGCCTCTTGTTTCTCACACCTTGAGTCTTTCCCCCATCCCAACAGTCCATGGTGGTGATCAAGTGATGGCCACTGTCATCACGTGCACGGAAGTATTGAGTCCTGCTATTTCCCTATTTCCTTTCTCTTTGCTTTGCTTTCTTTTTTTTTTTTTTTTTTGAGACAGTGTCTCACTCCATTACCCATGCTGGAGTGCAGTGGTGAGTGCAGTGGTGTGATCTTGGCTCACTGCAACCTCCACCTCCCAGGATCAAGCGATTCTCCCACCTCAGCCTCCCAAGTTGGTAGGACTACAGGTGCATACCACCACACCCAGTTAATTTTTTTTTTTTTTTAGTAGAGACAGGGTTTCACCATGTTGGCCAGGCTGGTCTCAAACTCCTGACCTCAGGTGATCTGCCCACTTCAGCTTCCCAAAGTGCTGGGATTACAGGCATGAGCCACCACACCAGGCAGAGTCCTGCTATTTTCAAGGAAAATTCCTTTTCCTGCCGATCATTAGGCAGGCTTCAACATCAGCTGATGAGGGTTAGTGGTAGTTCTGGAGAAAGTAAAAAAAAAAAAAAAAAATCAGTCCCTAGAGGGGCCTGTGGAGTAACCGCCTGGCAACAGAAGGTCAGGGCACGGAAGGCGAAGGGCTCTGCGTGGACTTGTCAGCTCCGCAGGCGTCCCACTCTCCTCCAAGGGACCCGAGCGCCATCTGCTGAGAGGAGAACAGGGCCCGCCATGGTTTCCCAAGGAGCAGCAGACATGGACCTCGCAGGGGGCAGTGAACCCACGTGACACAGTCTTCACGTCCTTTGGAGAGCCCCAGGAAGGAACAGCAGTGTGTACACCCTGTGATGGAATGTTCTCTAGGGCGGTTCAGTGTGAATGGAATGTGCGGCCGGTGCCATTCTATTTGGTTCTGTTTCCCTCTAGTGGTTGATCCGCGGAGATTTCAGCTTCTCCATCAGGACAAGTTCAGATAGCCTGAGATGGTATCAGAACTCAGGGACAGAGCTGGGTGTGGCGGTCCTGCATCCATCTGATGTCTCTCCATGCTAACTGATAGGGTCAGAGAGCTGGAAGCAAAGTCCAGCACCCCAGGGCTCCGCAAAGGCAAACACATTACTTCATCAGCTGCTGACATGCAACTTCCCCCGGGGGTTAAAACAATGTTTAATACTAACGGTGATCATATTTTTGAGTTTTACTTTATGCTGGCTCTGTTCTAATGTTGTAAGTGTATTAACTCATTTAAGCCTTACAACAACCAGGGACATGGGAGTCATAGTTCCCATTTTACAAAAAAAAAAAAAAAAAAAAAAAAGCCCACCGTTGCTCTTGGGCTTTTTATGTTTTGGATCCAAAGCTGATACTGATGGTGGTAATTCCCATGCCTGGCTTCCATCAGTTAATCAACAAATGCCTAGGACTGCTTAGTTATCGCCTTCATCAAGACCTTAACTGGCTTTATGATGATGACACCTGGCTTTTCAATAGCCATGACTGCTCACCCAAGAGGCAAAGCCTTGAGTCATGCACCAAACACCTTTTATTGATCCTCTCCAACACCAGGCTCCGTGATGGCTGAGCTGGGGATACCTGTGACTGCACATGAACATTCTGAGGCTGGGAATCCCAGAGGCCCTCAGCGTTGGCCTGGGAGCCCCAGGAAATAAGTAGCAGAGAAGGACGGCCGAAGTGGCCCTCTGCATCAGGGCCTGGATGCACACGCTGGTGCTAAGGGGGCCCCACAGCTAATAGCAGTTTGGGTTTGATTGACAGCTCAGGCAGGAATCCAGTGAGAGTTCTCACTGAACACAGTGTGGGGCGGCCCTCCTAAGGCATGTTGCTAAAGGCCATCTCTTCTGCCACTGACTCCTGTGTTCTGCAGGTCCATCCTGACGGGTCTGTTGCCACCAACCTCTGGGACTGTGCTCGTTGGGGGAAGGGACATTGAAACCAGCCTGGATGCAATCCGGCAGAGCCTTGGCATGTGTCCACAGCACAACATCCTGTTCCACCAGTAAGCAACGCAGGAACTGAGACCTCCCCATCCCGTCTCCTCACCTCTGCCCCCCAGCACACTTTTCTAGAGCCCAGCTCAGGGGTGCTGGGCCTGGGCACAGGCAGAGATACAGACTCTTATTTGGTTTTCCCCGTGTTTAAGGTCCTTTGTCCTACTTGCAGTGAGAATTGTCCCTCAGAATATGGGACTCTGGCTCTGCTGCTCAGAGCTGAGGGCTCCCCCCCTCAGAAGGGTGAGGCTGCCTTCACTCTGACAGAGCAGCTGATTGATCCCCGAGCCCCTTCTGCAGCCCTGAAGTACTTCCTTTCAGGGACCAAAGACAGGAGGACCACTGTTCCTTTTTCCTGTGTAAGCCACGGCATGAAAGGCAAACTTTTCAGGGGGCTTTTCAGTTACTTTTTTCCCCCAATAAGGTATCTTTTATTTCTTATCTAAGAAGCTATGCGTAGTCATTGTGAAAGAAAAAAAAGGAAGGGAGGAAGGAAGGGAGGGAGGGAGGAAGAAAAGGAAGGAAGTAAGAAAGGAAGGAAGGAGGAAGAAGGAAGGAAGGAAGGAAGGAGTGAAGGAAAAAAGAAAGGGAGAGAGGGAGGGGATGAAGGGAGGGGAGGGGAGGGAAGAAAAGGGAAGGGGAAGGAGGAAGGAAAGGGAAGGAGGGAGGAAGGAAATATAGGTAAACAAAAAATCGAAAATAAAAGTCACCTGTAATTTCACTACTCAGAGATAACCACTGTTAACATATTGGTATATAATTTTTTAGAACTTTCTCCTATACATGTATAGATAGATAAACACATATACTTTAAAATCATAAAGAATAGTAAAACTATGCATACAATTTTATAACCTGACATTTTTTTCAAAAAAGGATTGCTTTTTTAAACATAAGATATCATGAACATCTCTCATGTCATTACATATTCTTCTATAAAATAATATTTAATATTTACAGACTATTCCATTGTATGAATGAACCATGTAAGCCATCCTCTTATTAACTATTTAAGCAGGGTCTGCTATTTTTGTTTTGTATCATAAACACCACTGCAGTGAGCATCTTGATTGCTAAATCAAGAATACTTGTCCTCAATTATTTCTGTAAGATCGGCTGCTAGAAGTGGAAGTGCTGAGCCATTGCTTTTCTCGTTGTCCCATCCTCCTAGCCTCACGGTGGCTGAGCACATACTGTTCTATGCCCAGCTGAAAGGAAAGTCCTGGGAGGAGGCCCAGCTGGAGATGGAGGCCATGTTGGAGGACACAGGCCTCCACCACAAGCGGAATGAAGAGGCTCAGGATCTATCAGGTGCTGGGAGTTGGATGGAGACAGGGCCACAGATGGCAAATCCATGACTTCCCAGTGCACCCAGGAGGCAGGGGAGGCTTGGAGCAGGAGAGCTTCTAAGGGTGGGAACACCTCTGTGAAGTTACCCAAAAAATCTAAGAGCAGCCCCCAGAGCATTATCCCTGCAGAGCAGTGTCTCACAGCAGCCTGGGTTTTATTTGTCCTGAGGTTGATGTGTTTGAACAGTCTTCAAAGGGTCTGATCCAAGGAGGCGATGGTTGCCCTTTCTGCATTTACAAAGCCTCAACAGTATTAGGGCTTTGAACGCTATGAACATCTAAGAGGCAGCATCAAACCGCTGCTGGATTAGGGTGCCCCCACAATGCCACTGGCCCTGGGCCTTTCTCGTCCCCACCCTCCACAGTCCCTTAACTCTCCTATCCTTCTTGTGCCTCCAGGTGGCATGCAGAGAAAGCTGTCAGTCGCCATTGCCTTTGTGGGAGATGCCAAGGTGGTGATTCTGGACGAACCCACCTCTGGTGTGGACCCTTACTCGAGACGCTCGATCTGGGACCTGCTCCTGAAGTATCGCTCAGGTAACAGCCACTGCTCAGTCTCCTGGGCTCTCACTGTGGCTCTACCTGTGGTCCCCACTCTCTCACCTGGCATAGCTGAGTACAGGAACCACCATGGCTACACTTAGAAGGGGGTTTGTCAGTGACTTGGTGAATCTAAGTTCCAACTAAAGCCTCCTGAGGTTTTTAAAAATATAAACAGGGAATCATTGATGAGGCAACCTATTTCCGAAAATATTTTAGAAAATTCTCTCAACCTGCAGCCCTTCTGTCTGAAATGATGGATGCTACTCTAGGTGAAAGTCCTCTCTGACCATGGGGACCCAGGTCACCTGCAAACATACCTAGAAGCTCCATAGCTGTCAGATGACCACTCAGGACCAGTGTGAAGGTGACCTGGTGGGCATTCGGTGCTCCAGAGGATGGCCGCAGATGGAAGTGGCTCCTCTGTCATGGCACCTCTCAGACAAGGGGCTCAGATTGGGAGACACAGCAGGCAGAGCTGAGTGCTCATAGAGGTTAATAGCATGGTTCAACCCCATGATCAAGCCAGAGCTTTCCCCTCACTCTACTCACACAGCATTGCCCTGTGCCTTTCTCTGAGGGTTTGTCATCCTGGAATCCTCATTGCTGTTTTCTTCTTCAAATTTTTTTTTTTTTTTTTTTTTTTGTGAGATAGAGTCTCGCTCTGTCGCCCAGGCTGGAGTGCAGTGGTATGATCTCCACTCACTGCAAGCTCCGCCTCCCAGGTTCACACCATTCTCCTGCCTCAGCCTCCCGAGTAGCTGGGACTACAGGCGCCTGCCACCATGCCTGGCTAATGGTTTTTGTATTTTTGGTAGAGATGGGGTTTCACCGTGTTAGCCAGGATGGTCTTGATCTCCTGACCTCAGATGATCTGCCCACCTCGGCTTCCCAAAGTGCTGGGATTACAGGCGTGAGCCACCGCATCTGGCCTGCTGTTTCCTTTTAATGACATCTCCAGTTAGGGAGAGTATGCACGTGTGTGTTCTTTATGAAGATTATAAATATAAACGCAAAGCTTAATGATCCAGAAAATGTATGTATGAAACTCACTAGATGCTGACCATAATACATAAGCCCCTAATATGGAGATTTATTTGAATCAGATCCTATGCTGGATGCAGAGACACTGTGTGTGGCAATGCCTTACAGTATGTAGGGTGCTATGAAATGTTAGTTATTATTGTCCTAATATCCTGGAATTTGCTGCTGAATTAGTTCCCTTGGATTTTTTTTAGTTAATTCCTGATTTTTGCAACTATGTAGCCAGGAAATTGCTGTACACCCTTTACCAACCACACCTAACCCAGGGCAGGGCTGGTGATTGCCCTGGCCCCTACCTTGCAGGCAGAACCATCATCATGTCAACTCACCATATGGACGAGGCCGACCTCCTTGGGGATCGCATTGCCATCATTGCCCAGGGAAGGCTCTACTGCTCAGGCACCCCACTTTTCCTGAAGAACTGCTTTGGCACGGGCTTGTACTTAACCTTGGTGCGCAAGATGAAAAACATCCAGAGCCAAAGGAAAGGCAGTGAGGTAGGTGTCTGCCCAGGGAAGGACCCTGGCCTGGGTGAGAAGGAGCACACAGCACGGGGCTGCCACTCCAGACAGGGCTACTCACACAGGCTCTCGTCATCAGAATCAGTGTCTTTGTTCTGGGACCATTTGCAGAAGATTTCGATGAACATATTCTGAAGCCTCCTCCTACAGAGATGCTTTAGCCAAAATGAAACAACTAGCTTTAAATGGTCTGCAATTATTACATGCCAGATTACACACCAGGATCCCAAGCTTCAGATGTGGTTTGGTGCAACATAGAAGTGAGTGTCTTATTTTGTAAGGTTAGGCTGTTCTAAGAGCAATTGGTTAAACTTCGTTCTTTTTTCATTTCAACATTCATATTCCCTAATTAAACCTGAATTTCAGTGGTAAGTGAAGACTAAGAGGAGGCCTCCTTGGGTGCTATAACATAAAAATGATGAAGCCAAAATATACCAACCAACGGAGACCACTTCAGCACATCAGACCCAGTTTTATGTCTGTGCTGCCAAGTGGACAAACTGTGTCATCCTAGGCAAATTATTTAATTCCTCCTTATTTTTTTTCCAGTCCAGAGGTCTTTTTTTTTTTTTTTTTTTTTTAAACACCTAGTATGCCATGAATTCACAGGGAATAGGTTCCAGCAGCTCAGGCTCCTTCCCATTGGTTCTCACAAAGTGTACTTCTCTGGGTGGAGCAGGCTGGCGCTTCAGTGGAACCCAGGTACCTTTCTCTTTGGCTTCTTTCTTTTTCTGATCATTTTCCTTCACGCGTTTCAGGAAGCCATCTCGGCTCCTAGAGTGCTTAATGTGCTCAATACGCACATTAATTCTCTTGGCAAGAATCTTGCCCTTAACTTGTTTGTTTACAACAATGCCAACAGCATGCTGGGTAACATTGTAGACTCTTCCAGTTTTGCCATGGTAACACTTGTGGGGCATTCCTTTTTGAACAGTACCCATTCCCTTGATGTCTACACCTTTCTTATAGATTCACATATACGTGGCCAAAGAAACAACTCCATGTTTTCTAAAAGGCCTAGAGAACATATATCGGCTGCCTCTCCTCTTTCCCTTTGTGTTCGTCATTTTGGCGAATTACTGGAAGATGGCGGTTCTGGCTGAAAGGCCCTCCTTATTTTTTTTAATTTTTTTTTTCTTCTTCACATGTTAAATGAAGCTGATGACCTCTGCTTCTGCTTCTTAGGGATGTGAAGATAAATGAGATAAAGTATTATAAATGTGCTCTGGGCTTCTTAAGAACAGGCATCGCTCACATTCAAATGGTCACGAATATGACATGGCAACATTATTTATGCCTCTGGTTTAAGTGTCTGGCTGCTGCTGGGGTTTCCTGTTTCCATCCACAGCGAGGCAGGCGCAGAATGTCTCCCACAGGCAGAACCTACAGCTGCCACATAATTGAAGACAAGCCAAAGGGACCCTTGGAGGTTCTGCTGCTCTCTGTGCGTGACTCACACACTCTAGGATAAAATCAAGCGACTACACCCTCAGAATGCTCAGATGAATTAACAGATTAAACAGTGAAGAAAAAAATGTGTTGACTACACTTGGCAGTGAGAAATAAATAAAGCAGGCAGTGACAGCAGCCAGCATCAGGGAGAGGCTGTCACTGAAGGGATGTGTATCTTGTCAGTCATCCTGTCCATCTGTCTGTTGCAGGGGACCTGCAGCTGCGCGTCTAAGAGTTTCTCCACCACTTGTCCAGCCCACGTCGATGACCTAACTCCAGAACAAGTCCTGGATGGTAAGGACTGGACGGGCCATACTTGGGTTCCTGTCTGGCAGCCATCTCCCACTATTGCTGGGTGTGTCCTGTTGTGATGCATTTTAATGGGAGCAAAGAGAACACTGTGTACTTCTCAAGGTCACACAGTTGTTCTTTCGCTTTGAGCTTCTTTCTCCTCGTCCACCTTCCTTCATTCCCAAAAGGATTTTAAAAGACATGCACCTAAGGGCCCTCTCCCTTTAATTAGGAATACACTCTGCTCTTACCCTTAGTAAGCCTTCATTCCTGGGGTCTCCCTGCCCTGGCTCCAGGCCACATTCCTTAGTGTGGGGAGAGCTTCTTTAAATGTGTGACATGGCGCCCTCTAGTGGAAGCATGGTGATGCACGGCTCTTCCAGTGAACTTGGGGAGTCAGATTGCATGTGTGGATGGCAAGTCTGGAAATAGCATACACTCCTATTACACTCCTGATTCTCCCCTCAGCTTCCCAACTTTCCAGTGAGTCTCCCTTTAATTATGATGCACTGAAGCTCTCAGGGGTGCCCCCATCTCCAGGGAGCTGCAGTAGAGAGGCTATCCCCTCTCTATGTGAGAGAACATGTGAGAAGCAGATTCCCACACAGGAGCAAAACTAAGCTTATGTACTGATACAAGTTAATGAATGGGAAAAGTACCTGCTTATCAAAGAAAAAGCACATTTTTCTATTTAGCACAAACTTTTTCTAAATGTTAAGAATTTACTGATTGAAGTCCGGTGAAGCAAGAGAACCGGACAATATTTGTGTCGTCCGATCATTACAACTGGAGGGAACATGCCCGGAGAGCTGTCGTCACGGTTCATGCACCTGCCTTCTCTTTACACTGAGAGACCCTGTGAGGAACAGAAAACATCTTTTTAGGATGACACTTCTGGGTCTTCCTCCTAGCCTGCCTTCCTGTGGTTATCTATCGCCCCACTCTCTGAATCTTGGTCAAGAAGTTTATATTTGTTTTAAATTAATTCTAATATGTTAAGTTACTGTGATTTGCCAAAACTGGGTTGGAAACAAGGCCTGAGTGGCTGAATGATTCTTTTTTTTTTTTTTCAATTACTTTATTTCTAAATGAAGATTTTCTTTGTATAGAATCGGGATGCCGTGAATGGTGGGAAATGCAGTCCATAGTTAGGCCTCAAATAAGACAGGGAAAATCATTTAATCCTCAGCTCCTTGAAAGTCTTTTCACTCAAACACACCCACACACCACACACACACTCACGGACCTCCCTCCCAGATGCCCAAAGCCCTGCTGACCTACAGAGCTACTTCTGGAAAGGCTGACACATGCCTAAGACACAATTCCTGGGAATCCAGCAGCTTTGGGTTCAATTTCCTTCCTAAGAGAACAATGAACATGACCCCTGGAGAGCAATTAGGGCAGAGCTGCTTCCTTAACGTAAAGGACTCTCCAGCCTCCGTATGAAGTCATCCCAGAGCTAAAGACAATCAAGTCCAACTTGCAGATTTGACATAAAGAAGACTTCCAATCCAGCTAGGCAGAAGGATTTTGGTTGAAAGCCATGAAATCCCTTCATATGGATCATTTTTTAAACAACAATAAAAGAACCTACTGGGTGTCCTCAAGTCTGAGAGCTGCTTTCTGAGAGTTGTGTTTTGAGTCCTGGAATCCCTCTCCCTTTGACCTGCCTCTCAAGACAGTGTGTGAGAGAACTCTCTCTTCAAGTGTATGTAAGTGAGGTTTTTACAGTTAGATTTTTAATTTTAAGGTAATACACACTTGTACACAAAATTCAATTCTGAATGCATACATGTGTCAGATAAACAGTTGATACCTGACACTTGTTCACAGTCCATGATATGCACCCCATATCCTACCCCCTCCCCCAGCTTCTCCCCATGGCTTCTCAACCCCCCTCTGCATTTCCTGTGAGCTGAGGATTCAGTTTTGTTTGTGGAGGCAGGTGCAATCCCAAGAGAAACTGTGCAGTCTTCTGAGAAGTTAGAGCAGGCACGGGTGTGTGATTTAGGGAAGGCGCTTCTCACTCAGCTTGGTCACCGGTTCCAGGTTTGTGTCTTGGGCAAGTCCCCCATAGCTGAGGACAGACCAGAAAAATGAAAACGACTTTGACTTAGCCCTCAAGTGTTCAGTGAATGAGAATGAAAAACAACCATGACTAAGAGATTTCTTACCGAGATGATGTAAATGACAACAATAGCAGCCAGCACTCACCTAGGTGCCAGGTGTTTCTCTAACTGCTTTGTGCAGTTTAACTCATCCGGTCCTCAAAAACAACAATGAAGTGGGTACCATTATTTTCCCCTTTTCACAGATGAGGAAACTCGAGTGTGACCCACCCAATGTAACATAGCTTGAGGGGACAGAACGTTTGGTTGAACAGAGGAGGAACTGGCACAGGAAAGTTGCATGACTGCACCCCCCGCCTCGCCCCCAGGTTGCACAGCTGGCTAGTGGGGAGGACTCTGCTTCCATTTCCCTCTGCCTCTCAATGGTGATCTCAGGGCCAACTAAGCTAAAAACAGACTTGATGGAGCATCAGTCCTCTGAAAGAGTCACTGCCGAGATACAAAATGCCTCTTCCTCAAAGGGGAGGTGGAGAGAAGTAGGAAACCTGGGTAACCTCACCATCTTCCAGGTTCTGGAAAACAGAGCTGGCATCAGTCTTTTTTCTTGTCCTAGGGGATGTAAATGAGCTGATGGATGTAGTTCTCCACCATGTTCCAGAGGCAACGCTGGTGGAGTGCATTGGTCAAGAACTTATCTTCCTTCTTCCAAGTAAGAATTTCAAGCACAGAGCATATGCTAGCCTTTTCAGAGAGCTGGAGGAAACGCTGGCTGACCTTGGTCTCAGCAGTTTTGGAATTTCTGACACTCCCCTGGAAGAGGTAAAGTAGAGATTCCAGCTGGTTTCTGTCAAGTGCCAGAAGTGGTGGTTCCTTGAAAAAGTCTAACATTAGAGCAAAGTTGTGTAAAAGCAAAAAGCCATCATTCCTCACCCAAGCATAGCAACTATCTTTATTTTTGGCATACTTCCCGCTTCTCTGTATGCATACATATTTTATGTAGTTGTGGTTACTGTGTGCTTACGTTTTTGCATTTATAGAAGAC
Source organism: Theropithecus gelada (assembly GCF_003255815.1). Lineage (NCBI taxonomy): Eukaryota > Metazoa > Chordata > Mammalia > Primates > Cercopithecidae > Theropithecus > Theropithecus gelada. The sequence goes on along the minus strand of NC_037668.1, from coordinate 122,246,232 downwards.
GATGTTCTTAGATAAAGAGTCATAATGGGTTTTCTTCCCATTATGAAGCAATACCCAACAAAACGGAGCTTGGGTTAGATTTTTCTGAGAGTAGGAATGACTAAATAAAATTCTCTCTTTTTTTCTTCTTGACAGATTTTTCTGAAGGTCACGGAGGATTCTGATTCAGGACCTCTGTTTGCAGGTATGGTGCTGGAGACTGTGGCTTGTCCCCTTCCTCTCCCCCCTCCCAAGTTCTATCTTGAAAGTCTAAGGGGCTGGGTGCGGTGGCTCATGCCTGTAATCCCAGCAATTTGAGAGGCTGATGCAGATGGATCACCTGAGTTCAAGACCAGCCTGGCCACATGGTGAAACCTCGTTTCTACTAAAAATACAAAAGTTAGCTGGGCATGGTGGCGCGCACCTGTAATCCCAGCTACTCAGTAGGCTGAGACAGGAGAATCGCTTGAACCTGGGAGGCAGAGGTTGCAGTGAGCAGAGATTGTGCCACTACACTGCAGCCTGGGTGACAAGAGCAAAATCCGTCTCAAAAAAAAAAAAAAAAAAAAAAAGTCTAAGGAAAAAGTCATGAAACAACAAAGAAGGCAAATATTCCTCCATAGTATCTGACTCCCCAGTAGTAGGCACTTTGCATCCTAGATGGCTTTGAGTGACAAAGGAATAACAGACTGAGTTAGGTCTGGGTGGGGACACTTGGGATGAATGAGGATTCTTATGGAGGTCAGCTTGGTAGCTCCGTCCCTCAGCTTCTCATGCTGGGTCCCCAGTCCCTTGTTCCTGCCACGTCATCGTTCTCATCTCCTCCTGTCATCTCCAGCAGGCCTCTGATCCATCCCTGTCTGCATGAGTGACAGCTGGCAGAGTCCTTAGCGTTTATTAAACACAACTCAGATGCCAGTCTCCTGGCCCCTTTGAGATCAACATAAAATCATTTTGAACCCTTATTTAGTGGTCTATGGGCTTTGAAAACATGGGGACCAAAATTCCTATGGATTCTAGAAGTCTCCCTTCTACATGTGTCAGCCTGGGCACCAACTAGCTCCTTCCATAAACTTTTAACAAACCCACAGCCACACAAAGCATCTGTGAGTGTAGCAGAGTTTACGGCAGAGGGTGGAGGGTGGGGAGATAGACATGTGACAGGGTTACCTGCCACACAAACAGAAACTACTCCTGATAGAACACGAGGCGTCCATCCACACTGTAAAATCCTCCGCTGGTGCAGGCAAAGCTTTGCAGCGATTTTCCTTTGCTGCCCCTGGGTTCCTAACACCTCCTAAAGCATGAGTTACCTCCTTCTTCTCAGTGTGGCATATTTCAATGTTTTCCTGTTGGAGTGTTTCCTCTTTATGGGGATTCTGGAATGAGCTCTTAACATAACTTGGTTTTCATCTTTCTTCATAAGTGATCCCAAACATCTATCTACTATGCCTAGAACTACCAATGGACACATATACCAGCCCAGATAGGCTTCAGCCCATCCCAGTACATCACGTGGTGGTCAAAAGATGTAGTCATCCTGGCAGAGTGGGGGTGGAGCAGGAAGCAGTTCTCTCCAGGGGGCAGGAGCAGTTCACCACATAGCCCAAGTTCTTTCAAGCTCTGCTGACACAGAAGTTGAATAATCTCAGCTCACCCAAAGTCAAAGACTTATATTAACCAAGACCAGAATGAAAATATGCTAATTTATATCAGAAGCTTTGCTGGATTCAAGAGTTAGGGCCTTGTACCTGTGCCAAATATTCCGTCTTGATAAATAGGCCCTCTCAGAATAAATTACACATCAGAGGACTGTTTAGTCAGCATAAGCGTAGAACAGGATATTCCAAAGATACAGTCAAGGGGAGTGGGTAAGAGTGTAGCTTCTGGAGTGAGGCCGACCAAACATCAAACCTGAACTTCATAATTTGCAAACTTACTGGCTTTGGGTAAGTACTTAGCCTCTTTGTACCTGTTTCCCCATCTGCAAAATGGAGATAATAATAGCATCTACTTGTAGCATTGTTGAGAGGATTAAATGAGTTGATGCTTGCCAAGTTATAAAACAGTATACGATCGCTGATTAAAAATTAGCAACTCTAGACTCAAGGTTTACAAACCATCTTTTACCTCAAAGCACTTAACATCCACTGTCTTATCTGATTATCACTGTAATCTCATGAAGCGGGTAGGGCAGGGGTCTGCCGCCTCTGGGCGAACTGAGCTCACAGGTTGGAGGGTTTGCCTAAAGTCACCCAGGCCGCTGGGTCTCACTCTCTGGTCTTGGCTCTCAAATCTGGGATGCTCAATGCCACACTCTCAGCCACTTTTCAGAGGGCTAAGTACATTTATTTTGAATTAACTCAGTCTTAGAGGATGTCACTTTCTGACCTTGTCTCCAGAGTTTAAAGGAACCTGTAGCTGTGCATTGGGGTCACACATTGCGTGGCATGGACAGGGTCTGTGGCTGACTGCCACGGTTACTACTTGAGACCGTCATTACAGCAGTTACTACGGTTACTGCCTGAGAACGTCATTACAAGACTGAACGAAGGGATGAACATAGAAATGATAACAAAAAACCAAAGTAACTCTTTTAAGGAAAGGCTAGCATCGGGAAGAAGAGAAGAAGAAAAGGTCTTCCTGCTTCTAGTGAGTAAAGGCAACCCCCTAAGCTTCTGCAGCCCGTCGTTATTTATTGGGTAACAAGAGCAAGGAGCAGGAGGTAACGATTGGTCAGCTGCTTAATTGATCACAGGTTCATATTGTTACTGACAGGTTTCAATTATGCCTAGTCATCAGAAACATTTGTGCAGCCTCCAGCAAGGGTCAATGCCTCTTCTGAAGGGGTGGCTCACAGTCAGTAACTAGAAAGCAGCAGATAACCAGGGACAAACTGGCGATTCTGAATAGGCCTGGAACCCTTAGCTCTGGCCATGTCAGTGGGCTCCAGTCAGGATGGAGCCTTCGGGGAGAGATCAAAGCTCAGAGGTTTGAGATGATATCAGCCAGCAAAAAGGAGGGGCAGCAGGGATCCTCCCAGAGGGAGGGCCAGCCATAGCAGACATCAAATCTGAGCCCAGATCAGGAGAAGGAGCCGGCAGAACTGGGGCTCTGGCACCGAGAACTGGCAGAACTTCGCCCCTCTGATTGCAGGTACCAGGGCTGGGGCTGCCACCCGGCCTTCACATTCCCAGGCCTGGCACATCATAGGTAAATGTAGTTGAAAGGATGACTGAGCTGACCCAATTCCCTTTACAACTGTCCTTGTCCTGGGGGGCTTGAGGAGGGTTAAGAAAGCAGCTAGGGACCAACGAACAGTCCTCTAGGCTCTCCGTGTCCAGCAATAGTTGTTTGGCAAATGAGCATTAATCAGTGACTATAAACTATAGCTTCAACATAACCGACAATTTGCAATGGTTTCTAGAGCATGCTCCCATGTGTTATCTCATTTAATTTTCAAAACAATCCTGTGAAATGTTCCTTTTTTTTTTTTTTTTTTTTGAGATAGGGTTTCGCTCTGTCACCCAGGCTGGAGTACAGTGGCTCCCACCTCCACCTCCCAAGTAGCTGGGACTACAGGCCCACACCACCGTGCCTGGCTAATTCCTTTTTTAATTGTTTACGGAGACAGGGTCTCCCTATGTTGTACAGGCTGATCTGAAACTCCTGGGCTCAAGCAATCCTCCCAGCTTGGCCTCCCAAAGTGCTGGGATTACAGGCATGAGCCACCATGCCTAACCTCACTTTCATTTTACAGATGAGGAGTCTGAGAAAACTCAGATTTAGGCAGATTGAGTCACTTCCCCAAATTTATGTATCTTGTAAGAATCCATATTCAAACCTCAGTCCCCTAACTCTTAGTTCATTAATTTTTCTACCAGTTCTCAGTATACTCTAAGAATTCAGAAAGAACCACATTGACTCTGATTTTTCATTTGTTTAAGTACACAGGTAATAGGTGAATGTATTTTGTTGTTTAAAACTTCATATAATACACAAAAGGCTAAAGTCTCACTTCTCACTTCCTCCCCCCTTTCTATCCAATTCTCCTCCCCAGCTTCTGCTGACAGTCGGTGGGCATTTTTGTGTGTTTGTTTTGTTTTGTGCTGTGCTGTGTGAGAGGGAGTCTTGCTCTGTTACCCAGGCTGGAGTGCAGTGGTGCAGTCTCGGCTTGTGTAACCTCTGCCTCCTGGGTTCAAGTGATTCTCCTGCCTCAGCCTCCTGAGTAGCTGGGATTACAGGTGCCTGCCACCATGCCTGGCTAATTTTTGTATTTTTGTAGAGAGGGGGTTTCACTATGTAGGTCAAGCTGGTCTCGAACTCCTGACCTCAAATGATGCACCCGCCTCAGGTCCCGAAGTGCTGGGATTACAGGTATGAGCCACCGTGCCCAGCCAGTTTTGTTTTTTTTATTAACTAAGTTACATATTTTAAACCTCTCCATGTCAATGCTTTTAGAGCTATTTCGTTCTCTTTAATGTTCATAGAGAATTTTAAGGCAATTTCAGGTGAATCTATATAATTTCTCTGTATAAGTAATTTACACTGGAAAGTAGACTTTTATAAAGATGATTAAGCTACCAACCTGGTATTTCATTGCTGACTTAAATGAAGAGAAAAACCAATGCTGTAAGGAAAAAAAAAATGGCATTAGAGATCCAGACCTCACAGGCATCTTCCAAATTATTAATTCAATCTCCCAAAACAGGCGGCGCTCAGCAGAAAAGAGAAAACATCAACCCCCAACGCCCCTGCTTGGGTCCCAGAGAGAAGGCCGGACAGACACCCCAGGACTCCAATGTCTTCTCCCCTGGGGCTCCAGCTGCTCACCCAGAGGGCCAGCCTCCCCCAGAGCCAGAGTGCCCAGGCCCACAGCTCAACACAGGGGCACAGCTGGTCCTCCAGCACGTGCAGGCGCTGCTGGTCAAGCGATTCCAACACACCATCCGCAGTCACAAGGACTTCCTGGCACAGGTACTGTTGTCGGTCGGTGTGTAGCTGAGCTCAGTGGCTCCCCTCCCAGCCTTCCCCTCCTCTCCTGAGTGTTCCTGCACACATGGGTTCTAATTCAGCGAGGAGCACCCTCTTTAGATTCTGCCGGCTTTGTTTCCTGCTTTCCAAACCCTTATTTTGATTCTTGGTAACATGAATCTTCTTTGTAAGTTGGACCTCCCTTAGCAAAGAAAATAGAGTAATAGTGAAAATGTTAATATTGTTTTTATATTTACAGTGAGGGGTAAAGTCATGTTTTCATTTGTTGTTGCAGTGACCCTACATATCAAAGTCATTGTCCTCTTTTTTCTTTTAATTTTTTTTTAATTTAGAGAAAGAAGCTCTGGTTCAAAGAACAGCGAGTCATATGACTCGCTCTTTGAACTGCCCTTCGGCATCTGGCTGAACACTGGGCTCATTCAGATTCTTCAGTGGCCACCAGAACATTCTGTTTTCTTCTGCACATCTTAGCTTCGCACACCCTGCCTATTATGTTCTCCCAGAAGCCCAACCCTCTCCACCAGGGGCTGATTAGGAGGCTGCAAGATAAATGTTTAAAAGAATGAAGATGTGTGTGCACGAGCGCATGACGTCTCCATGCCACAGTCATGTTTATTCCACGTCTATTCTCCCACAGATCGTGCTCCCAGCCACTTTTGTGTTTTTGGCTCTGATGCTTTCTATCATTATCCCTCCTTTTGGCGAATACCCTGCCTTGACCCTTCACCCCTGGATGTATGGGCAGCAGTACACCTTCTTCAGGTGCGCAGACTCGGAGTCACCATTCTCCTCCGTGGGTTTGGGGCGCCTGGGTCACACACTGCTTGAAAGGGCCCTGACCTTCCCACTTCACTGGGACCTTCACCAATGAGGGAGGGGTCTTGGGGCTCCCTGCAGAAAGGAACTTCATGTATCTGCCTCTGCTTGGAAAGGTGATCCCAGTGGATAGGCAGGCAGGACTGCTTGGGAAGGACGAGCAGGGAAAGGAATGCAAAGCTTGGGTGAGTGGGTTGAAGCGCCATCTTTTTGAGGCATAGGTGACGTGCCATCAGACCACTGCGAGTGTTTGGGCAGCGTACGGCACTCCCAGGAGAGCTAGTGCCATCCCAAGGCAGCATTCAGTGCCTCCAATACATGCCTGGCACACAGCAGCTATCCAGTAAAGGCTCTGAGTTGCATGTTGTTGGCACGTGTCTGCTCTGTCCCAGTCACATGTCTCACTCTGTCTAGCATGGATGAGCCGGGCAGTGAGCAGCTCACGGTACTTGCAGACGTCCTCCTGAATAAGCCAGGCTTTGGCAACCGCTGTCTGAAGGAAGGGTGGCTTCCGTAAGTCCCTGTGCGCCCCTGTCCTAACAAGACTAGCTCCCCTGGGAGGACCAGACAGTGGGGTTCAGGATGGCAGGCGTTGGGGAGACCCCACTCAATCCTGCTCCTCTGGTCACTTCCATATCTCTGACCAGCACCCCCCTCTACCTCTCCTTCCATACTTGTGTGCGGGGGCATTCACTGCCTCCTAGGAAGCCCCCGCATCACTGGACAGTTCTATATTTCTCAGCGTAGAAGTTCTATGTTGAGTTGACAGATGATTCCCCATAACTTATTTGAAAGGCTTCTGAGTGGGAAGGGAGGGAAATGGGGTTATGCTATTGTGTAATTGGGCCTTGAATGGCAAGAGTGACATAGTGACCAGTACCCCGTGATTGTTATGAGTCTGGAGAAGGGAGTTAGCGAGGGCCGTTGACATCCACCAGGAATCCTAAAAGTTCAATATAATTTTAACTTTTCTCACTCAGTCTTTTTCAAAACTGTCAATACGGACGAAAATAGACTAATTTCAAATTCCTCTTTTGGTTGCTGTGTCTCTCAACAGCTAGAGCTGCTAGGAGGAAAAAAGGGAGATGAATGGTCCACAGCTAGAGATGCTTATTCCCCAGCCCCACACCTAGTCAGTCAACAAAACCCTAGTTTTGATATTGCTTGAGCAGAAACCAGCCTCCAAGAGAATAAGAAAGGACCTGGGTCTAAAGAGGAGGAGGAAAGGGTTGGGCACTATTTCTTATGCCTAGGGATTCATCATCAACTTTGGGGCTGATTGTGGAATATTTTCTTGTCTTCCATGAGGGAGTACCCTTGTGGCAATTCAACACCCTGGAAGACTCCTTCTGTGTCCCCAAACATCACCCAGCTGTTCCAGAAGCAGAAATGGACAGAGGCCAACCCTTCGCCGTCCTGCAGGTGCAGCACCAGGGAGAAGCTCACCATGCTGCCAGAGTGCCCCGAGGGCGCCGGGGGCCTCCCGCCCCCCCAGGTACCTGACCCCCAAACAACAGGGCCCCGGGTCTGCCTGCCACATGGGGACTAGGAGGAATCCCTGGTGTCTCCTGAGTCTCTCGCAAACTAACATTTCAAACTGGCAGTTGAGTAGGGGACTAAACCAAACTCCCTGCGCCCTCTGGGAGGGGCTCCCCACAGGGCACTGTGGCTTCCAACTGGAGGAAGCCACTCACCAAATGCTTCATTTTCCACCAGATACTTCCTATTCCATCTAGGAGAAAAATGTGTTTAAGCACTAAAAATATTATACAAGTCATATGTGCTCATTATATAAAAATTAGAAAACACAGATACGTCAGAAGGAAAAAAATCATCACTTGGATATAATCACCAATAATGTTTGGTTTGCAGCCACCCAAACAGATGGAATTCAAAATATTGTCTTGAAATCTGATTTACTGCATAACTTACTATGAACATGCATCCATGTCAATAAATAGAATCTGCATCATTTTTAATATCTGTATATTATCCCGTTGTTCGAATTTCCTTTTTTTTTTTTTTTGGAAACAGAGTCTCACTCTGTCACCCAGGTTGGAGTGCAGTGGTGCAATCTCGGCTCACTGCAACCTCTGCCTCCCAGGTTCAATTCTTGTGCCTTAGCCCCCCGAGTAGCTGGGATTACAAGCATGCACCATCATGCCCGGCTAATTTTTTTGGTAGTTTTAGTAGAGACAGGGTTTTACCATGTTGGCCAGGCTGGTCTTGAACTCCTGGCTTCAAGTGATCTGCCCGCCTCTGCCTCCCAGAGTGCTAGGATTACAAGCATGAGCCACTGCACCTGGCCTAAACTGATCTCCCATTATTGGACACTTAGGTTTTTTAGTTTTCACCATTATAAGCAATGCTATGATGTACATTCAAATACAAATGTATTTACACACTTATTAACAGTCTTAATTAAGAAGCTCTCCATATGCTGTGTCTCTAACATCTGCAGGTATGTACACAAATACATGTGCAACCAGCGTCCGTCTTTTGCAGGGACATTAGTGATCTTGGCTCTGAGCAGCACCCTGTCCTGGGAGTTCTAAAGTCCAGAACAGATTACAGTGAGCATCTCCTGGGGGATTTAGAGACATTGAAGAAGGCTGTGTCCCTGGTTGATAATGGGCTTCCCAGTTGACTTGCCAGGGCTGGGCCTTAGACGGCCCTGTCCAGTGATTTGTCAATGAATAAACAGTTCCCAAAGAGGCTGTGAGTGTGGTGGGACAGCACAGGTATGGGACATGGAGAGCCCTGGGTGGGCTACTTGACCTCTCTGAACCTTAATTTTATCACCTGTGAATTGGGAATAACTGCTTATTTCATAATATTATTATGAGGATTTAATGAAATCATGTGGGCAAGGAATTATTTAGAATTAGATTCAACTCAAGTGATGACAACCCTAAACTAACAGTGGATAAAACAAGACACAACTTGTTCCTCACTCATCTAAAAGTCTACATGGGTGGTGCATGATGTTCTATTCTGTTTCTCCTCCACACTAAACGGCCTCGGCCCCATCAGCCAATGTGGCAGGAGCTGTCTTCCAGGCAGCGGAATGGAAGAAGGATGAAGCAAAACAGAGGGCAGAGTGTGCACATGTGCTATGTTTAGGGAAGGTTTTCTGAAGCTCCCACATAGCACTTCCACTTACAGACCCAAGAAAAAAGCCTGTGGCTGAGGCAGCAGGGAGGAGCAAATAATGGGAGCAACTAGATTTTGCCACCGCACCTATCACAATCTGGCTTATAAATGGTGTTATACCAAGAACACCCAATCCCTGCTCTTTTTATATTCTAAAGCATGTATCTTTATATTTCTTAAGCAATATATTCTCTCTTTGAATCACAGCTCATTCGCTGCATCATAGGGATTCCAAACGAAGGACCCGAGGAGCTTGTCTCAGTCCTCTGTGCCCCAAGAGGAAGCTTTGTTTGTTTGCTTTGCTGTCAGTGCTCAGGGCCCCTGTGGCTGCCTCCACTCAAAACCCTCCAGCCTCAGGACACCAAGGCTGTGATATTGTACCCTGAGCTCTTGGCCAGGGCGAGGGAGCGGAGGCCAAGCCTACCTACACGGTGTTTCATTTCCTAAACGAATCCTTACTTCCACGCTGTCTGTGCAGCTTAGAAACTTATTTTCAGTAGTGTTCGTCCTTGGTCCCTGGGCAAAATGTAACAGCCAAAGTTCTGGAAAAAGGCAAGCCAAAGTTCCTGCTGCAATTTTCTTTCACTTCTGCATTCCCTCACTATTATACATGCCTTCCCTTGGAGCAAAACTGAATGCCACGAATATGCACAGGAGCAGCACGCACTCTTTCTCTCTCTCTTTCTCTCTGTCACTCTTTCTCTCTTTCCTTCTCTGTCTCTCTCACTCTCTCTCTCTCTTACTCTTTCTCTCTCAATCTCTCTCTCACTCTATCTCTCATTCTCTCTCAATCTTTCTCTCTCTCTCTTTCTCACACACACACTCACAAACCCACACTCTTATTCACATCTGCTCACCCTAGCCACTCAAACACAGTCCTTATTCAGCCTGGAATAAGTCCAGAGGGTGTGGGCCTGATTCAGAGGCAATCAGTTGTTCTCATCTGGGAAGTGGGGCAATATGGTCTCCAGGGACCCTCCCTGCTCTAACATTCTTTGAATGTGGTGGGTCCTGAGGTGGAAGCACTGTGTCCCTGACTTCTAGAATATGTGGAAATAGGGTTACACAAATATTTTATTAGGCAGAATTTTTATAAAACAATTTATCGTAAGCTATCCCAGCCAGCAGCAATTGTTCCAACCTGGATTCCACCAGGGGAGCTTGGCAGGTCTTCTAAGTGCCATTTTCAGCTTGAGAAGCAGGTGACTGAGTGAAAAGAGCAGGGAGGAGACAGAGGCAGACTTAGCTCCTAGGCCCTGGGCCACCCACCTGCAAGTTTGCAGCCCAGTCAGTGCAAGTCAGCTAACTGTTCTGAACCTCAGTTTCTCTGTCTGTAAACTAAGTTAAAAATTCTTCTGTCAAAGGGTGTCAGGATGAAGTGAGATCATGTATACAGGGCATTTAACATAGTGCCTGACACACAGGGAGCATTCGGTATGCCAGCTCTCCTCCTGGCAGGGGAGAAAGAAACAAGGTGAAAAGAGTGAATTAAAGAAGAGGCAAGTCAAATGGGAAAACAGGGGAGGAGACAGAAAGTGTATAAAAAGGAAAGAATGGTGCGTAATAATGGCCATGTAATGCCACCAAAATCCCCTCAACTACTTCTGGGCAGCACCCTTGACAGAGTGAATGCTTTTACCCTGGGTCATGACTCACCTGTGAAGTTGGCTAATAAGAGAAACTAAGTGCAATGTGTTCCCAGATTTGCAGCAATATTGCCACCTGGCGGACAAACCCATGCACCTTTGAATTTTCCAAAATCTTTCAATGTACTAGCTTCCAGTCCTAGATGTATTTTGAAAGTGATTTGTAAATTGTAAGGCACTATTCAAATTCTTTCATTAATGTCACAAATCGACTGTGTCAACTGTATGCCACGCACTATTCTGGGTGCTGGGGACACAGCAGCTCATAAATCGGGCAAAGTCCCTGCTCTCACCAAAATGATATCGTGCGGGGGATGACAGATACCATACATAAACAGATCCACCAGGAGGAAATTCTCAGATGGAGATGAGAGCTTTAAAGATAACACAACAGTCTGTGACAATATAGAGTGACTGGAAACAGGAACATTTCTCCGAGGAATAGAATTTGGACTGAGTAAGCCATGAGAGGGTCTGGTAGAGTTCCCAGGCAGAGTGAACAGCCAAGCACAAAGCTGTGCCGGGGAGAGAGAGTTGCTCGCTGAGAGACAGGGAGGGGAGTGCGGCAGGTGAGCTCAGAGAGGGGCAGAGCCACACACGTCAGCCACATGGGACTTGGTAGTGAGTCGAGATTTGATCCTAGGGTTTATGGGAGTGGATAAGTAAGCAAGGTGACTGAGGTGCTCGGGTTTATATTTTTATAGCTCAAGCTGGCTGCTGGGTGGAAAACGGAAGTCGGCAGACAAAGGACAGAATCAGGCAGACCAGTGTGGAAGTTTCTCTAGTGGTCTAGGTGGTGGCTTGGGTAGGGTGGCAGTATTGGAGCTGGAGAAACGCAGATGGATTGGAGATTTATTTTGGAGTGATGCCATCCTGTCTTGTCAATGGATTGGAGAAAAAAAGAGGCATCAAAGATGAGTTACACATCGTTGAAGTGAGAACTAGGGAGATGCCAGTACTTTATTTAGTATTTTCACAGCAGCTGAATCCATAAACAATTTTTGGAGGAGAACAAGCAGTTTCACAAACTGCTTGTAAGTCCTCAGGTTCCAAAGTAATTAATGTGGGTGTCTCATTACCTCAGAGAACACAGCGCAGCACGGAAATTCTACAAGACCTGACGGACAGGAACATCTCCGACTTCTTGGTAAAAACGTATCCTGCTCTTATAAGAAGCAGGTAAGAAGAAATCCTTTTATGCTTTTTATCCTGGCTCCCTGTAGAAGATATTACTAGGGACAGAAGAAAATTTTCTCTCACAATTTATCTATGATCAGGGCAGTGGATTTTTTTCTTTTTTATCTAATTCAAACACCTCATTCAACATAAAAAAGCAATTGAGGCACATACAAGTAAAATGTAACTTAAGATTAATTCTTTTTGTTTGTTTGTTTGTTTTTACGTTTAGGGCAAGCAGTCTTAAATTTTAACCCACATATTATTAAAAGTTGTATCAGAAAACCATAGAAGTTATTCAAAAATGTAGCCACATATTTTAACTAGTTAAAAGAGAGAGTAAAAATTTAGAGGGAGGTGGAGGAGTATAGGGGAAAAGGTAGAGGAAAAAGAAAAAAAGAAAAAAAGTAAGAGGCAAAAAAGAGAAAGGAAAAAGATAGGGTGGAAAATAGGCAGCAGGATAGTATCTGAATCCAGCACAGGCCAGGGCGAGCCAGGTCAGCTGCAGCTGTCATATTCTAACTGTGAATTATCTGTTATCACTGCACTTTGAGATGCCAATGAACTTGTCAACAAGTATCTAGCTCTCTCGGCTCTCCAGCTGTTCTTATCGGCCCCACCCAGAATGGAACAGCTTTGAGAGCCGGTATCAGAACAAGCAGCTTGACAGGGGCACGCCATGCCAGGAGAGAGGATCCTAAGGAAGTGTGGTCCAGTCCACACAGACTCTGGAACTTTAAGATAAAACCTCCTGTCTAACTTTAGTAGGACTTTCTGTGGCTTCACCTGCCAGAGCCCTGAATGAGGGATAAATTGACTTAATTAACTAGAACACACTGCAGATGGTGAAAGCACTTAGTAAATTAAAGAACGCCATCCAAGCCCCAAAATAAAAGCAGAGTAAAGAGAATGCAATAAACAGTAACCATCTCAAACTTAGTTCTCAGCAGCAAATCTGCAGTATGAAATTTTGGGTTTTGTGCGTGTGTACTGAAAGGTTGATGACAATGACAGTTCATGGGATTGAGCTCTGGGGTCCAGTGTTTTCCCATTTTGTCATTTTACCCTTGATTGACCGAATGTCAGTGCCTTAACTTTGGGCTGTGGAGTGAGTCAGAACTCCCCCCAAGGTGTGCAGGTGGTTGTTAGAGTCTCATTTGTGCAGAGTGGAAGACAGGAGGCTGCAGCCTTCATTCCACACTGACATGGTCGTTGCCATGTGTTCTGGATCCAGATTGGGCATACTGACCTGACGTATGACCTGACAACAGGACCACTCAGAAAGTCCAGCATGCGTGATATGATTTGGAGAGCCAGTGGTGGAAATCATAGGTCCTTTCTCTGCATGTGTATTCAGGCAATGTCCCAGGGCTGGACGGCTTCCACATTGCTTGGATATCAGAAAATGCAAAAATGCCCCTGAAGACTGAGACTTCAGTCTTCAAAATGAATGTTTGGGAAGGAAAAGTTAACAGCACTGCTGTACTTGTGGTATTCATTGCATTATTTTGTTTTGGCTTTCAGCTTAAAGAGCAAATTCTGGGTCAATGAACAGAGGTAAGAAACTATTTTTATCAGAATTAAAATCTCAGCTTGATTCATTGTTGAAATAATCGCACACTTTTAAAAGGCACACCTCACAGCCATGTTGAAGGGCTGTTCAGTATGTGCTCAGGAAGTCACAAGACACATCCTGAAGAATATGTGTCTAGGGACATCCCAGACTCAGAAGACACTCAGTGGTGTCTCTTCTTAGAGGATATAAGTGGGGGTGGCATTCCCTGATGAGGCGTTTCAGAGCATTCTCACCCCAAAAAAGCTTCTAAAACCTCTGAGTATATAACAGTTTATAATACTCCAACAAGAGAGCCTTGTAGTCTAAACCCAGGACACTCCTTGGCCCATTCCTTTTAAGCTTCAGGGAGTGTGGGCCAGCCCCAGACCCACCCCATTCCTGAGGCATCCTGGAGGTTGAAATGATTCCAGAGGTTTGGAGCCTCATCAAGGGGGACTCTAGGAGCCTGCTGCCTCCCAGCCTCCCTCAGGAACTGCACCTCCAGAACAGGTGTGGGGCTGGCGTGGATGTGCTTTCCTGAGCAGATTCTAGACCATACACATGAAATCTGGCTTTCAGGATTGCTCTCCAGAGGGACCTGTGGGGCCTCAGCTGAGACAGAAAGTAGGAGTGAGGCAGTGATTCAAGGCCCTGAGAAAGAGCTCCTCCTCTGCTTTGTGTGACCAGCTAATTCATTCTGTTCTGTTGAGTTTAGCTTTTGCTCTGCCTTTGAAGGGTTTCAGGCCAGGGAGTGATGCACTCAGATTGGTGTTTCTGCACAGTCACTTCAGACTTGCAGGCCAGTACGGGAGATGGAGCCCAGGGCCAGTGAAGAAGCAGAGCACAAGTCCAGGCAGGAGAGGCTAAGGGCTTCCCTGAACAGGGGTGCGGCACAGAAGCCCCAAGAGACAGGGATGACAGGATGAAGATGGGTCCTGTGCTGCTAGAAGTAGCTGCAAAGCACAGGGGTGGCACAGAAAAGGAGTCCTTGGCTGGGGTGGGAGGAGATGACATGTGAAAGAGGACCTGGAGTTGCCTGAATGCTCCCAAAGAGAAAGGTGCCAAGGGGAGCTAGCAGCCCTGCAAAGGCAGAGACACACAGGCAGTACGGGCCACGAGGAACTCTGGAGTGACTCGATACGTCCAGAATAGGCCACTCCAGGGAAGGGCTGAGGAAGGATGAAGTTGGAAAGGGGCACAGACAAGATGCAGAATGGCCTCAGAGGCCAGGATGAGGGTCTGGACTCCTTCCTAGAGGCAGCAGCAGTGGGAAAAGAGTTAAAAGTTGGTTTGTAAAATGGAGCCATGTTGCTTGCTGGTTCAGGCAATTCCCCTGAAAGTCCACATTTCCCTACAAAACCCGAGAGAGCTACTACTAGTAGGCATGAAGTTCGTGGTGCTGGTCTGAGGATTTCTCGTTCCCTCGCCAGGTATGGAGGAATTTCCATCGGAGGAAAGCTCCCAGTCGTCCCCGTCACGGGGGAAGCGCTCGTTGGGTTTTTGAGCGACCTTGGCCGGATCATGAATGTGAGCGGGGTATGTAAACAGACTGGAGATTTGAGTAGGATTTTTGACTTGCTTAATTGCCATGAACTACAAACTCTCATGAGCGATAACAGGAAAAAAAAACAAAAACCCTCTTGTTTGTTTGTTTACATGGTTTTTAGGGCCCTATCACTAGAGAGGCCTCTAAAGAAATACCTGATTTCCTTCAACATTTAGAAACTGAAGACAACATTAAGGTACTTGACCTGTGTGTAATCTGCTCTGGAGCTGAAAATTCACCTGAGCTGGTTATTTTATTTGTACTTTCCCACCTTCATTGAATTCCATCCCTCCTCCTGCTGGAATCTAGCAAGGAATGTCTTCCAGCTACCAAACCCTTCCAGCTTCTCAAATTTCTTTTCCTTCACTGATTCTTCTTTAACTAGCTGTTAGTGCAACGTCTCAGATGTCCTCTCCACCCTCTAGGTGTGGTTTAATAACAAAGGCTGGCATGCCCTGGTCAGCTTTCTCAACGTGGCCCACAACGCCATCTTACGGGCCAGCCTGCCCAAGGACAGGAGCCCCGAGGAGTACGGAATCACCGTCATTAGCCAACCCCTGAACCTGACCAAGGAGCAGCTCTCAGAGATTACAGTGTAAGCCACCACGGCTCCAGCCTCACCACTTTCTTGTCACCTTCTCCACTCTTTCAACATCCCAAGAGAATTCTCACCACTGTGAAGTGCTGGTTTGGATGGTAATGCTGTTTAGTCAGGCACATATGAACATATGACTTTCAAATAAGTGCCTCACGCCTCACGTGCCAGACCTCTTGGTCATTCTTTCTCCCCCATATTTATGTGGAAAGTAAGTTTACATTTGGTTCCATTCCCTTTTGGCTCTTGATAGCAATTTTCTGCTGGAGCTTATACAATTATTATCTTTGTTATGTGCAAAGCAGCTGCCAGGAACTGGCAAAGTTCAGTAAACCTTTCAGCTCCTTCAGAGTAATTATCTTAGATTCCAAGAATTTCCTCAGAAGAGCATACTTTGGAGATGTCGACAGAGCTTTGCTACCCTCACGCTGAGGCTCTTCTTGCACAGTTTCAGCCAGTGGAGACAGTGGTCTTGTGCGTTTTGTACTATGTTCACTCTATTTGAGGCCTACATGGAGGAGGGGTTGATAGGAGTGCCTTTGTTAGTGCAAACTTCTGCAAGGTTGTGGCGTTCTGATTTTACTATCCTAGCACATGCTGAGTGCCAGTGAACATGCCCAGGGTCATCCACTAAAACCTGGGCCTTGGCTCCTTGGTGTCTTCCTCTGAACACCCTAGGGCCCTAGACTGTCCTCTGTTAATTCTCACTCAGCCACACTTTCGTGTGTCTCCTTCCAGTCATTTGTTCTAAGCTTACTACGTGTATGGATGATATGATCTGTAGTTTTATCAGGGCAGTGGCTACCACATAGGATACCTTTGTGGAAATTAGTAAAAGTGCTCTTTTCTGTAGGTGGACACTGTCCCATGCCAGGGGTTATGTACATAAAGTTCAGGCTGGCTTTACCCTAACTTATCCCTTAGCCAGATGCCTTCTATTTGGTTGAGGAAAGGATAAATAGAACCAAGCCCCTGTACAACTTACCTGCCCTCTTTTCACTTAAATTTACATTATGAACATTTCCTTGTGTTATGACGTACTTCTTGAAAATGTGATTTAACAAGATGATTATTAACAAAAGATAAATCTCACAGACCATATGTCTGTCAGCATAGAAAATTCAAGAGGCTCTATAGACAGATTATTAGAGGTAATAAGAGCATTGCAGTACATAAGATTAATATAGACATATATTTCTATACACCATAAAAATAATTAGAGAATATAATAAAAAGAAAGGTTGTCTAGAAATATTCACATGAAACAGAAAGGCAACCCACAAATACTCATTTAACCTTGATCCATATGGATTAAGACAGTTTAGAGGAGTGATAGCTTCAGGGTAGTGAAGGGGAACCTGGAGGCCACCCCTGGGTGGGCATAAGGCCTTCCCAAAGCCTGACTTTGTATCTTCTGCTCCTTCTGCTCCTTCCTCTTCATCGCCTTCTCCCTGTGTCTCTGGACCTGCTGCAGGCTGACCACTTCAGTGGATGCTGTGGTTGCCATCTGCGTGATTTTCTCCATGTCCTTCGTCCCAGCCAGCTTTGTCCTTTATTTGATCCAGGAGCGGGTGAACAAATCCAAGCACCTCCAGTTTATCAGTGGAGTGAGCCCCACCACCTACTGGGTGACCAACTTCCTCTGGGACATTGTAAGTGTCAGTTTATAGCGCCTCCCTCCCCTCCGTGGGCCCAAGGTGGAGCTTGTGTGTGCTCTGAAGGACCAGACCGAGTGGGGAGGGGTTCTCACGGTGCCAGGGCTGCTGAAAGGCACTGGGCCAAGGGCCTTGTGTATCTGCTGTCCCTTGACATCTTCTTAGAAAGGCACAGAACTAGGAGCCCAAAGCTAGGAAAGGCTGTGGGGTGCAGCTTAACAACTGGTGGATGGGGGCTCTCTGTGTCCTGCCCCAAGGGGCCTCCGGCCCCTCAAATAATCGCTGCACTGCAGGCATGAGCCTGGCCTTCCTGGAATCAGTCTGGCTCTGAGAAGGTAATACGAAGGGGTCTTTCACCCCAAATCTGCTTCTCAAATCCTGCCCCACTTTCAAAAGGGTAAGGGTAAAACTTCCCCTGTGGTAGGGTTACCAGATAAATACGGGACACCCAGTAAAATTTATTTTCAGATGATGAATAATTTGTAGTATAAGCATACCCTACTTCAAATATTGCACAGGACATATTTACACTAAAAACAAAACAAAACAAATGGTTGTTTATCTGAAATTCAAATTTCATTAGGCATCCTAGATTTTAATTTGCCAAATCTGGCAACCCCAGCCAGTGGCCAAAGTAATCAGACCTTCACTATATCAGCCACCACTACAGTGAAAAATGAAGAAAAAATATTTATCAAATCAATAGCACACTATCACCTTCCTTACATCCAAGGTTGGTGGGGGTAGGGAGGGTCTGCAGGCTGCAGGGTCAAAGGAATTGGTAGTAAAGACCTAGTTATAATGTAGCAGGGATCATTATGACATCAATCCCCGTCTATTCTAGGTGTCTTGAGTAGTGAAATCTTAACATTTTAAGACCAACATGAGCCTCCACTTCATGTAATGATAAGATATACCAACTGATGGAGACCAACACCAATGATCTTCTCTTCCATGGCTTTTAAAAATGATGGTGAATATTAGAATTCCTGAAGATATGATTTCTGTCTTACTCAGCTTAGTAAGCAGCTATCACTTAACAATACAAAACCAGAAATTATCAGTAGCAACTAAATTATTTCCTCTCTCTTCTGTCTACACGAGGAAACACTCATAAATCCATGGGGAGGAGGTCAGAGCCTGAAAGCCTCTCTTTGGATAAGAGCATCAATTGCAGGTGCCACATTGGCCCTGTGATTCTAATATAAAAGGAGCTAGGCCAACCAGCACTGAAAAGGTACTTAGAAAAGTGCTGGGGCTTTTAATTTTACTTTTTTTTAAAGATGAGAAATAGAATTTACACTTGGGGCTGGCCTATGTGTGTGTGTGTGTGCGTGCACGTGCGGTTACAGGGATCTCTGAGCCTTCGGAGAGAGATGTAGCTAGGATAGAGTGGACATCTGAGGTGGGAGGTGATACTAGCTGGCAGGGCAATGAAGGGGTAGAAGATGGCAGGCACCATGTTAGCAGATTTTCGGATGCTCCAGAATTTTAAAGCTGGCCTGGAATCTGACCTCTGTGATCTATCATTTTGGAACTTAGTACTGCCTTTAGCCAGTGGCAAAAAAAGTTGAATGAAGAAAAAAAATTATTGCTTATGTCATTCGCTTAGCACATATACGATGTTTTAAATTCTTGTATGTGTCATCTATTTTTCTTTACTTTAAAATTTTGAAACAGTTACAGACTTATGGAAAAGTCGCAAGTACAGTTCAAACCTTTTTTTCCTGAGTCATTTGAAAGTAACTTCTCAAGAAGATGCCCCTTCCCATTTGTTTCTCTCTTCCTGTCTCTCTCTCTCACACCCCTCAGCACCTCCGATGTGTACCTCCTAGAAATGAGGACACACCCCATACAACCACAACACAAACTGTCAACATGAGGAAACCAGCTCTGATGTGTCACCACCACCTAATCCTCACACCCCACTCCTTTTTTGCCCATTGCCCCAGTGATGTCTTTCAGAGAAAAGGATCTAGCTCAGAATCATGCGGAGCATTTGATTGTGCTGTTTCTTTAGTCTTGTTCAGCCTGGAAGAGTTCTACAGTCTTTCATTAACACTCATGGTCTTGACGCTGTTGAGGATTGCGGGCTGGTTATTTTGCAGAATGTCCCTTGGTCTGAGCTTGTCTGAGGTTTCCTCTTGCCCAGGTTGAGGGTGTGCTTCTTGGCAGCAGTATCACCGAGCAGATGCTATGTTCTCACTGCATCCTATCAGGTAGCTTCTGATTTCCATTTGTTCTGTTACTGATGATGTGCAATTCGCTCACTTAAGAAGGTGTCTGCTGAGCTTCTTTACTGTAAAACTACTCTTTTCCCCTCTATAATAAATACAAATTTCTGGTAGAGGTACTTCAAAGATATATAAATATCCTATTAATTATACAACTTTCCATTTATTCATCCATTTATTTATCTCTGTATGCAGTCATGGTTCCTGTGTTAATCAATGGACTATGATCCGAGACTATCATTATTTATTTTGATATTCACATTATCCTCAGTGTGGTCAGTGGGGGCCCCTTGAAGCTGGCTTCTGTATCGTCTTGACTCGGGTCCTCATTCCCCTAGAGCTCCTCCGTGCTCAATGGCACAGCAAGATATTCCAGGCTCATCCTTCCATTATCCCCAGTCCTACCCTCTCCCCAAGAAGCCCTGGTTCCTGCCAGTGGGAAGTGGCCCTCAGAAACCAAGATCTGTGTGCTAGATATGTTCATTGCCTCTGGAGCACTATTGGTCCCAGGCCTTCTCAGTGATAGAACTAGGGAAGATATGGATGTACACACACAGGTATGCACACACCTCCCAGGCCTTCTCAGTGATAGAACTAGGGAAGATATGGATGTACACACACAGGTATGCACACACCTCTATCTGTAGTTCTCTATCTACCTACACATTGAACACTATGAGCTCACCAAAACCAACTCCACAGGGCTCGTTCTAGTTTTTTATCTTTCCACATCTGTAACTCCCTTCAGTAGTGAGACGCTGGCTTCTCTTACTCCCAACTCATTTATCTACCGGAGCTATACACCTGAACATCAACAGTGCTCAACTCTGCCACCATCCCTTCCCCATGTGGATGCCGTCCTCTCCCTGCTCCAGCTGCCTCTGCTGCGTGCAGGTCCTCCTCGTTCTGCTCTGGCTCTGATACCCTGCACCAGATCAGCCTCCTATAAGGATATCTTTCTCATCCCATTGAGGCCCCCACACCCCACACCAGGTTGCCTTCTGAGGAAGCCCTTCTCTGGTTCTTGCCCTGCTCCTGACCACTGTGGCTCCTCCCCTAACCCCACTGTTGCTGTCCCATTTCTGTGCCCAGTGTAATGGCTGTAGGACTAAATTGTTTTAAAAGGGTATCATTATTTATTTGAGTTTTGTGAAGCCAGGAACTAGGCTTTAAGTTTTTCTGAATTCTGAAGACATGCTTAGAAGAATCAACAAAACTTTATGACCAATTAGAAAGTGAGAGACCAGGCAGAATTTTGTAATTGATCCTTTCAAAAGATACAAACTGAAGGTTCCTTTGGCAGGGAGGTAGGGTGCGGGCTGGGGTAGGAGGACTAGTGACAGCTTAACATATGTTTGCCAACCAAGAACTGTTTAACAAGCAAGTCGAATCAGAATCCCGGACCCTACAAACTGGAGGAGCCTGGCCCCACCCCTCATTTTGCAGAGCTGGAAGCAGGTCTGAGAGGTTAAGTGATTTTCTCTCCTCTTCTCTTTCTGAGATGAATTATTCCGTGAGTGCTGGGCTGGTGGTGGGCATCTTCATTGGGTTTCAGAAGAAAGCCTACACTTCTCCAGAAAACCTTCCTGCCCTTGTGGCACTGCTCCTGTTGTATGGGTAAGCCGTTTGGGCCATTAGCTAATGCCTCTGAAGAGAAACCCGGTGGTGGGGGTGGGGGATCATCTCCTGACAGAAAACCTGGGCTGTCCTGTGGTGGTAGCACCCGCAAGTTTAGCTTCCAGCCCCAGGTAGGGTCTGAGGCTGATAACCAGGGATCTGTCTAGCTTCTGTTTCTGACTCCACCGACAGAGGTATCTCTGAGGCCTGGTCCGGTCAGCAACAATGAGAGAAGTCCCACATGGTCTGAATCTTCTACTCAAACTGAGGCCTTGACCAAAACCTGGGGGTCAGCCATTCCCCAGCTCCTCACCCAGCTCTGACTCTCACTCATCTGTGGCCAATCTGTCCACCTCAGCATCCCCATGTGAACTGGCCAAGAGTTACCGCACACAGTAGCAGACTCTGACCAAAAAGCTCCTCCTGGGTCAGGGACAGAGGATGACACAGGGGTTACATCAGCAGAGTTACAGGGCCCAGCATTCAACTTTCTTTCCCACATGTGTAACTTTGAATGAGTAATACATCCATCTGGGCCTCAGTTTCCTCATCTGTAAAATGAAAATAGTGATCCTGGTCCTTCCTCTGTGGGCCAGTAGAGCCTTGCCAGAGCACTGGTCTCCACATATCTCTCTTGGAAATAGAGAATTTGGGAACCAACCTGACTGTAAGCTGTGAAGATGAGCTCGCTGGGACCCTTGGCTGGGCTTTGCTGACCCAGGCTAGAGTGGGAGGTGTTGCAGGGTGGAGAACCCACCTGTGAGTTGTATAGGGCTTTGTAGTTTACAGAGTACATACACAGTTAGCAGCCCATTTGCTCCTCACAAAACCCCATGAAGTGGTCAGGGCAGGCATCATTATCTCCATTTAAAGTTGAGGCACAGAGACCAACAAATAGAGTATCTCTCTGGTCCCCTGGGACTCTGGCCAGTTCACACATATCACCTCAGGTGTAAGGGTAGTGCATTATATTTAGATGTATTGCAGATGGAATGGAAAGTAGAACTCCATTGCTCTGAGTTGTCTCATTTCACACAGATGGGCGGTCATTCCCATGATGTACCCAGCATCCTTCCTGTTTGATGTCCCCAGCACAGCCTATGTGGCTTTATCTTGTGCTAATCTGTTCATCGGCATCAACAGCAGTGCTATTACCTTCATCTTGGAATTATTTGAGAATAACCGGGTGAGCATCACTTTCTTGGCTTTTGTGTTTGATCAGTAGGATAGCAGAATATGTGTTGGTCAAGCAGAGCCAGGGGCAAGTGTCATACATGTAGCAGCTGAATGCAGATGAGTGCCACTTTCTTCCTCCCCACCCTTGACCCCCCTGCCTGCCTGCCTGCCTGCCTTCCTTCCTTCCTTCCTTCCTTCCTTCCTTCCTTCCTTCCTTTCTTCCCTCCTTCCTTCCCTCCCTCCCTCCCTCCCTCCCTCCTTCCTTCCTTCCTTCCCTCCTTCCTTCCCTCCTTCCTTCCTCCCTCCCTCCCATCCTTCCTTCCTCTTTCCTTCTTCTCCTCCCTCCTCCCTCCTTCCCCACTCCTTCCTTCACTCTTCAGTTCTTCCTTCCTTCCTTCTTCCCTCCTTCCCTTCCTCTTTCCTTCTGCCCTCTCTCCTATTTTCCTTTCTTCCTCCCTCCATCCCTCCCTCCATCCTTCCTTCCTTCTGCCTTCTTTCCTCCTATAAACTCCTTTTTCATTTCTGTGCTCTGAGTGAAATTGTTTTCTGTGTTTATTCTGCAAGCAAAACTTTATTCTTGCAATAAACTTTAAGCTTTGCTTACTCTTTCAGAAAGGTTTCCTTAGGGACTTTGGGTGTTGGGTTTTACACACACACACAATACATTCGGGTGATTTCAAAATCTAAAAAGAAT
The DNA here is from genome assembly GCF_003255815.1 of Theropithecus gelada. Lineage (NCBI taxonomy): Eukaryota > Metazoa > Chordata > Mammalia > Primates > Cercopithecidae > Theropithecus > Theropithecus gelada. The sequence goes on along the minus strand of NC_037668.1, from coordinate 122,223,395 downwards.
AAAGAGGCATACAATAAAAAAGTCTCCTTCCTACCCCTGTTTCCCACTCACCCAGTTCCCTTCTCCAGAGGCAAACTCTTATTTGAGCTTCCTGTGTGCTCTGGAGACACATCAGCAAATCCCCATACGTCCTTTCTCCCACTTTCTTATGGAAATTGTAACACTCTGACATATACTATTCCTTGGGCAAGTTATCTTGAGGAAGAGATTGGGGATTCTCCATGCTGAATGCCTCACTTTTATGAGCTGCCAAGCCCAGTTGTCCCTTCCATCTGACCTCCCCCTGTCCAGAGACAGATGGCCAAACGGAATCATAAAAAGAGGCAGGAAAAAAGAAGGCAGTCGCTGCAGGGCTGTCTTTACACTCCACACTCCCAGTCCCCACCACTGTGTCTGAGTCCTGGCTGTGGCTGTCCTTGGAACATTTGCCTCCCCACGTGTCTGTGTCCCCAGGCGCCTCAACCTTTCTTCTCCTCATTAGCTCTTCCCAGTTCAGAGGGTGGGACCAGCCAGCACATCTGCACTGCTGCCCTGCGGCGCCCACCTCCACCCGCCTCTGGGCCCCGCTGGGGAACACAGGACAAATCTGTGCAGAGTCTCCACCGTAAACCGCCCAGACCTGTGGCCCCTGAGACTGACTCTTTCCAGATCTTGTTAGGGTTTCTGTGGCCGCTAGGCAAGTAATGAAGCCTCATCTGTCCTATGAATGATAAGAAATTCAGCATGTCGGAGTCAGACTCCGGAAAGCCGGGGGATAAGAACACAACCCCAGCAGATGGCCAGAGCCCCCAGGTGATTGAAAACGCTGCTTTGCGGAGCTGTGTTTGTCATAGCCCACTAAGTCTTAAGAGAGTGTTCCTTCAGAATAATTAAATAGCAGCTTAAAGCAACTTAGAACATTTTCCCCTCTGCGGCTGCACCCATTTAGCCAACATTTGCTAAGCACCCGCCTGCAAAAAGCTGGTATTTTCATGTAAATTATCAGATACACAGCTGCTGCGGAAACCCCCAGTATCCCACAGGAGGCTCCCCAGCTCCCAGCAGCTGCCGCCCCTGCACAGTCAGGAGGTCTTTACCAGCTGAACACCATGTGCTGGGTGTGCTGATATAAACAAGCATGGCCCACTCATCCTGCCCTCCAGAGGCTTCCGTTCCAGTCCGGAAAGGACCTGCCCACCAAGTTTGCAACTGATATAAGCCACAGTGTATGATCCTCCATAATACAGTGTGTGACAGAGCATCAGAGGAGCGAGGCGGATAACACGCTGCAGGCCAGAGGCAGTGGGAAGAGCCAGGCTGCAGGGGCTGGGGGAGCCGTGGTGGAGGAAGTCCAATTTCAGCCTGTAGATTTCTTTCTTTCTTTATTTTTTTTTTTTTGAGACGGAGTCTCGCTCTGTCGCCCAGGCTGGAGTGCAGTGGCCAGATCTCAGCTCACTGCAAGCTCCGCCTCCCGGGTTCACGCCATTCTCCTGCCTCAGCCTCCTAAGTAGCTGGGACTACGGGCGCCCGCCACCTCGCCCGGCTAGTTTTTTTGTATTTTTTTTTAGTAGAGACGGTGTTTCACCGTGTTAACCAGGATGGTCTCGATCTCCTGACCTCGTGATCCACCCGTCTCGGCCTCCCAAAGTGCTGGGATTACAGGCTTGAGCCACCGCGCCCGGCCAGCCTGTAGATTTCTGTTAGCCCATTTAATAAATAATGAAGTGCCTACTCAGAGCTAATCATTCTGCAGGTATTTAGGAAGAACACAAAAATAATTAGGACTCAATGCCCACCCTCCAGGGGCCCCCTGACTAGCAGAGAAAGTAGGCAGATTTTTAAAAAATTAATCATGGGAATGTGATAAGTGCTGGGAGAGAGGAATGGATACTTTCTCATGGGAATCTGGGAAGGCTTATAGGAGAAGGCACTCTCTGAGCCAGCTATCTAAAGAAGAACAGGAATCTTTCAGAAAGCAGAAGAAAAAAGAGCATTCTTTCCTGCTTGGAGCAATAGGTAACAGCCTGCACATGCCCTGGCCTAGAGGCCAAAGAGCAGTGATTCCAGAAAGAGTGGGCAGACAGGGGGTAGGCAGGGAAGGATGAGGTAATGTGGGCACAGGTGTGGAAGCTGGAGAGAGAGGAGGTTGTGGGACAGGGATGAGCCAGATGGAATGGACAGCAGTGGCCCAGCCAGGAGCTATGCTGTCCTTGTACCCCTCAGTGTCCCTTCTATTTTCTCAGGGGAGGCTCTGCCCAACATGCCAAGTCTGACCACTTGAAAACAAGTCCCTGGCTTAACACAGACCCCAGAGAGAGTCTCCAGCCCTCCTCTCCCTAGACAATGGTAATTGCCCCATGAGGGGCTGAAAAGCAGAACTGGAGATGGCTCAGGGCCTGCTGTCCCCCTGCAGCTGTTGTTAACAAACGCCTCAGAGGGCTCCTGTTGTTTCAAAGTGAGTCTGCAGGGAGAGCTCCCTAAGTGGACAGCAGGAGAGCTGCAGCTTCTCTGCACATTCCTGCTGTCACCCCCCGAGTCACCTAGGGGAAGGGTAAGGACAGTAATGCAGGTTCCTCACCATTAGCTTCAGTGCCCACATGGTACTGAGCATAGTAAATGTTTAGAAGATGCTGCCTGGCTAGATGAAGGGGCAGCTCCTGCCCACTAGACACTTGCAGGGAGCCTCAGTCCTTGATTGGCCATTTAATTGATTAGTTCCTTGGCCTGGCCTGAGGCACTGCTTATATGTACTTCATGACGTCCACAGCAAACCCATTATGCTCTGCTGGACAAATCCCTCCAGTGGCCAGTCTGGCTGCAAGGACTCTCCGTCTGCAGGCCTTCCCCTGTGCTGTCCTGTGAGAGTATCTGGGCCCCACCCTGCTGAAGAGAGGGGTGGGTGGGCTTTGCCCCATTTCCAACAGTCCTAATTCTCTGTTTCAGACGCTGCTCAGGTTCAACGCCGTGCTGAGGAAGCTGCTCATTATCTTCCCCCACTTCTGCCTGGGCCGGGGCCTCATTGACCTTGCACTGAGCCAGGCTGTGACAGATGTCTATGCCCGGTTTGGTGGGTGGTAGCCAAGGCCTGTGGAGCATGGGCCCTGGGTCCAAAGCTGGGTGGGCTACCCGGGAGGGCTTCTGCATCAGACTGCGGCAGGGGCTGGTGCTGGGAGGGGACCTTGTTGGGCTGGAAGAGTCCTGCCAGCTAGAGGCGATTAGGGTGCCTCTGTTTCCGTGGCTAGGGAGCCACAGGAGGGATGGAGGGCAGCCTAGAGGCAGGTGTTTGGCTCTTGCTCAGTTCCCACACAAGGCCTGGTCTAGTGGGCTATGTGCAGTGGCCAGGTCTGTGGGGTGAGCCGGGGCGGCTGAAGTGGACTCAATTCTTGTTGATGCCCAGGTGAGGAGCACTCTGCAAATCCGTTCCACTGGGACCTGATTGGGAAGAACCTGTTTGCCATGGTGGTGGAAGGGGTGGTGTACTTCCTCCTGACTCTCCTGGTCCAGCGCCACTTCTTCCTCTCCCAGTGGTACGTCCATGCCACACCCTGGGGTCAGTGGGCAGCTCAGGCCACCCGGGACTGGACCTTACACCCACACAGTTATCTCTTTCCTCAGGAGCCCCACTCCACGATGTTTTTTTTACATTCTCAAAGCCTGGCTTTTCTCCAATAATACAAGTAGGGAATCGGGTTAAAATGGCACATTCAAATACGTGAAGAGCATCCTCTTTAAAATATTTAAAATGCAGTGCTATTAATTTCAATTGCTGATATTTAATCCTTCTCATTTAATTACCAAATGTGTATTTTGATTAGATGATAGTATTGCAAATAACAATGGTTACGGGATATCCAAAGTACTAGGAAATAGACTAATGTATTTATGAGAGAACGGACATAGCAGGCCCCTTTGCTAATTAGAGATTTGGGAGCATGGGAGTAACATGGGAGCCATGTGGAGGGGTGCAGGCAGTGATCATGCCCTCCCACCCCTGGAGGAAGGTGGGTAGCCGCCAACCCTGACTCTTGACCAGGGCTTCTCAAATGCCAGGTTAGCTGGCAATTGCCATTCTTCCGCAGGCTCTTCCTGAAGCTGGGTAGGCCCCTGCCTCACTCCCCTCTGCAATCCCGGCCTACCTTTATTGTCCTTACCCAGGGGCCTGAATTGCCAAGCAGCAGCCCTTCCTAGCAAGCTTTCCCCGATAGTGTTTTGTTTCTTAACTTTTCCTCCTCTCGGGCTGAGTGTGGTCACCTGTAAATAGATTCCAAGGACTTGATTTTATGTTTTGATCCACAGGGAATTGATTTATTGGAAATGAATCTGCCTCCCTACTCACAGGACTGTGAGAGGTGAATGAGATCACAGGTGTCAACACATTCTGATGAAACAGGATACACAAGCAGTTCTAGTTATGGGAGACAGTGTCAGGAATTGTTGTCCTTGGCACCCTCAGCCCTTGCAGACCCTCTCTGCAGCCTTGGCCACACCTTTTAGAGGCCTTTGTGTGGGAGAGAGCGGGTCAGGAGGTTGACTACCCAAATTGACTCATTAGCTTCAAACTCTGATGTCAGCACATTTGAATGAGTCCTGCCTGCTTTAGGACCTAAAGAGGACCAGAGAAGTACACCATAGTCCCTGGCTTCCAGAAGGTCAGGGAGACTTTCAAAGAAGAGGCTGTGTCTTTAAGGACGGGGAAGATTCCATTTGGTGGGGCAGGAGGAGGAGGACATTGAGGGACTGGAAACACATGCGGAGGCTGGGAGACGGGAATGACCAATAGGACTGGGAACAAGGGGGAGATGCCAATTGCAGACAGACGAGTTAGTGCAAGAGGTAAGTGAGAAGGGTAGGTGGGGCTGGATTGCAGGGCTGTAACTACAGCTGCAGAGGGAGGGCTTCAACCTCCAGCTGATGGAGAACCACAGGTTTTGAGGCATGAGGTAGCCTGATGACAACTCTGTTTTGGAGAGGTGGAGTTGGCAGGGCAGACTGGAGGAAGTGGAAGGCTCGGAGGTTAGTAACTACCCCTTACTGAGTGCTTGCTGTAGAGGAAGGGTTTTACTCCTGACGGTGCTCCCAGACCCTGAGTCTTTACTCTGTGCCAGGCACTGTGCTGAGTTTATCTTCAGCACAATCCTGTGAGACAGGTATTGTCACCCCCCTCCTCATCACATGGTTGAAGGAGGCAAGGTTCAGAGGTCCAATGCCCAAGATCACACATGAGGGGGCCAGGACTGGAACCCACGGCTGACTCTGGACATGAGCACTTGACCTCTCTACCTAATGCCTGATGTCTCTCCTGCTGGGAGCCCTTTTTAGAATTTAAGTCTTAAAGGATGGAAGCCCAGAAGGAAGCAAAAGCAAGGAAATGAAAGAGAGGTCCAATGGAAAGGACAGTGCCAAGGATACTGTACAGCCAGCCCAATCCTGACCCCTTTTCCTCATCTAGGATTGCGGAGCCCACTAAGGGGCCCATTGTTGATGAAGATGATGATGTGGCTGAAGAAAGACAAAGAATTATTACTGGTGGAAATAAAACTGACATCTTAAGGCTACAGGAACTAACCAAGGTAAGGGAATGGGTATGAGTTTGGAGGTGCTGGTTAGATCCACAGTTGGCATGATGTTGCTGTTTTCCTTCTATAGATAGATCAATTGATATGCTTATGCAAGCAATTTGGTTTCCTAATTTTATGTGGGGTCATCACCTCTGTGTTACAGCTTGTCTTCCAAGAACATCTAATTCCAATGTGTGTTCCCTGCTATTCATCTCAGGCAGTGACACAGGGCCTCAGCGAGAATCACTCCAGCTGAGCATCACTCGCTTTTCTGTGTTCCGTTTCTACAGAGCATGGGTCAGCTTCGAGATGTCTCAGTACTCACCGCACCTCTGTGCCTGCCCATGTCAATATGTAACCTCTTAGTGCTGGTAGTTTTCTCCTAAACCATCTTTGCTCTTTGTTCCCTCTTCCCCTCCTTGCTCTAACCCTGTCTCAGTTCTAAGTCTGGTTTCTTCGTATCTTGCAGATTTATCCAGGCACCTCCAGCCCGGCAGTGGACAGGCTGTGTGTCGGAGTTCGCCCTGGAGAGGTGGGTACTCTGCAGACCACGGGTGAAAGGCTTCTGAACATCAGCTCTTGTGCCTGCCTCTCCTCCCCGTAAGGCAGAGATATTCAATAGGAACATAATGCCATAATGCAAGTCACATATATGATTTTAAATCTTCCACTAGCCACATGAGAAAAGTAAAAAGAAAATAGGTAAAATTAATTTTACCAGTATTTTTTATTTTACTCAATATATCCAAAATATTATCATTTTCAACATGTAATTAATTGAAAACCTTATTAATGAGATATTTGACAAGTTTTTGTTGTTTTTAAGTCTTTGAATCTTCACACTCAGGGCCCATGTCAATTGGGACTTAGATGTGTTTCAAGTGCTCAGTAGCCACACGTGGCTCGTGGCCTCTGATGCAACCCAGGTCTAAAATGCCTCCCCCAGCTCACACACTTACCCTAGGGTCTGACATTTTAGACCTTCTTGGTCTCTAGGGCCAGGCTAGCTCTGTGTTTTCTCCTAGTGCTTTGGCCTCCTGGGAGTGAATGGTGCTGGCAAAACAACCACATTCAAGATGCTTACTGGGGACACCACAGTGACCTCAGGGGATGCCACTGTAGCAGGCAAAAGGTGAGTGTCCTGCTCCTCCTGTCTCAGGGAGTCTCTCACAGGTCCTGGGCATTGTCCCTCTCCCAGAATAGGAAGGGTGATCATCAGACCCTATACTAGGGTGGCTCTGAGGCCCTGAAAGATATGTACAGAGAAGGAGGCCTCCCAGAGAGCGTGGCCCAAAAAGCCCAACAAATAGACCCACTGAAAAATTGAACTGAATTGTGATGGTTAAGAGATTCCTCTGTTGGGATGGATTCTTGGAAAGACCAAGGAAGCACTAAGTGTGTGGTTCTTAATCGCTTAGAGGTCATGGAACCTTTTAAGCATCCAATGAACATTTGTAGCCTATTCCTATAAAAACGCACCATTGCTTCCCATTACCTCCCTCCACACATTTTTGAAAAAGTTTCAGGGAATTTACTCAGCCCTGGGTCACATTTATGATCCCGCAGGAGCTCTTGGATCCCAGGTTAAGAACCCCTGTGATGAAGCATCCTTCCTCTGGGTTGAGTTTCCAGATAGGGGCTCATTCATGCGCCCTTGCGGTAGCTTAACCTGCATTGGCTATTTGTAGGCTGATACTTGGCTTTGCCAGACCAAGGAGCATACAGGGAAAACTGGCATGTGTCCTTGGATTCTGGAGGGTGACTGCTGCTCTCTGTAATAAAATGTGTTTAAAGAGACTGGTCCCCTACGGGCAGGACAGAGAGGATGAGCTCTCTCTTGTTTGCCTCTTTCTTGGCTGCAGGAAAAGCTTGAACAGTAAAACTTCAGCACACACGGTAGAGGTGCCCAGAGGAAGCCTCTGCCCTGGTTTATAAGTGGAGTTAGGTGCTGCTGACATCTGTCCAGCATCTGCTTGACTGGGGCCTCTTTCTCTCCCCTGAAAGCCATCCTCAGCGTGGCCCAATGCCCAGTGGGCAGGAGGAGTCCTGAGCATGCTTCACTGGCTCAGATAGGATGAATCTGGTTCTTTGGCCTCTACAGCCAGCCCTACTGGGTTTACAGAAAAGGGACAGGCAGGGGTGAAGCCAGGTCATGGCTGAGTCTATCTCAACAGATCCAGCTTCATCTGCAAGTGACCATGCAGGTGACTTCCTGATGGTGACAAAAGGAGTCATGGCAGGGTGGAGGAGGGGAAAGATATCATAGAATTTTCCATGAGCACATTTATGAGACATAAAGTTACAACTGTGTCCAAGTAAGGCACAGTCTGACGTCCAGAAGGTAAAACTGAGCTGGACGCTAGAAAGAAACTATAGGTTTAAGACACAGAATTGGGATGATCTGGTAGGGTAGTGCCTGCTAATTTGGAGACGTACCCTACTTGTTTCTCTAAGTAGTTTTAATTGGCCCAGCCCATGCCTTTGGAGGCTTTTGTCATTGTGGGGAACTGCAGTAGTCTCTCTCTGTACCATCCTGTATCATCCATCCTTTATTCATAGACCCTAAGCTTTAAGAAGAAAAGGATGAGATTAGACTAAATGTCTATGTGTAGTTTATTTTCCATCATGGCAATATATTTTTTAGTGAGGGTGAATATTTTAGCCAAAGGGAGTTGGTGGAACCCAACTCACTCTACCCCTTCTCCCTGCAGGCCCCTGGCTGAGGGTAGTTATCTGACTGGCTCCTCTTTCATTGCTATCTTTGCCAATAAATACAGATAGAGAAGTTTACTTCCAACGGGACAGATCCATCTTTTCTAGTTACTTCCCAAATGTCTGAAAAGTATTGAAAAATCATGAATCATTTTCTTAAACCTGATCTTCCCTCTGTTTTTAAACTCACATGTGAGGTGATCTGATCCAAAATGAAAGCTGACTTACGGCATAATAACCGGGATTCAATTAATCCTAGACATGGAAACACGGAAGAATCTGACAGGATTCAGTTTCTAACCGAAGGGCCCCTGTTTTGATTCCCAAATATTGCATGCATTTCTGAAACCAAATAGCAGAGAAGCAGCAGCTTCCTTTTCCCATTGGCAGAAGCCTCTCCAGCCATAGCTCTATGATCATCCCTCCACCTCCTTGAAGGATACTCACTAATTGCTTTTTTTCTTGCAGTATTTTAACCAATATTTCTGAAGTCCATCAAAATATGGGCTACTGTCCTCAGTTTGATGCAATTGATGAGCTGCTCACAGGACGAGAACATCTTTACCTTTATGCCCGGCTTCGAGGTGTACCAGCAGAGGAAATCGAAAAGGTAAAAAATGGTTTGTTGTGGCCACATAGGAGTCTGGTTAATTACAAGCCTGTTTCATGAGAGTGCATTCTCTTGGAGATAAGAAACTGAAGCATGCTATTCATTCATTCATTCATTCATTCCAACAAATGTTTACTATATGTCTACTGTGTGCCAAGTACTATTCTAGAAACCAGGGGCATAGCAGTGAACAAGACAGACAAAAAAAATCCCCACTCTCATATCTAACAAAATGATGTATGCATTTATCCTTTGACTCAGCAATCACACTTCTAAGAGTTTATCCTGAAGATACATCTCCCACAGTACAAAATGAATATATACAAGGTGATCCATTGCATTTGTAATTGCAAAATGCTGGAAGTTACCTAAATGTTTAGTCATTGTAGATTGGCTGAATAATTTATGGTACAGGCACACAATAAAGTCTTATGCAACTATAAAAAAGAAAAAGAAAAATCTCAATGAACTGATATGGAGATATTTCCAGTAAATACTGTTAAATGAAAAAAAGCAAAGTGGAAAACAGAACATATAGAATGCTACTTTTTATGTAAGAAAGAAGGAAAAACAAGAAAGTAGACATATGTCTGCTTACCTTTGCAAATAGAACATAGAAAGGATAAACCAGAAAACAATGAATTTGGTGATCAACAAGAAGAAAATGGGAAGAAAGAAAAATGGGAAGGAATAGTACTTCTGGGGATATATTTTTGTATAGTTTTAACTTTTGGAAGCATGTCAATGTTCCACATATTTTTAAAAAATTAGTAAGGATGCGAAGGAGGCAAAAATGAAAACAAAAAGAAAACCTAACACTGACAGCAAACTAAATAAAGTAACCCAATTTTATTTCAAATAAATATCATAATCCTGCAAAAGGGAGATAGAGCTAACACAAACAACTGATGAACACAGTGTTTGACTCTCTATCCTCATTCTTGGGCAGGGTGGAGTCGGGGAGAAGAACTACAAATAATTTCTGAGTTCTTTTTAGTTTGTATTTTATAGTGGTATAGGCAAGGTGATTCTGAAAATGTTAGATGTGTTACAGGATTAAGTAAGTTAATAAATGTTTTGATGTTATTAGAACCCAGAATTCTCAGTGTGGAAGAAGGGACTTACAAATATGGAAAAGGGAAAAGCAAGAAAGAACTGTGAGGTCATGGATTGGAACTGGAAATAGCACTGGGAATTCCGGAATATTTATATGCTTGTGTTTGTGGGTGCATGCAGGTGTGTTCATGTTTCACGCACACAGGCGTGTATATATACACGTATATTTGCTTGTGTATATCTGTCTTCTGAAAGGGTCAAGAAGCAAAAACACCCCAGCAGCCATGAGCGCACTGAGTGCTCAGACTTTTGTCTTAATAACATTCCCCACTAAAAGTAAACTTGATTCCTTCAATAAATGATACATTCCAGGGCTGGAATGGCATAGGTATAAAATGAACTTGGAATATCTTATGCCAGAAAGTAAGGAAGTGCTTTAAAAAAATAAATAACAGGTTGGGCATGGTAGCTCACACCTGTAATCACAGCACTTTGGGAGGCCAAGGTGGGAAGATCGCTTGAGCCCAGGAGTTCCAGATTAGCCTGTGCAATATAGGGAGAGCCTGTCTCTGCAAAAAATTAACAAACAAATTAGCTGGGCCTGATGGTGTACACCTATAGTCCCAGCTACTCAGGTGGCTGAAGTGGGAGGAATGCTTGAGTCCAGGAGGTTGAGGTTGCAGTGAGCTGTGATCAAGCCGCTGCTCTCCAGCCTGGCAAACAGAGCAAGACTCTGTCTCTTAAAAAAATAATGATAATATAATTTTAAAGAAATAAACATATCTCTGTACAGATTGCTTACTGGTTACAAGGGAGAAACATAGTAATTTTACAATGGAGAAATTAGACAGCACCTTAACTGGGTGATCAAAATTAACCATAAGGGGCAGATGGACATCTCATGCCCAGAGATGCGATATCCTGTGAAGGACACAGTTTCACTTATGTAGAATCCAGATTGGAGACATGTAACCTGAATCTTATCATAAGGAAACATCTGACAAGCTCCAAAGAAGGAATATTCCCTTTCTTTAAAAATAAAAAAGGAGACTGTATTCTTAAAAAATATGAGAGTCGTAAAAGACAAGGAAAGAGCTATGGAAATATCTCTGATCGCAGGAGGCTAAATAGACACAATGACTGAATAACAGACAATAGACTACATCTTGTGCAGAAGAGAAAAAAAAAATGATAGAAGGATGTTATTGGACCAAATGACAAAACTGAACTCTGAACAGTAGATTAGGTAAATGTATCATAACATTAAGTTTACTGACATTGATAATGTACTGTGGTTATGTAAAAGAAGATCCCTATTCTTAGGAAATATGCCCTGAAGTATTTAGGAATGAAGGGCTGCAATGAGTAACTTTCCCTCAAATGGGTCACAAAAGATTGTGTGTGTGTGAGAGAGAAGGGTTTATTAGTTAATAATTCTATGAACTATTTTTATTCTTACATGTTCGTGTGAGTTTGAAACTATTTCCAAATAAAAAGTTAAAAATGGAGCTTACATTCTAGTGGGAGGGATAGACAATTTATAGATAAATAGGTAAAATATCCAGTGCATTAGAGAGTGAAAAGTCCTCAGAGAACAGTAATGCAGGGAGTGTTGGGGCAGGGTTTGCACTTTGAGGTAGGGTGGCCCCGGGAGAGCCTGCAGAGGAGAGGACCTGAGTGAGGAACTAGAGGTGAGAGAGGGAGCCACGTGCACACCTAGGGAGGAACATTCCAGGCACAGGGGACTAATACAGAAGGCAGAAGCATGGTGAGCTTGTCTCCAGTGGCTTCCCTAGATCCCTTCCTGCGCATGTGCACACACACCTGGTGTCTCTGTCATCGTTCCCTCGCAGTCACGATCTGCCAGTATTCTGTTTATTTTGACTGTCACCTCCCCGCAGTCTGAGGACAGTGGCAATGGCTGTGTTCACATTGTTCTCCAGTGCCTGGTTCAGTACCCGGCGTATGGTCAGTGCTCCATAGGTATGTGTCGGATGCACAAGGCTTTGGGTGTGACCCTCTTGAGGGGTGGGATCAACAGGTCTGGGACTCACCATCTTCTCAAACAGACCCTTCCTCCTCCACTGCTAGCCGTGGTCCAGGACGCTGGGCGAGACCCACTGTCTTGCTGTTTGTAAGGCTGAAGGCCATTTCCCAGGGGGCTACACCCAACAGGTGCTGAGCTGACCGGGCCACCCTGGGATCCAAGACACAGAGTGAAGGAGCCCCTGTCTGGTGCCTGAAGCACATGCCAGAGGACAGGAGCCAGCAGGAGCCTGTTTCAGCCTAGCGAGGGCTTTCATTCTGGAGGCATGAGATCTGGGAGCCCAAGGCTTTGAACTGGGGGAGGTTTGGGGTGTTTGCTTGTATTCTCCAAATGGCATTTCTTTCTCTTCCCTAGGTTGCAAACTGGAGTATTAAGAGCCTGGGTCTGACTGTCTACGCCGACTGCCTGGCTGGCACATACAGTGGGGGCAACAAGCGGAAACTCTCCACAGCCATCGCGCTCATTGGCTGCCCGCCCCTGGTGCTGCTGGTAACTGCGGGCTTGGGCCGCCCCAAGGGCTTAAACCAAGTGCTGCGTCTCTCGTCTCTCGGGTTGGGGAAATAGGTTCTGGGTCGGCAGATTTAGAAACTGCAGCAATTCGGCTTTAGTCTGGACTGTTTCCTGTGTTGCTCATTTTGAGCACTTAGCCCAGTGTTTGGTTCACACAGCTCTGGAGAAAAACAAGTCATGGCACAGCCTTGACTTGGGACTGTGCACATCCTGCGTTCCCGGGATGTCTCCTGTGGGCCATGGGCTCACAGCTGGGAAGTTTGGCCGGTTCGGTGGCGTGTCAGTGTCTGGTCCCCAAACAGGAGCACTGAGCTGGGTCAAAGGCTCTTGAGCCGGGCCAGGCCTGAGGCCATGCCCACGCAGTCCAAGGATCATGAGGGCACAGGGCACAGGGCACAGGACATAGCAGGAACCAGGAAAGTGAGCTGAGTGATCTCCCTGCCTCCCGACAAATGTATTTGCAGGATTTTCTTTTTTTGAGGAGAATTCTGTCATTGCCTTAATCCACTTTAATCCCCTCGTGGGCTGAAATGGGCCCAGGGTGGACACCATGCTTCTTTATTCTTTGATCCACCTCCTGCCTTCTGTACCCTACACGAGGGTACCCCAGTCTTGCTCAAGTGAGGGGAGTGACTGTGTGCGCCGTCTGTCAGCTCATCCTCCTCAGGGGAGCCAGCCCAGGGGGAAGCAGTAATCGGAAGGGCCAGCTCCCAGCCTGTGCTCCCTAACCTTCTCTCCACCCACCAGGACGAGCCCACCACAGGGATGGACCCCCAGGCACGCCGCATGCTGTGGAATGTCATCGTGAGCATCATCAGAGAAGGGAGGGCTGTGGTCCTCACATCCCACAGGCAAGAGATTCCCAGGGCTGGGGAAGGTGGGTGGGAGTCCTCTCCTGCTCACCTCCTCTCTCCTGCTCCACAGCATGGAAGAATGTGAGGCGCTGTGTACCCGGCTGGCCATCATGGTAAAGGGCGCCTTTCGATGTATGGGCACCATTCAGCATCTCAAGTCCAAGTAAGCAGATGGCGGGGCGTGCGCCTTGTTGCCTCTGTGGATCCAACCGGATCCTGTGTTCTCCATTGACACTTGGAAGAGTCCTGCTGCCCTGTCATCCCCTGGGGCAGAGGCAGGTGGTGGCTGGGCCTCATTCTCCAGCAGCAGATGGAGAAGTCCATTATGCTGATAAGAAACTCCTCTATATTGGCCTAATTTCCTGTGGTCGAAGACTCACCCAATTCTCTGGATGGGGTGTCTGATCAGGACACATGCAGAGCCTGGCTGGGACAAGGGAGGGCCACTACCACTGCCTCAGGTATTCCACCACTTATCCCAACAGATCCAGGACCTGTGGCTTATTTACTAAGAGTCCACTCCAATGTAGGAATGGTTAGGAGACCAACTGGCCTGAGGACCTGTTTTTGTTTTTGTTTTTAGAATATTGTATGCTTTTGAGTTTGAAAAAAGACCATATGTTATACGACAAACCAACAACGCCAGTAATCTTGAGTAGGATTATCCTTACTCCGTACCCACACATTGTAAACTATTGTAGATAATTCCTTATTATTAAGAGTTTGTGCTGGGCGCGGTGGCTCAAGCCTGTAATCCCAGCACTTTGGGAGGCCGAGACGGGCGGATCACGAGTTCAGGAGATCGAGACCATCCTGGCTAACATGGTGAAACCCCGTCTCTACTAAAATACAAAAAAAAATTAGCCGGGCGAGGTGGCGGGCGCCTGTACTCCCAGCTACTCGGGAGGCTGAGGCAGGAGAATGGCGTGAACCTGGGAGGCGGGGCTTGCAGTGAGCTGAGATCCGGCCACTGCACTCCAGCCTGGGCAACAGAGCCAGACTCCGTCTAAAAAAAAAAAAAAAAAAAAAAAGAGTTTGCATGCCAAAGCTAACAGTTTAAGATTATCAGCATATTGCCATGCTCATTCACATTCTGATAAGCTTTATAACCTAGAAAAGAGCAGAGTTACAATTATTTAACAAACACTTATTAAGAGCTCAGCATATAAGTCACTAAGCTGGTTGGTGGAGGAACAGCACATAACCCACCTTATCTATGCTGAGGTGCGTAATCCTGATGCACCCACAGGAGGGTGTTGCACAGAAAATGTCATCCTTTCATATGTGTCAGAGCAGATAAATGACTGAGAGAAAGGTCTAATAGATTAGCTGCTTGTGGCAAGTGGACATTTGACCCATGATTTATTGAGCAACTACAGCTTGGACACTGCATAGATATCTATAGAAATAGCAGCATGTCAGGTCACCAGACCTGTGTCAGCAACTTCCTGTGTCCAGCTGCTGGAGAAAGGGAAGTTCTCCTATTCCTTTCCCTCTAACTCCTCAATATCTGCATGATAGAGGAGGTGAGAGAGGAGTGTTGCCTGTGTGGAGGGATGATGAGTTTTCTGGAGCTGAAAGGTGAACAGCATCTTACTGCAGAGGAGAACAGCCCTAGACCATGGAGGGAGCTTTGGAGTCAGTTATGACTGACACAGGATACCAAGGCATAGGGTACTGACACCCGCTAGCTGTGCACACACTCTCTGGTGGACCATCCCTCATCCAAGTGAGGGTAACCAGCCATCCTGCTGAGGGAGGAAGAAAGCACCAATGGCCCGGGCCCTAGCAGCTCCATTTGCTTCGGGAAGCTTCCTCAGGGAAGTGCTGCCTTCCCGAGCCTTTGCTCTCACCTGGCCCATCAGCCCTTACCACCACTCAGTATGCACTGGTTCATGTGTCTTTATGGGCGGTCTTGGGATCCCCATACTGGGCTAAAACTACCTTTGATGGCTGGGTGCAGTGGCTCACACCTGTAATCCCATTACTTTGGGAAGCTGAGGCCGGCGGATCACCTGAGGTCAGGAGTTCGAGACCAACCTGGCCAACATGCTGAAACCCTGTCTACTAAAAAGACAAAAATTAGCTGGGCATGGCGGTGTGCACCTGTAATCCCACCTACTCGAGAAACCGAGGCACAAGGATTGCTTGAACCCAGGAGTTGGAGGTTGCAGTGAATCGAGATCACACCACTGCACTCCAGCCTGGGCGACAGGGCAAGACTCTGTCTCAAAAAACAAAATAGGCTGGGTGCGGTGGCTCATGCCTGTAATCCCAGCACTTTGGGAAGCCAAGGCAGGCGGATCACTTGAGCTTAGGAGTTTAAGACCAGCCTGGCCAACATGGTGAAACTCTGTCTCTACTAAAAATACAAAAAACAAACAAACAAACGAACAAACAAAAACCGAGTGTCGTGGCGGGCGCCTGTAATCCCAGCTACTCAGGAAGCTGAGGCAGGAGAATCGCTTGAACCCAGGAGGCGGAGGTTGTAGTGAGCCAAGATCACGCCACTGTACTCCAACCTGGGCAACAGTGAGACTCTGTCTCAAATAAATAAATAAATTAATTAATTAATTAATTTTAAAAAATAAAATAAAACTACCTTTGACTTCAGCAAGTACGATTGTCCCACATTACCATGCAGACATTTGACCTCTAAAAACTGGTATCAAATGATTTCTCCAGGGACTACCATGGTTTTTCTCTCCTAGTTTTCCTATGTACCCAGGTCTATGATATGGGCCTTTAATCTCCAGTATTTCTTTTTTTGTTGTTCTTGTTTGGGGTTTGTTTCTCGTTTTTCAGGTTTTTTTGAGACAGCATCTCACTCTGTCACCCAGGCTGGAGCGCAGTGTCATGATCGTAGCTCACTGTAGCCTTGACCTCCTGTGCTCAAGTGATCCTCACGCCTCAGCCTCCCAAGTGGCTGGGACCACAGGCATGTGCCACCATGGCCTGCTAATTTTTGTAGAGACATGGTCTTGTTGCCCAGGCTTATCTTACACTCCTGAGCTCAAGTGATCCTCCCGCCTCTACCTCCCAAATTGCTGGGATTACAGGTGTGAGCCACCAAGCCGGGCTTAATCCCCAAAATTTGTGATGAGTCTACTCCTTATTTTGGGATTACCTTAGGCCCAACCACTAACAGAGGCCTGTCCTGCACTGTGTGCATCCCCTAGATTTGGAGATGGCTATATCGTCACAATGAAGATCAAATCCCCGAAGGACGACCTGCTTCCTGACCTGAACCCTGTGGAGCAGTTCTTCCAGGGGAACTTCCCAGGCAGCGTGCAGAGGGAGAGGCACTACAACATGCTCCAGTTCCAGGTCTCCTCCTCCTCCCTGGCGAGGATCTTCCAGCTCCTCCTCTCCCACAAAGACAGCCTGCTCATCGAGGAGTACTCAGTCACACAGACCACCCTGGACCAGGCAAGTTTGCCCCGGGGCACCAAGAGCTGAGCAAAGACTGGCCCAGAACATCCAATGTGGGTTGGAATTGCCATAAGAGGGAGGCATAATATTCCTGATTTTTAACAAACTCTTGCCCTCTGTTTATTGGGGTAAAAGGTGGTATATCAGAAATTGTTTTCTAACAATATTTTGTAGTCATCAGGAAACTTCATTGAATTTTTTTTTTTTTTACATTATCCTTCCCTGTGATCCTATGGTGTGTTATTTCATTCTTGCTGGTTTGTGGTGGTGGTTTTTTTTTTTAACTCAGCTTTATTGATATGTAATTAACATACGATGAAACACAGGCTCTTGGGAGGCCAAGGCAGGAGGATCACTTGAGCCCAGGAGTTTAAGACGGGCCCATGCAACAAAGTGAGACCTCGTCTCTACAAAAAAAATCAGAAAATTAGCCAGGCATGGTGTTGCATGCCTGTGGTCCCAGCTACATGGGAGGTTGAGGCAGAAATATTGCTGGAGCCCAGGAGGTCAAGGCTGACATGAACTGTGTTCATACCACTGCACTCTAGTCTGAGTGACAGAGCAAGCCCCTGTCTCAAAAAAGCAAAACAAAACAAAAACACCAATTTTAAATGTACAGTTTAGTGAGTTTTGATAAATGTGCATTCCGTGTGTGGTTTTTTAAGATGTAATCACATTTTTTATTGCGGTAAAATATAACATAAAATTGACCATGTCAACCATGTTTACGTGCACAGTGCAGTGGTATTAAGTACATTTACATTGTTGTGCAACCATTACCACCATCCCCGATAGAACTCTTTCATCTTGCTTCAGTGAAAATCTGTGCCCGTTAAACACTAACTCGCCACTTCCTGCCCCCCTCGCCCTTGGCAACTCTGTTCTACTTTCTGTCTCTAAGGCTCTGACTACTATAGATACCTCATATAAGTGGAATCATACAGTATTTGTCCTTTTGTGTCTGGCTTATTATGTGAGGACTTAGCATAATATCCTCAAGGTTCATCCGTGTTATATCACATGCCAGAATTTCCTTCCTTTTCCAGGCTGAATAATATTCCTTTGTATGTATATGTGCTACATTTTGTTCATCCATCTGTTCATTCATTGATGGACATTTGGGTTGTTTCTGGGTTTTGTGTTTTTATATATGTTTGTTTTAAAATAAACATCTTTAAAGAAAGTTAAGTAAAGCAAGGAAAATGGAAACAGGGAAGTCTCCATTTAACCCCTGAGGAGCTGGCTCACCCACACCTTCTCATCAGCATTAAGCAGGGGAAGGCACGAGCAGGAGTCTGGGCCACATGCACACTCAACGAGGAGCCAAACAGGGATCAATGACTTTTTTTTCTTTTTTTAGTTAGAGGATTAGGATGCGCTAGCTGAGAATCTGCCTTGCCTTCATTACCCCAATGTCTGGTGCCAAAGTCCCTTGAGTCCTCCAGCAGGAACTCCTGTGGCATCACTCGGGAGTCTAGTCTAAGAAGATAGCTCTGACCAGGGCACTGGTGGCCAGGCTTCCGTGGGTGGGCCAGCCTCCCCCGGGAAGGACACAAGCCATACCAGCTGGGCTGTATGTGAACTGTGGAAAATAGAGAGCAAAGTGGGTAGGTGGGTGTAGGGTGCTGTTTTCTTGGAAATATCTACCTAATCTTGCTCTTCTCTTACTTCTAGGTATTTGTAAATTTTGCTAAACAGCAGAATGAAATTCACGACCTCCCTTTGCACCCTCGAGCTGCTGGAGCCAGCCAACAAGCCCAGGTACCCCTGCTGCTTACGCAGTCCACAGCTTGAGGCAGCTCCTCGGCTCAGAGCCCAGCTGGTTCATTGGGCTTGAGTTGCTTCAAGGCCTCAGATATGCCTCCTACAAAGAGTCCCACCCATACCATGGTCCCTACCAAGTCCCCACCACATCCTCATCACATCCTTGCTAAGTCCCTGCCACTGTCCCCCTGTTCTGTGCTGAAGAACTTTTCATTCAGTAGCTGTAGGGGTTCCTGTTGTAATCAGGAAACCATTTGGATAGTATGGGAGAGCATTTTTGAAAAGAACTTTCCCATGTTTTTCCTTACAGCAGAAAAGCTTGGATTTGGGGAATAAGGAGCAGAGAAGGTAATAGAGAATATTAGAATGTTTTGGCTGCTTGACATCTATGTCTGGACATGTGTTTGAGTTTCAAAGGAAGAGGCTTAATTGGCATATCCTTTCAGTGGCAGACACATTTGGTTAGATCAAGGAATAGCACCTGTTGTAGGAAAGAGCCTCTTAGCTCTTTACAAAAAATCAAGAAGATGGAGAAAGAAGCAATAAGAGGTATGTCTCCTGGCTTGTGACAACTCTTGGAATAGGTGCTTGCAGGTTCCTGCCCTGACACAGTGCCCAAGTAAAGAGCACACCACCCAAGAAGGAGAGAGCTAGAGCAAGTACCAGCATCCCAATGCCTTGGCTTAACCCTGGGACTCTAGAGGGATGAATTAGCCACTCTCTTCTGACTTACCTGGAGAGTAAATCAAATCAAATCAGGAAGCAAGGATATGCAAAAGCCTTATTTCCCCCATAAAGTTTTTATTCTGCCCAGTTTCTTGATTGCAAGAAAAACCAAATACAGCTAATTATTGAAACACTGCTGTCCAAAGCAGTGCTTGTGATGAATTTTTTTGCTTCCTCTTGACCAGCAGAGACCTAATGGCTACTTGGCAAAATTGACTTTGTCTTCCCACCCCTTACCTGCCAGAGGGCCCAGAAATGCCTAAGTAAAGGCTCCTTTAGATAGGGAAAGGTTGCTTTTACTGAGATCTTCCAGCCACTGATTCCCATTTATAGATCTGGTGATTGCTGTTGACATCAGTTGAAAATTATTTTTGAAAACCACTTGCAGTCATGAATCCTTTTTATAACTCTATAACTCAGAAGATATAATTGGGTAGCAAAATTGTTTCCCAGAATTACCCAGTGGTCTCCCCACCCCTTCCTGCATGTTCGCTCTTAAAGGACTAATCCCACATCACCTCTGGGCCAGGCAGAACATCAGGGGTGCTGATGTTCTATGATCTACAACAGTTAATTCCAAACTTTTACTCCTTATTGGGTGAGATCATTTTTCTATTGTGTTTTTTACATTTTTGTTCACAAAGATTAGAAAACCTGCAACACACTTATTGGCATATTTTAATGATAATTTTCATCCAAACCTAATTCTGACTTTACAACATACTATCTTTACAAAGGTTTGCAAAAATTCTTTCATATAGCATTGTATAGGTCTGTCATGAAATAAATAGTAATTATATTATTGTTTACATTATACCACCTCAAAATAATTTCCTTTAAAGTACCCTTCAAACAAGAAAAAGGTAATTTCTCTCAAGAAGTTCTAGAGAGAATTTACTACTTGCTCCTAAGCAAATGTGAGAACTTCAGGAAGTTCATCCGGCTGTTGGCTTGACAACTCCAAATTGTGAGCCAGGACCACACGGATATTTATCTAGAAATCAGCATGTTAGATTATCAAGAACATTTTTACTCTACAAAGGACTCCATCTTGGAAAACATGTTTTGGGATAAGGTCTTATGCAATCTTACACTCTGTTGTTAAAACTGGTGAGGGTCAAGGTTTTAATAAATTAAGTAGGTGACAGATGATCAGACAACTTAGAAACATCCTAAATAGGTTAAATTGTGTGACCATCGCATGTGCATTCCCAAATTAGGAACAACTCAGATCAATTTCTAATCCTTATTCTTACACTGTTCCAGTTCCCCCATATAATTTGTATCTTTCAATTAGTTTCAGAAGTTTCTGAAGTACCCTCAGCCTTGATGGGGATCCTCGCACCACCTCAAATCCTGTTCTCAGCCCTAAGTACTGTATTAGTCATCCTCTTAAGGGGATAGGTGATTTTAAATCAGATAACGGGATAAACCACATTTCATCTAGACTGGTCAGGCCTTTGTCCAATCCCCTCCTCACCCACACTACCCCAACCCCACAGCAGGCATTCGTTCAGGAATTCAACCCACACTTTGTAGCTGGAGACAGTGTGTCTCCAGTTAAAAAGGTCACCTTGGTGTCCACTTCTCAAGGAACATGGACACCTTTGTTAATCAAAGTACAAGCTTTGATCTGGAGCCTAATATCCTGCCTTCCAGCTCTCATCTTTCCCCTCCCCCAGTCACATTTTCAAGCTTCCCAGAGCCACCCCTACAGGAAGTGGTCAAGGGAATTCTGTACCTCAGGGCTGACCTAAATCAGGATTTCTTGGCTTTTAAGATAATGGTAACTTTCTTAAGCTAAAAAAAGCCCCCAAAGACCCCATAAGAGCCCTTGGAAACAGCACCATGGATGTAGCTTCCCTCCAGGATGTAAGCATGTATGCACACATCTCATATGTGTGAGTCTTTGTAACAAATGCCTGGATCTTAGAACCAGGGTGACCTGATTCATAGATTTCATAGAGAAAGAGAGAAAGATGGCCCATAACCCAGGTGATCTGACGGAATCACAGTGCCCTCAGCTGAGTGCCCTTCAGAGACTGATTGACAACTGTTTAGCTTTTGAAATCTAAAAGTAGTCACACCATCTCAGAAAACCAAGATGACGCGAGTCCATGTGATCTCATTCCACAGGACTGATCTTTCACACCGCTCGTTCCTGCAGCCAGAGAGGAATTCTGGGCAGCTGGAGGTGCAGGAGCCTGTGCCCATATGGTCATCCAAATGGACTGGCCAGCATAAATGACCCCACTGCAGCAGAAAACAAACACACTAGGAGCGTGCAGCGAATTCAGAAAGAGACACTTTCAGAAGGAAACTGAAACTGACTTGCTCACCCGGAACACTTGATGGTGAAACCAAACAAATACAAAATCCTTCTTCTCCAGACCACAGAGTTAGAAACCCCGGGCCATCCCACTAGCAGCTTTGGCCTCCATATTGCTCTCATTTCAAGCGGATCTGCTTTTCTCTGTGTTTGTCTGTGTGTCTGCGTGTGTGTGATTTTCATGGAAAAATAAAATGCAAATGCACTCATCACAAATTGTCCTAATCCACAGTCTCCCTGGTGTGCACCACCTAGTATAGTTTTAGACATTTTTTAGGTGGGTGCATAGCTCTTTGTCAGTCCCATGCACTTCTGTGAGTGTTATTGCCTCAGGACTGCTCATTCTGGCAAGATTCTGCAACACTAGGTTGGAAGTGAATGGACTAGTCTTAATGTTCCATGTCAAGTCTTTGTAGAGTTTGAAGAAAACACCCAACTAGTAATGCCTATAAACATTATCCATTGTCAGCTGAGTATTACCGACTTTAAGTTTCATGTCTATTTGCCCAACTTATTTGAGTGTTTACCTCACAGATGTAATTAGGACAGGAGACAAAGAGGCATGGACAGGTGAGAGTTGATCCTTGGTTGGACCTGAGATCCGACAGGACTTTGTAACCATTTGAAGAGTTCAGGACCTCATTCACATGCTGCTGTGCCATTTCCGCAGTGCTACCATGTGCATCTTCTGCAGTGGTGTTAGAAGGGAATGAAGGCCGGGCGTGGTGGCTCACGCCTGTAATCCCAGCACACAGCGAGGCTGAGGCGGGCAGATCACGAGGTCAGAAGATCGAGACCATCCTGACTAACACAGTGAGACCCCTTGTCTCTAAAAATACAAAAAATTAGCCGAGCGTGGTGGCACATGCCTGTAGTCCCAGCTACTCAGGAGGCTGAGGCAGGAGAATCACTTGAACCAGGAGGCGGAGGTTGCAGTGAGCCGAGATCGCGCCACTGCACTCTAGCTTGGGTGACAGAGCCAGACTCCTTCTGGAAAAAAACAAAAGAAAGGAATGAGCATGGACATCTAGTTCACATAAATGCTCACCAAGATTCAGAAAATAATCATTTTGAACCAAACGTTTCCAAAGACTTGTGGATGAGGAGAACAAGTGGGTTTCCTTGCCAGGGCAGTCTCCCTCCATGACCTAGAGATGGGCTTCTTCGTAAATGTGCTTTCATTATACTGAGGATAGACTCCAGAGTCGGGGTGAAGGAAGAGGGAAAGGGGAGAGATGCTGAGGCCCAGGAACTGTGGCTAAGAAGAGGATGAGGAAGAAAGTGAGCACAAGGTGCTAAAATTTTTATTTCAGCAAGAAGGGTCCTGTGCTCATTTAGAGGCAGACAGAGGGCAAGGGCTACACAACTTTAAGTCCTGCACACCTCCTGACTTGCCACTTTGCACCTACTAGATGCTAGGCAAATAACTGCCCATAGAGACTATACAACTAATTTGGTAGCCCCACCGCTTCATCTGGTTTTGACTTTTTCTTTTAACTTACCAATGACCAAAACTGTAAGACCATTTTAGCTAGGGCCAAGATAGAGGTTGGGAAAGCCCAGCACACTGCTTGCATCACACTGCTTGCATCACACTGCTGCACCCTGGCTGGTCTCAGAATTTAAATTAGCAACTACAATATCACAGGAAAGAAGACTACACTCTTTGGGGCTGCTTAGGAAAAGAAAAGAAAAAAAAAAAGACTACGTAGGGTAGGGGAGGTGGTTTAGCAGCCATTCTGTTTGGCTGTGAGAGTTTCGGAAAGGCATCATGAACTGGATAGAGTTGGATGCAGGTAAAATCTGCACACCCCCTTAAGGAAAAATCTCAGTGTACCTTTTATCTCCACTACACCTGAGGTCTGTGTCTTTTCATCCTGTTTTTTCCAGCTCCTGGCACACAGAATATGTTCAACTAATACCCACCAAACTGAAAACCTAGCAAACTATGAAAACCCAGCAAGAAAAATAGACAGAAAATAAGTGGGTCCAAGAAAATGATGCCTCCAAAAAGCAGCAAAGGGCAAGTGGAGCAGGAGGATGCCGTGCTTTAAAAATACCCACAGGCTGGACACAGTGGTTCACGTCTAATCCTAGCACTTTGGGAGGCTGAGGCAGGTGAATTGCCCGAGCTCAGGAGTTTGAGACCAGCTGGTCAACATGGTGAAACCCTGTCTCTACTAAAATACAAAAAAAAAAAAAATTTAACCAGGTGTGGTGGTGGGTGCCTGTAATCCCAGCTACTCAGGAGGCTGAAGCAGGAAAATTGCTTGAACCCAGGAGGCAGAGGTTGTAATGAGCTGAGATCGTGCCACTGCACTCCAGCCTGGCAACAGAGTGAGACTCTGTTCAGAAAAAAAACAAAAACAACAACAACAACAATAACAACAAAAAGCCACAAAGCAAGGAGGAGGCAGCAAAGCCACAGCTTGCTTGGGTTTGAAGAGGGTTAAAGCTGGAAGCTAGGCCCAGATCTCCTGAGAATGTGTGACTCTACTGAAAGATGCCCCAGTCTGTTAATAAGGGAAATTTATGAGGAAAAGGAGGAGGAAATGGAAGAGTCAGTTCAGAAAACATGGCCAGTCAAGAGATGCTCCAGGCATATGATGTGCTGCCAGAATTTCTAAGTTTCCAGTTCTTCTTTGGGAAGCTCAAGATTTTGGAATAGCTGGGATAAAAAGAGAAATCTCTTTCAACCTGAGTGAAAAGCCCACTCTAGCTCTCCTGAAGAGATGGGAAGAGAAAAATGGGGCAGAGAACCCATCAGCAAAGCTCTGGGCTTGGGGCACAGGGTCTCTGTGGCAGCCTGGGCACCTTCACTGTGGCCAGTGAGGAGGAAGTTCTGCACCAGCAGGCCTGCGGGGATTATGGGGCAAGGGAGGAGCTTTTCCTCTAGAAATAAAGCAGCCTCACCCTTGTAGGGTAGCTGTTTCAGGCACCAGAAGGACTCAGCCTGTGGGCCCCAGCCACCTGGGGCTTGGTTTCCTCAATGCAGCATTTCAATGCCTGAGCAGGTGCCCTGAGTTTAACAGTTCATGACTCATGATAACAGGGGAGGATTGCTCCACATTTTGTCCAAGGTGATTGTCAAGTTGGGGAAAGCATAAGTACTGGAATTTTCAGATTCATAAAGCCATAGGCTTGTAGAGTTGGAAAATACCTCAATACTCACAAATTAAGCCTTTGTGGGATTGTTTTGTTTCCACTGTTTTAATAGAAAAGGAAAAGCACATTCCAGAAAAATTCAATGGCTTGGTAGGCCATCCAGCCTTCCCTGCAGCCCCACTCCACTGCCGTCCTCCTTAAGTGGCTTCATTCTCCCAGGGCTAAGCATCCACAGGTCCCAGGGGACATGCCCACTGGACCCAGAACTCTGCAATTACCTGTCCAAATGAACTAAAGCCCACTTCTAGGGCCTGTGTGAGCTGAGTCAAGGCTGGTCCCGGATTGTGCTGGCTAGTGTCCACCCATGGCACACAAGGCCACTTGGGAAAACAGGGGAAGGAAGAAAAGGGGAATGAGCCATGGGAGAGTGGGCTGTGCACCACCACAGGCCAGTGTGGAACTCCAAGGAGGCCATGAAGATGACATTTGAACCCAGGGCATTATGAAGGTGGTTATTTAGCAGTTTGTTAGCTTCGTTTGTAACTTTAAGCATGAGACACAAATGGCATGAGGACCCCCAAGGCACTCTACTCAGGGCCCTTCCTGCAGCTTACCATGACACACACTCAGCTTCCTGAGCAGCTGCCTGATGTCCAGGCTCAGATGTGCACATCTCATGAGACATGCTTTGCCCAGACCCAAGCCGCCTTCTTGGTTTTATACTTTAGTACATTTCATAAGAGACCACAGATTATTGTAGCCAGATCCCACAGTCTTGAGTCATGGTGAGTTTCAGGGGGCACATTTCATTCATAAGACACTGCATAGCACCTGGTCAGACAGCATTCCAGGCACACAGCCTAGCCCTGGTGCAATTCTTGTTTTCCACCAGAGCTAGGCAGCCTCTTTGGTCTTGAACAATACTGATTGCCATGTTCATCCTCTTACAGCTGCCAAAGAAGCAAAGGAGTAAGGGGGAAAGGAGGGGAGAGAGGAAACAGTGCAGAAGAAGGTGAAAAAGCATCCACTACTCCATATTCTGGGGACAAAGCAGAGAACAAGACACAGGCTCTGCTTTCACGGTGTTAACATTCTAATGCAGCAGTCAGTACATTTTTTTTTCTGTAAAGGGCTGGATGGTGACTATTTCAGACTTTGCGAGTCATACAGCCTCTGGTTGCAACTACTCAGCTTGGCTGTGGTTCACGGAAGCAGCTACAGACAACATGTAAGGAATGGGCAAGGCTGGGTTTGGCTCATAAGCCATACTGTGCCCACCCCTGTTCTAGGAAGTAAACAGATTAATGTAAAGGGACATCAGAGACAGCTTCAGGTGCCTTTTAGGGAGCGCCCCCCCCCCCCCCGCCCAATTACCACTTGTTACATTTTCTGTTTTATAGTAGGAACTGCAAGTAACTCTAGTTTAGCTGGGACAGCAGATGTTGAAAGATAAGTTGAAGGTCAGAGAATGGGGACAATTTTAAGCTCAGAAACTATAATTTTAGATCTTCATTGAACTAAATCAACAGCTGACAGCAGCCAGCCTGCAGGAAGGTGTAACGAGCCTGGATTTTTACCTGCTTCTCCCATCAGCCGCACTTCATGTAACAAGATGTCTTATAGGTACAGCATCAAGTTCCACCTAAACCAACAGGAGCCTGAGGGCTCAGCTCCAAACATTCATGATCGTTCCCTCAGCTAAATGTCTATGGAGCTCTATAGAAACAAAACAGCAAGGTCAGTAGGTTGATCACTTTTAAAATGCGGGCTCTTGGGCAAAAATGTCAGGGAAGAGCCAGGAAGTCCCAATTTATTTGTAGTCCCCGCTTTGGAGAGGATTCCCTATTTTGGAGTGTTCAGTGGTATTTATCGCTATAAAGGTGTAGATGATGAACTTTGAAAACTACAGGATGGTAAGCAATTATAAGGTAATGTTATACTTTTTGTTATTTTAATTGTCCTCACTTTCTGAGATCCTGAACTGATTAATTTTCCTGTTTCAGTTGTAGGCATGACTCGTCTCCTGTCCTGAGAGGCTTAAAAAAAAACCTCAGACTCCTTCTCTACCACATTCTTCACCCCCTGTATTCTACCACTTGCCAAAATACAGCTTCCAACACCACAAGGTCATTCCCAAATACCCCTTTTGCCTTACTTTTACCACTGTCCTTTCTCTGATAGAGGCCTTTATTACTACTTCCTGTCTGGGTGATGTTCCAGCTCCAAGCCTGGCCTGGCCTCTCCCACATCCACTGATACCAGTCTGCTTCTTAAAATTCATCTCCTGAAGTCTGTTTGGTAACCACGATTGAATACTTACTATTAGCCAGGCACTGTGCTAACTGCCACATACAATAAGAGTCCCTAACACCACTCTGGTTGGGAAGCTGTCTCAGAAATAGATGAGGTCAATGCAGTAGGAAAAGGGAGGGAGAGGGGATGAGAGAAGGAGAAGGAAAGAGGAGGAGAGACAGATTGAGAAAATACAAAAGAATGCATTATAGGAGCCCAAAAGAAGCACACTCAACTAGCAGGAAGTGGGAGGGAGTAGGGAAGACCTCCCAAAAGGATCGTTCACTGAAGTTCTCAATGGTTCCCATAAACTGCAGAGTTAAGTGCAAAATCCTCACTTTGACATTAAAGGCCTTTTATGATTTGGCCCCAACTTACCCTTCCAGCTTGACCCCTTACCAGTCCACATATGAGTTACAGTCTAGCCAAACAAAACCCCTAAATTCAACCCTTATTTTCCTGTCCCTGTCTTTAACTATTCTCTCCCCTCTCTCTAGAATATCACTTTTCAAATTTGTATTCAGTGTTAACAACTAGTTATTTACATGAAGGTATTTAAAAAATTAAGTTAGTTCTATCTCACAACATACACAAAGATAAGCTCCAAGTGGATTAAAGTATTCTTTTTAAAAAATAAGAAGTCATTTTATGTAACAATTTTTAAATTGTGGAACAATCACAAATTTACAAGAAAGTTGCAAGTATAATATAATTTTTCAATCGTTTGACCAAAAACTGCCAACCTGAAGCCTCATAGTTTGTATAGTTTGTTTATTTCCTACAAACAAGTACATTCTCCTACATGATCACAATACAGCCACCAACAGCAGTAAATTAACATCCCTACCATCTAATCCTCAGACCCCATTCAAGTCTCAACAATCATCCCAATAATGTCCTCCTTTATAGCCAAAGGATCCAGTTCAGAATCACACATTGCATTGAGTTGGCATGTTTTTTTGATCTCCTTTAGTTTGGAACAGCTTCTCAGTCTTTTAACGATGACAGGTCAGTTATTTTGTAGTGTGCCTCAATGTGGGCCTGTCTGATGTTTCCTCATAATGAGATTTATGTTGTGTATCTTTGGCAGGAATATCTCAGAAGCAATACTGTGTTCTTTCCATTGCATCCTATTAGATGGTGTGCAATTTCAACTTGACCCATTACTAATGATGTTCACTTTAATCACTTGATTATGGAGGTGTCTGCAAGCTTCTCGTCCACAAGATGATTCTCTTTCCCTTTGTAATTTACAAGTATTTTATTTACATGTATCTATTTATGAATTCATGGCTTCCTATTATATTCAGTGGGTTTAATTCTTTACTATTTAGCTTAATGTCCAATTTGTCCCTTACTTAGCTAGTAGAAATCCATCAGATGGCTCTTGTGTCCTTTTGATGTGTTTCACATAATTCTTTGAGCACTTACCTGCTTTCTGGCACAACAAGATATTCCAGGTTTATCTCACCCATTTCCCCAAGGGCCCTGGTTCTTTTTAGGGAACATACTATTCAGAAGCCAACATCTAGGCTCTCTTAGTGGACAATTAGAGAATATGTATGTATGTATGTACATATGCATAGAAATAGATATACATGCAGTCATATCTATATTTATTTCTCTATATATTAATGTATACATCAACAATCATGAGGTTATGATGATACCTCCGATTCCAATACAACATCACAGCATTTACTTTCATTTTTTCCTTCCACATTTGCAGCTCCCTTCCCTGAAAAATTGGGTCCCAATATCTTTAATATATTTATACACACATTACTTATATGATCGATCCCTCTGGATATAACACATCTCCCATCTCCACCACTGTGATCCTGCCTACCTTCCCCAACAAGAATCTCACCTGACACTACCAGGGTTCTGACACCCACCCTTTCCTCCCCCTGCTCAGGCTCTGACTCCCCACCCTGGGCCACTCCAGCACACAGATACCCTCCTCACCCTGCCTGGGGTCTGGTTTCCACCTTCCTACATGGACGCCCTCCTTGCCTCGCCTGGGCTCTTACACCTGCTCATAGCCCCTGAGGCTCCCCTGAGCCCTACCTGGGTACCTACCCAGCTCCCTAACACCTAAGAGCCTTAAGAATGATTTACTCAGAAAGAAAGGAAACAGAAGAGGGAAAGGAAGAGTACCCAAGACCACTTTTGAAAACCAAAGTGGAAAATCATTAGAAGAAAATATAAGATACTGTTTTCATCATGTTGAGATAAGAAAAGTTTTCTTAATAATGTTGGTTGCTAACACCTAATGAGTGCCAGGGACTCATGGCTCTCATGAGTCAACTATGTGCCAGGGACTGTTTTAAGCACTTTATATATTTAATTACATAATCCTTACAGCTACGTAATAGGCAGGAACTATGATTATCTCCATTTAACAGATGAATGAATGGAAACCCAAAGAGGTAAACTTGACCGAAACTGCACAGTAAGCCATGGGGCTGGGATTTAAACCCACATGGTCTGGCTCCAGAGCTTATATTCTTACTCACTACTCCATACAGCCTCTCCAAAGACACATAACAAAACATGCGCGTGTGCGCACACACATACACACACACACACACACCCTGTAGGGGAAAAGATTTATTAATTTGAGTACATTAAAATGAAAAACCTCCACAAAACAAACCACACTCTAAAAAATAAAGACAGACTGCAGACAGGAAGAAATTATTTTCAGTGTACATAATGAACAAATAATTAGTATTCTGATAGATGTAAAAAAGACAAATAACCCAAAAGACAAATTAGCAAAGAATACAAATAGACACTTCACAGAAGGGGAAACTCAAATAGTCACTAAGCATGTGAAAAGATGCACAGCCTCACTAGTAATCAAGGAAATAAAAATCCAAATAACAATGGGATACTATTTCACACCTATTAGGTTGGCAAAAATCAGAAAGATGAATGCTACCAAATCTGTCATCATCATGGAGAATTGGGAACTCTCACTACTAGTGGGCATGTGTGAAGAGGGTCCCCAAGACCACCCTTATGTTCAGAGATGCATATACTAGAGGGACTCACAAGACATGTTCAGAGATATGCTAGAGGGACTTAGAAGATTCAGCATATAAGTGTACTTATGGCTAAGATGTATTACAGCAATGGAGTAAGAATACACAGCCAGATCATAAGGGAAGAAAACATGGAAAAGATCTGGTGGGATCCATGCACAGGCTCCTGTATGCTTTCCCCTCCCATGAGGGATCACATAGAGTACATTCATTTCCCAGTGGTGAAAATGCGGCAACGGGTGTGTGATGCTTCTGCCCAGGGAAGCCCATTAGAGACTTGGCACCCAAGGTTTTTATTGTGTCACATAAGCACACTTTAACTAGCATGTTTCAAAATTCCAGACTCCCAGAAGGAAAGGAAGGGCTCAGCATGAACCACATTGTTTCCACAGTCTAGGCACAGTAAACCATGCTTATCCATTAAAGAACAATAAGAACACTCCAGAAACCCAAGTTCCCAGATGCCAGCTAAGGGTTAGCCTTGCAAGCAGGCCCTTCTGAAAACAGCAGCTTTGGGTCTGCTATGATAACTATTTACTGCAGAGTGTCCATGGATAGGACCAGTTTGGACAGGATTTGACAACATCTAGTAAAGTTAAAGATGTACATGTCCACCAACCTAAACCTTTCTCCTAGGTCTACTCTGTCTTAGAGAAACTGGACATGTGCACAGGAGGATATGCTCAGGTGTGTTTCTTGCAAGCTTGTTTATAAAAGCAAAATATTAAAAACAATCTGAATGCTAATCAAGAGAAAATGAGTAAATAAAGTATGACCTGTTCATGCAATGGATGCTATGTAGTAACAAAAATGAACTACAGATGGGTAAGTCTCAAAATATAATGTTACTAAAAATATATAATGGCAGCAAGATCTTCCATGGTCATTCTGAGGAAAACTTTGATTTCCTCTACTGCCATCCTCATGTTACATTCCCTTCTCTGCTTTTTCTTACATTGTTAGTAGTTGTCATTTTGTCACATACCACATGTTTTTACTTATTTATCTTGCTTATTGTCTCTCTGCCCCTCTGGAATACAGAGGAGAAATTTTCATTTATTTTTTTATGGCTGTATCTCCAATGTCTAAAACAGTATTTGGCCATAGCAATTACTCAATAAAGTACTTCCTACCTGGGAAACACCATTCTGGACTTTGGCTTTGGGAAATAACTTATAACTAAGTCCTCAAAAGCAATTGCAACAAAAACAAAAATTGGCAAGTGAGGTCTAATTAAATTAAAGAACATCTATACAGCAAAAGAAACTGTCAGCAGAGTAAACAGACAACCTACAGAATGGGCAAAAAAATTCACAAACTATGCATCTGACAAAAGTCTAATACACAGAACTTATAAGGAACTTAATTCAGCAAGCAAAAACCAATTCCATTAAAAAGTGAGCAAAAGACATGAACAGATTTCTCAAGACATACAAGCAGCCAACAAACACGTGAAGAATGTTCAATATCCCTAATCATCAGAGAAATGCAAATCGAAATCACAAGTAGATGCCATCTTGCACCAGTCAGAATGGCTATCATTACAAAGTCAAAAAACAATAAATGCTGTTGAGACAGGAAAAAAGGGAATGCTTGTACACCATTGGTGGGAGCGTAAGTTAGTTCAGCAACTGTGGATTTCTCAAAGAACTTGGAACTACCATTTGACCCAGCAATCCCAATAAATCATCCAGAATGATTTATTTCTCAAAAGAAAATGAGTCATTGTACCAAAAAGACACATGCACACATATGTTCACTGCAGCACTATTTATAATAGCAAAGACATGGAATCAACCTAGATGCCCATCAACAGTAGACTGGATAAAGAAAATGTGAGATATATAGATATATATACACACACACACACACACACACACACACACACATACACCATGGAATACTACGAAGCCGTAAAAAAGAACAAAACCATGTCCTCTGCAGCAACATGAATGCAGCTGAAGGCCAATATCCTAAGAAAATTAAAAAGGAACAGAAAACCAAATACCACATGTTCTCACTTATAAGTGGGAGCTAAACATTGGGTACTCACAGACATAAAGATGGCAATAATAATAATAGACACTACTACAGGGGGCAGGGAGGGAAGGGAGAAAGGGTTGAAAAACTAACTATTGGATACTATGCTCACCACGTGGGTGATGTGATCAATCATACCCTAAGCCTCAGCATCACACAATACACCCATGTAATAAACCTGCATATAAACTTTTTAAATGTAAAATAGAGGTTGAAATTATTTTAAAAATAAGGTATTTTCTGAATTAGTAAGTGAAGTATGGTGCAATTTTTATAAAATTTAAAACATGTAAAATACTAAATATTATAGATACATGTGTATATAGTAAACAAAAAAATACTGTGACATGCATGAGGATTATAAACACCAAATTCAGAAAGTGATGGTCTATTCCTAGGTGGGGAAAGAAGGGGATGAGATCAGAGAGAGTTACAAAGGAGGCTCAACTGTATCTGTAATATTTAAATTTCTTAAAAATACGTGACACAAACATAGCAATACCTTAAGAATTGACAAAAAAAGTAGTGGGCACACAGGTATTTTTAAGATTATTCTCTATATTTTTATATGCCTGAAATGGTTCCTTTAAAAATATTATATCCCTGCTGGGCATTGTGGCTCATGCCTGTAATCCCAGCACTTTGAGAGAATCACCTGAGCCCAGAAGTTTGCGACTAGCCTGGGCAACATGGCAAGATACCATCTCTACAAATATTTTACAATATATTAAATAAATATAAATAAAAATTAAAATATTCTACCCAGAGCAAATATCTTACACCACCAGCCACCACCCCTGCCAACATCACCATCAAGCAGAAGCTGCCTTCGTTTCCATGAATATTCACAACCATATGTGCACAACTGTTCTAAATGACAACTTACTTCACTTCTCCCATCTCCCTAATGGACTGCAAAATCTCTGATATTGAATTTTACTCATCTTTGCATCCCTCACATGATCTTTCATGGTATCTTGCTACAAAATGCATTTTCATTAAATGCTGAATTGGGTAGAATAAAAATGTTAATTTGGGAAAGAGCAGACAGAACAGGCTACATAATTCGTGGGGCCCAGTGCAAAATGAAAATGTGGTCACCTTGTTAAAAAAATTAGACTTTCAAGAAGGCAGTAACAGAGCATTAAATCAAATGCAGAGCCCTATGAGTGTAGAATCCTGTGCAACTAAACAGGCCACACACCCACGAAGCTGGCTGACAACAGGCTTTGAATTCACAATTCACAGAGTATCAGAATGATTTAAAAGGATGGAATGTAGGGAGGCTGCTAGCTATGCATCCAAATTCATTATTTTCTTCTTCCACAGTAACAGAGTAATAACTCTGTGGGTGGTGTCGCCCAGGTAAGAGCTACATTTCTCAAGCTCATAGTAAGGTGTGGCCTTGTCACTAAGTTTTCTCTGGCAGAACAAAGTAGAAAGGATGTGTGCAAAGTCCAAGAAGGAGTGCCCCTCCACGCTCTCTTCCCCAACTCTGCCATCTGAAATGTGGATTTATGGTAACCCAGTTTCAACCATGAAAACAGCCTCAAGGACTCAGGATGGCAGAGCCACAAGATGGAAGGACTCTGGGTCCCTGAGCGTTTGTGTGGAGCAAGACTGCAGCACACTCCCCTCAGACCACTAGGTGGCCCAAGTTAGTGAGGGTCTCTGGCTACAGCAGCTGAGCTTGGGTAACTTAAGCGATAGGATGAAAATATTATTTTTTATTCATCCAACAGCCAGATATATGACCTTCCAGACTAAGTCAATGCTGTAACAGGCCTGCAGGCCCCTGTCGCTGGTGGCAGCAATGGGCCCTGGGCCAGCTCTGAGGAAGGAGCTTAGCTTAGACAGGGAAGTGAACTCAGCTCAGGTGGGACACACAGCTCTCTCCAGAGAAACTCAAGCAGCTGCAGAGGATGTTAAATTTCCTTGACAGAGCAAGCTTGGAAGTCCCACACGGAAAATATCTTACGGTACAGGACATGAAAGATGTCCCCAGAGTGCCCAGAATCCTTCCTGCCAGCCTGGGACGGGCTCCTCACCGACCATTCAGATCTCTGTCTCTGGGAGACTCAGTAAGCAGGATCACTGGAGCCGAAAAGCAGCTGGGCTGTGGCAGATGAATCAGGAGAAGAGACTATTTACACAGCAGGATTGAGACAACACAGAGTCATCTAGTTCCCACCAAGGCTCCAAACAGCTCCCAAGCCATGTTAAGCCCCAAATCCAACCAGCTACTCACTGGATAACATCCAGGGATCAAGGATCAGAAGTTATATAACAAGCACATATCCCACAATGCACGCACGCGCGTGCATGCACACACACACACGCGCACACACACATACATACATCTTTCTTTGGCAACAGGCCTTGGCTTTCATAACCACATTCTACTTGGATTTGCTTGGGAATTTTAACAGCTACAGTTAATGAATGTCTATGCCTCATATTCCTATTTCCATGAAAACTGGGCCAGCTAACTGAAGAGGCTTAGGCAGAGGGAAACTAGGATATCTGACCTTGGACCTTGCAAAACCAAAGAGGGATAGAAAGGAATCTGGAATTTGCCAAAAGATGCAGCTGAGAAAGTATTTTCAATATTTAGCATTTTCAACATATTTAACATGTTTTCCAAGAAACAGCCGGACTCCTCATTAAAGCCAGTAAAAAAGCCAAGGTTTAGGGAACTTGCCTGAGGTCAGCGGGAAACTCAATGCCAGAGCCAGGACCAGGCTCAAGTTTTAACGGCCCCAGTCCTGCTCCAGCTCGTATACATACCTCTTTCCCTTTTAATTAAAAAGAACAGCAGAGAAGCAGACATGTATCAAGCAAAGGCCAAATGGCATGTACTGCGTATACATGTCAGACTCTCTCTCAAAAACACAGTGTGGTTGCAGGGCCTAAAACGCTAGTGAGAAACAAATCTTGGAACTGTAACAGCAAGGTAGGATGGAGAAGGGGGTTGAAACAATGCTGAAGCCATATGCGGAGAGCCGGAGAGTGGCCATTCCCACCTGGAGGCAGGCACCCGTGGGGTTGTGCATACACAGCGAAGCAGAGAGCAGCAGGGCCAGGATGGAGGTGGGGAGCCAGGACAACTCGCCTTCATGATACTCCCTATTGGCATGGTTCCATGGAAATCTGATGAATAAACATTCTTTCATTCGACCTTTTGATTAAGTGGAAAAAAATGGCAAATACGGGCCAAGCTGGAAATAATAAAACAAAAGGATGTAAGAAAGCTAGAGAAACATGCACAGTGAGCCATTTGGAATACACACACTGCTGCTGACACACCCTGGGATTCTGAAAAAAGACTCAGTTAATGCAGGGAGGCGGACACAAGCTTCTTGTCAGGCTAAGGTTGAAAGGTCTGCCAAAGTAACAGGAGCTGGCTGTTTAGGGAAACTGCATCTTCTATCAGAGGCCTCTGCAAAAAGAAAGAACTTCAGGGGTGTTAATAAAGTTTCAAATGTGCAAACTCATGGGTGCACCATTTCATGATCTGAGTTCATTTTGGGAGAGCAAGAGATGAAAAGGGGGCTACATATGGTTGACCAGAGCAGAGGGAGGGGTGCTGGCCTGTTTTTAAGCCACAAAAGCCTTGGTTAATAGCAGAGAGAGGAGGCTGGGAAGAATCTTATCAAGGACTTCCTGCCTACCATGCCCACGTGCCACCCTTCCACAGGTATCTGTTGCCATGAACACTCACCAGCACCCACAACTTCCCTCTGGTTGACAGCCCAAAACAAGGCCTTCATTATAAAGCCTCATGGCAGAGCCTGCCAAGCCTCCCAAGAGCTGATGGGAGCATACCAGCTATACCTTTCCCAAACTCTTCCCCATGCTTGGCCCAGTTTTTGTCTGACCCCTGACCCTCACTGATGGTGTTGTTTGTGGCCTCTACCCTAATTCCTACCTTTAAGACTTGGTATGGTTGTTACTTGATCTTAGGAGCACTGACCCTTAGTACACCGACAAATGCCCACTCAGACCTCTCTCCTTTCTCCTTGAAAGTCCTGGGGTGAGGTACATGTTTTAGTTTCAGGTCCTGGGTTCCCCCACTCCCAGTGGTAGCCCACCCATCTGCCACTCTCACCAGTCCAACCCCAGCCTCAGGTGGGTGGCTCTGCAGAGTTAGAACAGGGCCACACTGTGGTGGTACCTCTATTTGTAATTTGTTCCGTATGTTATACCTAACTTAATCTTTAGTTAAATGTACACAGTTAATCTCATATCTTGGGTTTATTTCTTCTTTATTAATCTTATTGTCCTTTAGAGACCAGAATTTAAAAACCATCAATATTCAGGTTTTGTTAAGAAGACGTGCTCAACCCAAATAGACTCAAAGCTCTGGTGTCTCTAATTGAAGACCTTTGTTAGCTCTCAACTGTTTCTGAGCCCCTACTATGGGTCAAGAAGCATAGTAAGCACGGAGAAACCAAGCACAAGACACAGTTCCCAGTCTTGCAGGGCTCAATGTCCAATAGGGAGAAAGGCAGATACCCGGTGTTATGATTCAGGGTGAGTTTCACTAAGAGGGAGGAAGTAGAGGTATGCCTGATCCAAAGGAGATGATCACTAAACTCATTGTTAAGAAGACTAAAAGAATAACAAGGGGGAAGAGTAAGGGTGGGGGGAAATGGTAGAGAGAGTACACTAAGAATGGGGGTAGCATGGGAGTGATAGAGAGACCCTGGCAAGTTCTCCAAGATGTATCAGTATGGCTAGAAGTGGGGAGATGTGGGTTTGGTAGGTGCTTCCAGGGAAGATAGAAACAGGTTAAGCTATGTGCTGGTGCACCTTGTACACCATGTTAAGCCATTTGGACTTTATCCTGTGGTGTACCTTGGCTCTTACACTTTCATGAACATAAAATCACAAGGAGAGCTTGTTTTAACTGTAGGCTCCTGAACCCTACGTGCAGAAATTCAGATTCAATGGCCAGAGAGTGGACCCAGGAGTCTGCATGTTAATAATCCCTCCCTTCCCAGGGTGAGTTTGATGCAGGGGATGGTTGGGTGACACTTTTCAAACACAGCTGTAGGAGACATGGAGTTATAGGGGGGTGGCATGATCAGGACTGTTTCAGAAAAATCACTCTGGCAGAAACACCCTGTACATGCTCACTCAGCAGAGCCCCCTAATCCTTTGATAATCCTCCTGTAACCTTCTGTTGCCCAGGGGCTGCAAAGCTCAGAGTGGACTCTGAGAGTGACAGTTTCCTGAGAAGAGAGGCCACTGGGAAGGCCATGTCTGAGTGGTCCTGGACTGTTTAGTTTTGGCTGTTTTGTAGCCCAAAACCCAAGGCAAAGAGGGGTGCTGGTTGTGAAAGCATGAAAGCGCTGGGGCCCCAGGTCCACTGACAGGCTTATGGATTCTGGAGGACACAGCTAGGGGCTAGAGCCTGGAATGGATCCCTGTCTGGTCTAGCCAAGGCTGCAGAAGCTCCTGACAGGACAGAACCTGTGCTCATTTGGTTAACAAAGGCCCCAGGGGAATTTGGGTTCCGGCCATGTCAGCTATTTATCCCTGAAATGTCAATGAAAGCATCTCCTAGAGCTGAATTCACCCTGATTAATGTAGTCTAGTTTCCTGCAGCCAATACTGATAAATACATTGATAAATATTTTTACATGGGTTTTTGTAGCGACTGCCTTCTTATAACCTGGGGATACTGGGAATGGTCAGAAACCCAGGCTGGCTGACAGCACAGAAGGCTAGGTGATGTTATCCCTTCTTGTTACTCAAAACCTGCCCACACCAAATTCCAGGCCCTATCAGCACCCACCATCTTTCTCATCTTCCCATGCTTCCTCCATAGCAAGAGTCTCATCTCTCCCAAAGTTAGACAATGCTACAGAAAGTATCATTTTGCTTCATAATTTTAGAGCATGATGTCAGAGATCAAGAGGGCAAGAAACAAGTCTTGGGCTTCTTTTTTCTGGCTCTTGGTAGCAAGCAGCTACTCCAATGAGCAGGTCTGAAATGAGCAAGAGATCTCTGTATGGGTGGGGTGAACTGGGACTCACTTTCAGTCCCCCAGCCAATGTGCTAAAAACTCAGTTCCAAGGCCACCCAGTCACCAGTTATTATACTGGGACCACTTGTTGATTAAACACTTCCCAGATCACTTTGTGGCCTACGCTTAACATAATTGCCCTTTCACCAGCTGAATCCTGACTGGAACTTGCTGGTATTGTGCCCCCATTGACTATCTGGTGGAACAGCACTAAATATCTGTAGAAGAAAACAGAAAAAATCATCATATTCAGGTGCTTTAAACAGCCATAAGGAGATGGCTCAATTTAAGGTAGAGACAGGGACCT
Source organism: Theropithecus gelada (assembly GCF_003255815.1). Lineage (NCBI taxonomy): Eukaryota > Metazoa > Chordata > Mammalia > Primates > Cercopithecidae > Theropithecus > Theropithecus gelada. Next base: position 122,184,993 of record NC_037668.1, on the reverse strand, counting down.
AAATTAAACATTTTGGCTTTTCCATGTCAAACTGCCTGTCAATTTATAGGCCATAGACATTTAAACGTCATATTTGTGCGTGTGTGGTCTAATGATATTTGTGTGTAGTTGATACCTAAAATATTTAAGAAACATCAACCTTATGTCACTAATTGAAGGATAAGTTTCACCCAGGTATCAAACGTATTTATAATTAATAAGGAGCTTCTAGAGAGTTGACCGTTTGGAATCTACTTTCAACACCCATGATCAGGCCAGGTGCGGTGGCTCATACATGTAATCCTATCACTTTGGGAGGCCAAGCCAGATGGATCATTTGAGGTCAGGAGTTGGAGACTAGCCTGGCCAACATGGCGAAAACCCATCTCTACTAAAAATACAAAAATTAGCCGGGTGTGGTGGCACGTGCTTGTAATCCCACTACTCAGGAGGCTGAAGCAGGAGAGTCACTTGAATCTGGGAGGTGGAGGTTGCAGTGAGCCAAGGTGGAGATTGAGCCACTGCACTCCAGCCTGGTGATAGAGCTGAGACTTTGTCTCAAAACAAAAACAAACGAAGATCAAAGCTGGAGATGGCTATCAAGGATACTATTCTACTCTAAAGAACTAAAGCAATAAAATCATTGCAACTTGTTAACATGAGGAATTGAGTGGCTGGGTTTAGTAAGACCCAACCAAAGCACCTGAGCATCTTGGTGCAGAGACCAAGAGGCAGGTGGGTCAGGACAATTCAGTGATGATCATCCTAAATGAGTGTTGCTCATGACACCCATGACACCTAGAGACAGGGATTTAAAACTGGCCCAACTATGGGGTGCAGTCACCATCCATTCGGATCTGGAATAAAGATACCTGAAGTCCCAAGATAACTTTAAGATCTAGGAATTAGTTTAAATAAGAATAAGCCTTCAAGTAGTCTCCAAAATGATATATTTATACATTTTATAGCTATTTTGTCAAAAGTGGGACATGTAAGTCGGACATGTAAGTCAGACATGTCTACATACAGGAAACTCATTCATGTCAATTAATTCTAGACATTATTACCTCAGCATTAACTATGAGGATTAAACTGAGGCTCAGAGAGATTCAAGATCATGTAACTGGTAAGTGGTAGAGTTGGAATTCACCCAGAATGGTCTGTCCCCACCCCCATCTTGTTTCTACTACACTTTCTTTCCAGCACACCATACCTATGACACCTGGGTTTACTGTCTTGTTCAAGAGACATGGCTGTTTCTCAGTCTTACAGTCAAGAATTTCCATCTGGGGTAAACAAAAATTACAACAAAAAACTCAAATTATTGGTCATGTCTGGCCTGCCAGTGTAGGAGTGCCCCCAATACCATCAAGGCCAAAATCAAAGATCAGGGGGCCCCCACTGCCATGCCTTCACCCTTCCCAAGTATTCTCAGCTTGGGGACCCAACTCAGAAACACAGAATAAATTTTCAGACACCAAATGGCAAAGTGAGTGATATGGTTTGGATCTGCGTTCCCGTGCAAATCCCATGTTGAATCGTAATCCCCAGTGTTGGAAGTGAGGTCTGGTGGGAGATGATTGGTTCATGGGGGCAGTTTCTCCTGAATGCTTTAGCACCATCCCTCTTGGTATTTTCCTCATGGTAGTGATTTCGTTTTTGCAAGATATGTTTTTTTTTGTTTGGTTGTTTTTGTTTTGTTTTTGTTTTTTGAGATGGAGTCTCGCTCTGTCACCCAGGCTGGAGTGCAGTGGCATGATATCAGCTCACTGCAACCTCCATCTCCCGGGTTCAAGCAATTCCCCTGCCTTAGCCTCCCAAGTAGCTGGGACTACAGGCATGCGCCACCATCCCTGGCTAATTTTTATATTTTTAATAGAGACGGGGTTTCACCATGTTGGCCAGGCTGGTGTCAAACTCCTGACCTCAAGTGATCCACCCACTTCAGCATCCCAAAGTGCTAGGATTACAGGCATAAGCCACCGCGCCTAGCCAAGATCTGGTCATGTAAAAGTGTGTGGCACCTCCCCTCCCCCCGGCTTTCTCCTGCTCTGGCCATGTGACGTGTGTGCTCCCTCTCTGCCTTTTCCCGTGATTGGAAGCTTCCTAAGGCCTCCCCAGAAGCTGATGCCACCATGCTTCCTGCTCAGGCTGCAAAACTGTGAGTCAATTAAACCTCTTTTCTTTATAAATTACCCAGTCCAAAGTATTTCTTTATAGCAATTCAAGAATGGACTGCTACAGTGAGTTTCAGGAGATCAATAGTTTCACACACACAAAGGCACACAGACAGCTGGGTTGCTCTTCATCTTAGGCACACCCAGTATTTTCTATGTATTTGGTTGGTTCCTTTCAGATATTATATTTCAGGTGGGTCAGTTGAGTCCTTCCTATTCTCAATTTGTCATCTCAATTTATAAATTATGACTGCCCCAAGCTGTAACAATTAGGTTGCAAAGCTGTGGCTGTGTAACCTACTCATGGCAAAACAGAGAAGGCTTAAAAGACATAACAGCAATGGGAGGAACACTAACATTTGTCAGGTTTCTATTATGAACCAGAAGCTTTCAAAATAATCCCATGAAGTAGTTATTCTTACCCTCACTTTTTAGCTGAGGCCACTCAAGCTTTGGGAGGTTGAGTGATCTGCCAAACTCATCCAGGTAATGAGAGGTAGAGCTGGGATTTGAATCCAGGTTTGTCTCTTTCTCTTTCTCTCTCTCTTTTTTTAAGAGACAGTGTCTCACTATGTTGCCCAGGCTGGAGTGCAGTGGTATGAGCATAGCTCACTGCAGCCTTGAACTCCTCATCTCAAGCAATCCTCCTGTCTCAGACTCCTGAGTAGCTAAGACTGCAGGTGTGCACCACCATGCCCAGCTAGATTTGTCTCTCTTAACATCAATATATTATCTCATTTAATTTAATTTAATTTACTATTCTTAATATTATGATGACAGTATTATTACCCCTCCTTTACAGGCAAAGAAACTGAGGCTGCTTATGAAAAGGGTTTGCCCTCTGGGACACTCAACTTAAGCACTTTTCACAGTCTTACAAAACCATTATTAAAACACAAATCAAGACTCCTAACAGAATACAACACAGTATAAACTCTTGAGAACCAACCTCTCACAATAAGCACTCAATCGTTTCACAGTTCCAGGGAACTATGTATAGCCCTCATGTTTTAATGGTACAACCTTTACCTACGTAGTGATGTAATGAGCCACCCCAAACGAACCAAGACCTCCAAATCAAGATCTGAAATAAAACTCAGGTCTGAAGAGAGGATTCTCGGAAGATAGCAGAGTAGGAAGCACCAGGAACCTATCTCCCCACCTACACAACAATTACAGTGGCAGGATCTGTCTGATGTGACTATTTTGGAACTCCAGTCTATTAAAAGGCTTCCAATTTCCAGGGGAAGGCTTGCATGGTAAAATGTGGTTAATTTTAGTCAACTTCAGCTCATAGCAGCTATCCATCACCCGTTCCCAGGGCAGGCAGCTGTGCATGTGTTCCTGGAGCAGCTTGCTGGCAACTAGTGGGAGGCAGGATAGACAATAAGGACTCTGTGCTCCAAAAATTGGGGATCTGTGTTCTGATTATTGATTGTTGCTTCTGATCTTGAAGATGCAGGCACAGGCAGGCAGCCATTATTGCTCCCTTTACCCTATTATCGCAAGTCCTTCCTCCTCAAGTGGAAGCAACTTCTGGGGGATTTAAAGTGCTGTGTCCTTTTTCTCCCTGCTTTACCCCTTCACTTTTCTCTTTTTCCCCTTTTGGGAGCCAAACATGTAAAGTCTGGTACATTCAAGAGCAACCACACACGCAGGGGGTTTAGAAAATGATTGTGGGCCGGGCGCGGTGGCTCATGCCTGTAATCCCAGCACTTTGGGAGGCCGAGGCAGGTGGATCATGAAGTCAGGAGATCGAGACCATCCTGGCTAACACAGTGAAACCCCGTCTCTACTAAAAATACAAAAAACTAGCCGGGCATGGTGGCGGGTGCCTGTAGTCCCAGCTACTCGGGAGGCTGAGGCAGAAGAATGGCGGGAACCCGGGAGGAAGAGCTTGCAGTGGGCAGAGATTGCGCCACTGCACTCCAGCCTGTGTGACAGAGCGAGACTCCGTCTCAAAAAATAAAAAAACAAAAATAAAAAAACAAAAAACAAAACAAACAAACAAACAAAAAGAAATAAAGAAAATGATTGTGCATTCCCAGGGCAAGGCGCGGGCTTAAGAAAGATCTGAAAAGACCTTCTTAGGTTTGCACTTCAGGCTGATCCTTGGCATAGAGACAGCCCACAACAATCAAAAACCAAAAATGAAAGTCAGTAAACCTTGGGGAAGAGTTAGAATCTGATTTCCAGCGTTACTGCGATATTAGATTCAAATGTTCAGTTTCAATAACAACAACAGAAAAATCACAAGGCATACAAAGAAACAGGAAAGTATGACTTCTTCAAAGGAAAAAATAAACCAACAAAAGCTATCCCTGAGAAAGACCAAATCATAGACTTGTCAGACAAAGACCTTAAAACAACCGTCTTAAACATGCTCAAAGAACTAAAAGAAGACATGGAGTCCGGGCGCAGTGATTCACACCTGTAATCCCAGCACTTTGGGAGGCCAAGGCGGGCGGATCATCTGAGGTCAGGAATTCAAGACCAGCCTGACCAACACGGTGAAACCTCATCTCTACTAAAAATATAAAAATGGGCGTTGTGGTGTGCGCCTGTAATCCCAGCTATTTAGGAGACTGAGGCAGGAGAATCGCTTGAACCCGGGAGACAGAAGTTACAGTGAGCCAAGATCATGCCACTGCACTGCAGCCTGGGCGACAGAGTGAGACAGTCTCAAAAAAAAAAAAAAAAAAAAAAAAGGTTAATATGTAAGTGTCGTGTGTGTTTTACCACAGTTTTTAAAACGCATTATTTTTAAAAACTCAGATCTGGAAGCAACTGATGTGTGTCTTATCATTGGCTTCTTTGGTTTCTGTTTAAGACTTTCTTGAATGCAAATAACAGAAACCAGTCTGAGTTAGCATCAATAAAACAAGGGTTTTATTGGAAGAATGAAATCCAAGAAACAGGACAAGACAGCTTGTAAGACCTCAGTAAAGAAATTTGAAGACCTTTCTTCTACAGCTTTGAAAGCTTACACGACTCCATTCCCAGTTCCTGGACTCAGTTCAAAATCTCAGAATGAGAATCCAATGGGTCCAACTAAACCAATCAGTTATAGTGGGAGTAGGGTGCCAGGACCTATCTGAGAAGTACAGTTCTCAGCAAGGAGAAAATAATCAGTCACCCCTAAATATCCATTCACAAAAATATATGGTAATTCCAAATTCTAAGCATAAGATTATAGTATGAGCAGCACAGCATGGTGGGTAAAACGCCATGTAAGAAGTCAGAAGATTTGATTCTCATGAATCCTCTGTACTGACCTTGGGCAATTCCTTCATCTGTAAAAGTAGGAGTTGAAGTAAATGATCAAATGTCTTCTAAAGTCACCCTCAGTTCTAAGGCCTTCTAGATGCTATTGTACTATTCACTTCAAGATGACTTTAGCACAGCTATCTGAAGAATGTACATGTTTTGATGAGCTCAAGGATCTGTTTGAAGCTTTTTCCTCAGAAATAAATGAGTGCAGTATCTCAAAAAGGTAAACATCCAGCTCTATGAAAGGAGGAAGAAAAACTAAATGTCTTCAGGGCTAGCCTCACTGATCCCATTTCTAATGGGATTTCTTCTATGCCTATTACTGTGTACACTGAATGTTTGTGTCCCCTCCCCCAACTCCCAAATTCACATGTTGAAATTCCATCCCCAGTATGATGCTATTAAGAGGTAGGACCTTTGGTGGGTGATTAGGTTATTAGGGCTAATCTGGGACTAGTGCCCTTATAAAAAAGACCCTGGAGAGTTCCCTCACTCCTTTTACCATGTAAGGACTCAGTGGTAGGATGGCTGTTCATGAACCAGAAAGCGAGCCCTCACCAGACATCAAATCTGTTAGCACCTTGATCTTGAACTTCCCAGCCTCTAAAACTGTGAGTAATAAATGTATGTTGTATATAAGTCACTCAGTCTATGGAATTCTGTTGTAGTAGCCCAAACACCTATCTAAAGTTCTGTTTGTCCTCAGCTCACCTAGCACATGAAATGACCACAACATCATATGGCTATTCTGGATTCGTGGTCAGTTCTTTATTTTTATCCTGCCTCAAGATAACTCTGAACCTGATTCAGAGGTACTGCTGGTATTTTCTTGACGGCAATCAACCAAAATAGAGCCCACTCATTATTAGAATAGGAATAATGAATCAAAGCAATTTGTTTCAACCATACACTTAATTTCTTCTCATATCCTTTGTATATTTCATAGTAATGATTCTATTCTGCACCAAGCACAGTACAATCATGCATTACTTAACGATGGGGATATATTCTGCAAAACGCATTGTTAGGCGATTTTGTTGTCATGAGAACATCATAGAGTGCACTTACCCAGACCTAAATGGAATAGCCTACTACACTCCTAGGTTGTTTGGTATAGCCTATTACTCCTAGGCTACAAACCTGTTTAGCACGTTACTGTACTGAATACTGTGTAGAAAATTGTAACACAGTGGTAAAGACTTACATATCTAAACAGCAAAAATACATTTTAAAATGATATGTTTGTATAGGGCACTTACCATGAATGGAGCTTGCAGGACTAGAAGTTGCTCTGGGTGAGTTAGTGAGTGAGTGGTGAGTGAATGTGAAGGCCTAGGACATTACTGAATAATACTATAGACTTTATAAGCACTGTACACTTAGGTGACACTAAATTTCTTCAGAAACTATTTTTCTTTCCCTAATAACAAATTAAACTTTTTAACTTTATAAACTTTAACATTTTTTAAACTTTTTGGCTCTCTTGTAATAACACTTAGCTTCAAACACAAATTGTACAGCAATAACAAAATTATTCTCTTTCTTTATATCCTTATTCTACAAGCTTTTTACTACTTTTTGAATTCTTTATTTTTTCTCTCTTTAAATTTTTTGGTTAAAAACTAAGACACAAACACACATATTAACCTAGGCAAACACAGGGTCAGGGTCATCAATGTCACCTTCTTCCACCTCCACATCTTGTCCTACTGGAAAGTCTCCAGGGGCAATCACACTCATAGAGCTGTCATTTCTTATCACAGCAATGCCTTCTCCTGGAATTCCTCCTGAAGGACCTGCCTAAGGCTGTTGATGGAAACGTAGTTATGTGGCACACAACTATACTTGAGGTTTTGCCTGAAACTAAATTAGCTCTCACCTGAAACACATTTACAATTGCTACACATTTGCCATTCCTGCCCACCTATCCCACAGCCCCTTTACTCTGCTCCACTTTTTCCCCATAGCACTTATCACCTTCCAATATGTCAAAGAACTCATGTCTATTTTTTATTGGGAGCTTTCTCCCACCAGACTGTAGGCTCCACAAGGACAGATATCTTATTGTGGTATAATAAAAAATACATATTTGGTATTTCTCCCTGCATCCTGGCACAGAGTTGCTAAAATCCTTGGAATTTTCTGAGTGATGGAAGTGTCTTTTTGTTATTCCTAGTAAACCTCTTTTGAACAAACCTGACTTTTTGTTAATGAGGTGACTCATGGTGGACCCCAAATAGCTTGAGGATGGGGGCTGGTTGCCAAAGAAGCCAACCATGTTATTAGAGGGCTGGAACTTTCAGCCCTTCTCCCAACCTCTGAGACAGAAGAAGAGCTGGAAATTGAGTTCAATCACCAATAGCCAGTGATTTAATTAATAATGCTTATGTAATGAAACGCCATATAAAAACCCTAAACAATGGGGCTTAGGGAGCTTCCAGATTTAACACTTTCATACGATGAGAATGCACCCCAGTTTCACCAGAACAGGGGCCCCTGCACTCCAGACCCTTCCAGACCTCAGTCTATGTACCTCTTCATCTGGTTGTTCATTTATATTATATCCTTTATAGTAAACTAGGATCCTATGTTCCTGAGTCCTGTAAGTTGTTCTAACCAATTATTGAACCTGGTGCTGGGGAGGTTGTGGGAACTCTAGATTTGTAGACTTCCAGGCAGAAGTGTGGGTAGCCTGTAGGCACCATTTGCAGCTGGCATCTAAAGTGGGGGGTGGGGATGCATTCTTGTAGGACTGAGCCTTAACCTGTGTGGTCTGCACTAACTCCAGGTAGTTAGTGTCAACATCGAGTAGAATTGCAGGACACCTGGTTGGTGTCAGAGAATCAAATTAGTTGTTGCTGGAAAAACAACAGATCCTCCTAGAAAAGTGCCTAGTACACAGTAGGCACTCAACTAATATTTGCTGGATGAATGGATGGATGTCACCTCCCCTACAGACTGCCATTAAAGTTCTCATTCTGATCATCATCTTCTGGACACCCTACTTCTTTCCTAATGGTTTCCTAGCAACTCAACAAATAAGTATTTTTGATGCCCGTGCAGGCATCAAATATGTATTTTTGATGCCAGGCACTGAGGTACCATCAGTAAGGAAGGTAGCCAGGAGGCATGGAGGATGCCACCTGACGCCATGGAGCTTAGTGCAGCTCAGAACTCCAGGGTTCCTTACCTAGCCCACCAGCGCCAGAAAGGGCCTTGCAGACAGGAGAGTCCTGGCCCTCTTTGAAACTCAGTCTTCATGGTTCACAGGCATCCTTCAGCCTCTCCCTGCATGCAGCAATAATGTAACCCCGAACACATACCTCTGAACTTCTGAAGCCTGAACTAAATTGCAAGGGAAAGACCGGCCCTGACAACACAAGGTACAAGAGTTATTTTCAGCAGGAAGCAGAGCTGGCCAAGAGTGCAGTCATCTGTGTTTTCAGCAAATGAGCCCTCCCTCCCCTACCTGCTGCCAGGGTATCCACAGCTAAAAGCCAGCTCAGTCCATCTGTGGCTTTGAGCTTTTCCATCTAACACCATAGGGAATTTTAAAGAAATTCCACTTATCACACAACATCCACAAGAACAAATTCCAAATGGATGAAAGACATTAATGTAAATGTGAAGCTCCCATATTACTAGAAGATAATATTATTGTCATCTGGAATAGAAGAGGCCATTCTAAACAGAATACAAAACACAAAGGTTATAAAGGGAAATTTAGGCCTATTTGACTAAAATTTTGAAAATGTTTAAGAACAAAAGTTGCCACTAACAATGTCAAAGACAAACGGATACAAGTGTCTTCAATATAGATAAATAGAAGGTTAATCATCATAATACATAAAAGGCTTCTACAGATTAAAGTCTTTGAAGATGAAGGACAGGAAAGAAGAGAATTTTATTTGAAAGAGTGGACAGAGGCAAAGAAAGGGGAAAAGAACAATGAGAGCCTCTTCCCTTCCACTTGATCCCCAGGCTGATTTTGAGGCCACCTACAAGAGGCATTAGCAGCAGAAGCTGGTGGGGACTACTCAGTCGAGAACTTATGAGATGCAGGATCTGAGCAGAGCAGACTGGGGACCCAGATGACAAAGGGCACTGACACACATTGAGCAGATGGTCCTCTCCCAACTCTGCCTGGATGCCATCATCCCATCTATGCCAACTAAGGACTGGAGACTCAGGAGGCACCTGGAGACAGCACCTATGACACGGACTTTGGTGTCTGGCTCCCATGAACTTCTCCAAGGTTCTGTGAGCAGCAGACACAAAAGGGTGGGAGCAAACGTGGGAGAAGAGAAACAGAGAGGTTGTCATATGGACTACAAGCACCAGATGGGCTTATGGACACATGTAAGGCACCCTTTGGGGGACTTCTGGAAAGAACTGGGGGACATTTTGAGGGTCCTGAGGGCTTGTTTTTGCTTGGGTGAAGGATACTGCAACAGGAAATGTCTGGACATACATATGTATGCATTTCTTTTAAAGTTTGGAAGGATAATGGTTGGGAGGGATAGGATTATAAGGGGAGGCAGGAAATTCCCTTTCTATTGTATGCAATTCTGGAATGTTTCTTTTTTATAAGGAATACATATGTATATAAAACTTTAGTAAAAACAACTTACAATAAGATAGTCCCACTTAGAAACAAATACACAGAATACAGCACTGGCTTTCAAGGATTGAGCCCTTCTCCTCAGTGTTGCTTGTGACAATATGAGTCCACAATGACATCATCTAGTGCATGCCAATACCTGTGACAGGGAATAAAGCGCAGAGCCGCAGGAGGCAAAGGAGCTTCCCTGGGCCCAGTTTCCAGAACAGAATCATGACCAAGGTCAAAAGCTGGCTGGGTGGCCAGCGTGGAGTGCCAGGGTTACCGATTACCTCTGGCATAGAGCCCCTGAACTTGTTCTGCCTCCAGAGCTCTTAGAGAAACACCTTCTTTTGTGGGCCAACACCATGGGATAAAAAGGGTTTCTCTCTCATAAATGCTTAGGTTACAGGAGAGAGATGGAACTGAAGTCTCACACCCTACTGCTCCCATGAAAATGTCCCATGTCTCCACTGAGACCTATGTGACCTGGCCCTGCTTTCCTCTCCAGCCTCATGTCCCACCCTCTGTGATTCTTTGCAGAGGACAATAATACAACTGGGAACAGAAGAATGAGCCAAGGGGCTGATGTGGTGGGAGGGGATCCAGATTAGAGAGGTGACAGTTTGGGGAATAGCGTGTGCCTGGTGTAAGCGTCCTCCCTGAACATCCGTGGGTTAGACACCATCAGCTCTGCTCCTGGACCACCCAGGATCATCTGAGGAAACATTACCACTTTGTGGAATGTTGACCCATTATGTGTCTATAGCACATACCAGACTGTGCACATTTTTGCCAGCATGGGCAGTAGCATTTGTCACAGTTACCTCTGGTTCTGGGCAAAAGATTCAATAAACATTTGCTGAATGAGAAAGCTGCTGGTCTGGCCTATCCTTTCAGGCACTCTCATGTCAGGCACAGAGCATTCTGGGCTGGGCTCTCACTTGCTCACCTGTAAGCTCCACATAGTTCTAGGGGACAGATGGTGGCAAAACTCCAACAAATAGCTGCATTTGCTCAAATATCTCTTCCTAGAAGAGAAACCTCAACACACAAAGATAATAAAATGCCGACGGAGGTCACTGAGGCCACAGACCCCTCACCCAGAGTTCTCAATGTGTTGATTCACCAGGAGCAAACAGGAGCCCTAAGGCCTGGCAGAGGAGAGGAGATGCACCAGAAATGGGAGTTCTAGCCCTGACTCCATCCCAAACCACTGTGACTGGGCAAATCTTGCTACTTCTCAGGTCCCCAGAGCCTGTAAGGTCTGGGTTTGGTGCTGGCTATGATCCTGGGAGTAGGAAGGTAAGAGAGAAGCTGGCCAATCTGAAAAGCACAAAGGCTGGGCTACACCCAACCTTGACCTCAGCTCTGGAGACAGCCCAACCCAAATCCTCCCACCTAAAACAAACTCACCTCGCATCATACATTCATATTGTGAGTCACAGGGCAAAAATCCCCCGAAGCCCCTTGTGGTTGGTGCTTTTTACAAACAAGCAAATTTATATTGGGCAGCTAGCTACCTTTCTTTGACAGGAAAGAGACATGCCTCCCCACCTCATTTCCCACAGTACAGATCTTGTCTGGACCTTATTTTTGCCAAGACCAGGCAATAACCAGCCCCGTGGTGCTGTGCTGTGTCACCAGCCTCAGCCTCCCTCCCCAGCACTTGAACTTGGAGGCAAACCCATGCCCTTTTCCTAAGATGCTGGAGTTGAGAGGCTGCCAACTGTATTATAAGGAAGATGGGAGCAATCTATTCCAACTGAGCTAACTGAGGTGGTGGGAAAGGTGAGAGTTTGTTGATATTTTTCCTCTATTCTATTAAATGCATAGGCTTTGGCATCAGTCAGACCTGGGTTCAAGTCCCAGCTCTGCCACTTACTAATTATTTGACTTTGGGCCAGTCACCAACCTCTCTGCATCTCAGTTTTGAATCTACAGAGTGGAGATATGACTAACAGCTGCCTTGAAGGGTTGCTATGAGGACTAAATGAAGCAATGCCTGTCATACATGCAGCATGGCACCTGCCTAGTGCACAGTAAGAGCTTAGCAAACTGTCTACAGCCGGGAAATTCTGGGCCCAGAACAATAGGGCTTATGTTTTTTATTTTTAATTTCCCCATGAACCATTGTAATTGAGCTTATATCAAGATCAAATCCTAATCCCACACACAGAATTCATGTCTTTTCGTGTCACCCCACCTACTACCCCATAGTTCCAGCTACTTTGGATTAAACAACTGAGAGCTCAGAAGTGTACAAATGAAAATCCACAAGCAAAGACTGGCCTGTCTCAGACCGCAGTGGCAAACACAAAGCCCAAGCGTCCCCACAGCTCAGATCTGCTGTTTCGTTCTGCCCTGGCAGTAAGCTCTGAAATCCGGCAGCTGAAATTCAAGTTACTCACTTTGAGCCTGCAATACCTCTGCCTCAGTGTTTTTGCTTATTCACAGTGAGAAGGGTTACTTTTTAATCTTGTTTAAAAAAAAAAAAAGGAAAGAAAGAAAACTCTCTGCAGCCAGCAGTGGGAGGAGTGAGTACCAGGAATCTGGGAGCACCTTCAGGATGCGTGATAATAGATGTCACCTGTTGGAGGGGAGTCCCGGGTCCCCCCGCCAGTTTGGGGCCAATAAACCCTACTGTTTTGTTTGGGTTGGCTTCGGTTTCTGGCATTTTACAAAACTAAAGGATTCAGATGAGGCGGGCAATAGGGCGAGTAAAGACTACCACCCCAAATGTAAGCTAGGGTCCTTAGCCAATGTTTTCCTGACTGGGTTAACAAATAAGCCAGTGATTAAGCACATTCTATTCTGTAGTCCAGAGAGGTCCCTCCCCATTACCCAGGTACATAAACACTAGATTACTAACCTCAGCCCCAGTCCAACATCACTTTGTTTGGGTCTGCTGCATGTGGTGGGTGGCAAGCCCACCTCCAACTCCAAAGCCACTGCTGAGACACCATCAGGACCCAGAGCAAAGGGAGGTGGGGCCCCGTTCTGTGGGACTGGCCCACAGGACTTGGTGTATGCTTGGCACTGTGCATACCACTTTACCTGCATTTCTTCAGTTAATCCTTACAACAACCCCATGCTGCAGAAACTGTTATTCATGTCCCCTTTACCTATGGGAAACGGGTAGCTCAGAGAGGTTAAGTGGCATTGCCCAAGAAATTGTCAGAAGCAGATCTTAAACTCCACAACCTGGTATCAGATAACACCACCTTTACCATTTTAGTACAAGTTAGGAAGACTGTGGCATTTCCAAAAATTGGGAGATTAGTGAGCAGTGGAGTTACCTGGGAAGGCTCAATGGGAGAGGGAGAAGGATTTGGAGGGACCCAGGGAAAGGGGAAGGGGAAGAGGCAAGAAACCCATGTGCAGTTAAGGAGTCTGGCATGTTCAGGAAACAGCAAAAGACCAAGCACAGACTTGGTTAGAGCAAAATATACTGACATCCCTGCTGTAATGCATCTATTCTCTAAACTAAAGCCTATCTGAACATGTATGAATGAGTGCTGTTAAAGACACCTGTGAATTGTAGCAGCTCTCATCAATGCCTCATGACCAGCACTCAGGCTGCCATCCTCAGGGAGGCATGGTGTCCTCCCTGTGACTCTCTCAGCCAACCTCTGCTGACATTCTATTTCCTTCCAGACCAGGGGCATTGCAAATGTGGGTGGCTCATAATGGCTTCCTCTAGACAAGTTCTTTAGACTCAAAATCCTTTTTAAAAAGAAGTTGCTCTTTATTTGTGCTTTGGGAATTCCACTGCTCAGATGGCAAGTTTAACTTCTCTCTCTGGCGCTGACAAAAAAAGATTGTTTTTGTTTCTAATAGGCTTCTACAAATCAAATATTTAATATTTCTCTTAAAATTGAGGTTATCTGGGTGACTAGTTCAAGAGACATTCCAGGTTGTCCTGACACAACTAGAGAGGCTGGCCACTGTCCAGCTGAGACACCAGCTCCTTGTTGGGGAAAGTTAAGCACACTGGAGTCAGCCCCCAACTCCCAGGCAGCATGGGTCTCTCCCTCCTCCCAGGTGCTCAGACCTCCTGAAATCTCTGCCTTTAACCTCGTATCATAACTTTCTGTGACCAAGCCACAATTTCATTCCTGGAGGTGAGGGTCATGTTTCATCTACTCTTCCAACAAGTATACATTAATGCCTTCTAAGTGCCAAGCAAATTGTTAGGCCTGGAAAACACTGCCAGCAAGGCTGTTCTGGTACTGGAAATGCCAGGATGCCAAGAGTATGTGAACATTGATGAGTATGCGTTCTGGAGCTAGACTCCCCTGCTCTAACACTGGCTAGCTAAGCGATCCTAGGCAAGTCGCTTAACTTCTGTGTATCTTCGTTTCCACTCTGTCTAATGGTGATAATAACAGGGCCACCTTATCGTGATGAGAGGATTAAATGAATCCAAATAAGTAAAGTACATCTATGGTTAGTACTCAGTAAGTTCTATGTACAAGGGTAAGTACAAGATGTTTTAGGAGACCACAAGAGGGGTGCATAACTCAGACTTGGGAGGGCTTCCCAAAGGATTCGCACTCTAAATAGGGACTTTAGAAATCAGTTAACCATCCGAAGGGGATGCAAGGACAGGAAGAAGAATGTTCCAGGTTGAAAGAACAGCACTTGCAAAACCATGAAGGCAAGAGTCCATGCTTTCTTTGATAAGTTTGCTTCGTTAAAAAAAACAAACAGCAATTCAGTCACTAATAACAGTTATTACAAAGTTTTTAATGTGCCTTCTATCCTTGAACTATTAGTATACAAACTGCAAAGAATGCAGATTCAGGTCACAGAGAACAAGTCTGAACTAAATCCATCTTTTAAGGTTCTACCAGCAAGATCAAAATGGCTCACAGTTCTCTTTTTATTTTCAATAGGAAACAAACATTTATGAACCTCCAAATGTTAGGTTAATTTAATGGCTTCTTAGAAGATGTTTGGTCTGAGGACTCTGGAAGAGAAAACACAGTGTAGTCTTTGTTTTTTACTCCTTACCACAGCACATTGCTTGTGGGAGGCACCCAATAAATTCTTTTTCCTTTTATACTCAAATGCACTGCATTTTAGTTTGCACACCAGTTTTTTAACACATGCTTTTGAAATGGTATATGTTTAAATGAATCTTGCCAATGCCCAGCACTTCTCTTCCCACTCACCTCACAAAAGGCAAGCCTGGGCCTGCCTCCAACCTCTTAGAGTAGCAGCTTATCTCCAAGATGACATCCCCACAGAGCTGAGTTTTATGATCAGCTATCAAATCACAGCATAAACTGAGAGCAAAGGTTGGAAAGACAATAAAAATAGAAACGAGGCCAAGCATGGTGGCTCACACCTGCAATGCCAGTACTTGGGGAGACTGAGGTGGGAGTGCCTCTTGAGCCCAGGAGTTCAAGGCTGTGGTGAGCTACTATCACACCATGTCACTCCAGCCTGGGTGACAGAGCAAGACCCTGTCTCCAAAAACAAACAAACAAGCAAGTCAGGTTTTACATGACAAGTCAGTTCAGAGAAGCAGTGGGACCTACGATTAAATTTCGATTTTAAGAAAACTAAAGGGAGGCCGGGCGCGGTGGCTCAAGCCTGTAATCCCAGCACTTTGGGAGGCCGAGGCGGGTGGATCACGAGGTCAGGAGATCGAGACTGTCCTGGCTATCATGGTGAAACCCCGTCTCTACTAAAAATACAAAAAACTAGCCGGGCGTGGTGGCGGGCGCCTGTAGTCTCAGCTACTTGGGAGGCTGAGGCGGGAGAATGGCGTGAACCGGGAGGCGGAGCTTGCAGTGAGCCGAGATTGTGCCACTGCACTCCAGCCTGGGAGCACAGCAAGACTCCGTCTCAAAAAAAAAAAAAAACTAAAGGGGGAGAAATTTTCCAAGCAAGCAATAATCCTTTTCAGAAGACTAGCAAAGCCTGTTCTTTATTAATGAATGAGGAACTGTGGTTCCTGAGATAATAGGAGGAAAGGGATTTTATAATTCATCAAAGTCAGGGATTTTCAAACACCTTTTGAAAGTTTTGTTCAAACTAAATATTACCAAGATATGTAAATAAAACACACCATGACAAAACTATTCTGGTTGAAGGCAGGGACTAGGCCCCAATATTGTTGTCTCCTAACCCCAGAACATATCTAAAACTACTAATTTTAGTCTAATAACCTCTTTTCCCTTTTATAGATGGAAAACCTGAAGCTGAGAAAAAAATAGATGACTTCTCCAAGGTCACACAACTAATTGCTAATAGAGCCAGGATAAGTTCCTAGGTCTACTTACCCCAAATTCAATGACATGCAGATGATATGAGAAATATACTTACTGATGTGGAAGGGGTGGATGATAGAAAGTGGATGAGACATGAGAGGAAGAGGGTCACCCTGTTGAATACACAGAGAAACAGGGCAGGACAAAGTCATGCAGTGGCTATTACAGGTTGAGTATCCCTTCTTCTAAATGCTTGGGATCATTAATGTTCCAGATTTCGGACTTTTTAAGATTTTGGAATGTGTGCATTATGCTTACCAGTTGAGCATCCCTAATCCAAAAATGCAGAATTCTAAGTGCTCCAATGAGCATTTCCTTTGAGAGTCATGTCAGCACTCAAAAAATTTCAGATTTTAAAGCATTTGGGATTTCAGGTTTTCAGATTAGGGATACTCAATCTGTGGCTGTCTGGGGGGCTCTAAGATGCCTACTTAGAAGACAGCATATCCCTTCTTCCTCTGGATTACTAGGATGCAATGATTTGTTTGCATATTCAAGTCAACAGGTATTAACTGAGTTTCTACTATCAGCTGCTAGGCAGTGTGCTGGACAGAGTTAGCAAACGCCAACCCACTACCACCACTATCGCAGCATTCACCACCCAGTACAGAAGACAGATGGGAAGCCCTTAACTAGAGCAAACATGATATGAGACAGCAGTCTGGACCTTCAGGGTAGCTATGCAACCAAATGGAGGAGGGAGAGAGATTGAGTCACTGGGAGAATCAAACAGTCCAGAAGAAAAGACATCTATGTAGGGTTTCCAAGGATGAGCTTGTCACCAAGAAGACAGGGGAAGTGGGGCATCTTGTTCGTAGAAAACAGAAACAGGTTTCAAACAGAGACAAAGGATATTCATTTGCAGTTTAAAGAGATCACCAAGGTGGCACTCTAGAAATCCACAGCATGAGGAGTCTTCTGCAATGGTTGAAAATGGTGGTTTTCAGAAGGAAAATCAGCATGGGGAGCAGGAGGGATAAAGCCTTCCCTGGCTCCCATGGCTCCCAGAAACTGCCAGAAGGTGGTATCACCAACCAAAACAAAACAAAACAAAAAACCAGTTTGGGAGGGAAAATAAGGAACCCTTCTTAGCTGTTAAGAGTTCAAGGTGCTAGTGGGAGCTCCAGGTGGAGATGTCCGGCAGCACAGGGCTGGGTCTGTGTCACAGCTTTAACTTCCCAAGGAAAAGCCCCAGCCTGATTCCCCTGTTGTGTACAGAGCTTGTTTTAGGCTTCTATTCTGAGGGCTTTGCTAAGTAGAAGGTACTGAAATTGTGTGTTTGTTGTTTTCTTTTTCTCGGGTCTATCTAAGTAGAATCCAAACCCTATCAGCTTTTCCCACAAGTTAGCTGGGGATTGCAGCAACACCCGAGAAACTGGCTTCCTTTATTGCATCTAAGCTAGGAAGCAAATTTATTTTAAGCAACAATAAAAATACACAACACTGAAAAAAATATAGAGCATCTGTCCAATTTAGTTCCATGCCATTCTTTTACAGAATAAAATTAGCACAATTTTGCAAGCAAAAAAAGTAAGATATGAAGAAGGTAAATGTACAGCTGCCTAAGCCAGGGTATCCTGTGATTATTCACAATTGAATTCAATCAACACATCTTCGCCAAGTAATCCATGGCACTGAAACATAACACTCAAAACCAGATGTTAAAAATATAAGTCTAAGAAATAGCACATTAACTCCAGGAGCAGATTACTAATTGATTAGGTAAGCAAAATACAAAAATAATGACAATTTACAGAAATATGTGACAAATGTCAACAGAAGCTAAACATCACAAAAGTACAGAGGTGGGATATATAATGTTTAACCAGGATAATAAAGAAACATTTCATGAAGGAGTGCTGCCATCTAAATTTAGCGTAAAAGGGAGAGCTAGGTTTCTATAAGCAAATAAAGGAGAGGCCAGCAAAGAGGAAGACAGAGAATGGACTCAAGACATGGTCATGGAAACCACTGAGATTTTCACAACACAAAGAAGAGAAGCCTTTGCATGGAGCACAGAGTTCACACATGGGGATGACTTGAGACCAGACTGGAGGGGTCTGAGGGCCTTCCCCCTGTTGGACTTTATCTGAGGTCATGGGGGCAATCCCAGAAGGGATTCTGAGCAGGAAAAGACATGGAGCATAGGAAGGGTGGGAGTCAAGACAAACTGCTAGACAGGACTGCCAACTAATCATAAGCCAGGGCAGAAAAGAATCAGGTCATGAGAGGGGCAGAGCAGAACAGAGGCAAGGGTGGCTTCATGAGGAAGAGAGCATTTTAGACAGGCCTTGAAGTTTGGGCTGCTTTGGATGTTGAGATCGGAGAGCAAAGTCATAGAGGCTGGAAAATGTGGCAAAGAAGGGGCAAAGGCACAAGGTCCAATTGCCTTAAATGTAGGGCATGAGTCAGGAGTCAGAGGAGGTGAGGAAGAAAGGCAGGCTGGGGCCATGAGTGCGGGGCTACCAAGAATTCGGACTTTACCCAACAGGTAGTGAGACTCCTTAAAAGTGACTTGCTAGATCAGAAGCTGTTTTTAGAAACATTTGATGATAGCTCTACTACTAAACATTTGCAGTATTCATGGCATTTAAATTTGGTAGTAAGCATGGTCAAGACAGGTCAGAAAAAGCTTCTTGGGCTGGGCAGAAGGGATGGCAAGATTCAAGCACAAGGCAGTGCTTACCTAAATTGGAATGTGGGCATTAGAAAGAGCAGGAAGGAAGTATGGAAGGGACATTGTGAGGGCCTGACCTGAAAGACTGAATGTGTTGTAGTGGTGCCATGTTTCCTTGTTTTCTTCATGTTTCCTGTGTCCTCATGTTGATATTTGCCCATCTGGTGTAACAGAGGAGGGGAAGTTGCAAGCTATGGCTTCAAGATTTTGAACAAACACCCTCATAGACCTTCTGCTTCTGTGAACTGTGAATGTTCAGCACAGCATAACATTTATATTGATGGCACTGAACCTTTCCAAGTTTAGGGATCCATACCTTTGTCTTTTTAAGAAATTTTCCCTATATACATACTTAAAGGGTACTCATAGGACAGTAAGAACTTCTAAAAACATTCTTAAATTATTAAACATATCATCTTTCCAGAAAGAGTATGGCCAGCATCAACCTGATACCAAAACCGGACAAAGACACAACAAAAAAAGAAAACTATAGGCCAGTATCCCTGATGAACATTGATCAAAATTCTTCAAAAACATACTAGCAAATTGTACATCAAACAGATATTATAACCCATAGTCAAGTGGGATTTGTCCCAGGGATGCAAGAATAGTACAATACATGCAAATCAATAAATGTAATCACATCATATCAACAGAATGAAGGACAAAAAACTGTATGACTGTCTCAACAGATGCAAAAAGAAGAGAGCACTTGATAAAATCCAACATCCCTTCATGATAAAAACTCTCAACAAACTAGGCATAGAAGGAATACACTTCAACATTAATGATATGGTTTGGCCTTGTGTCCCCACTCAAATCTCATCTCAAATTGTAATCCCCATGTATCAAAGGAGGTACCCAGTAGGAGGTGATTGGATCATGGGGGCAATTTCCCCCATGCTGTTCTCAGGATAATGAATGAGTTATCATGAGATCTGATGGTTTAAAAGTGTTTGGTATTTCCCCCCTTGCTCTCTCTCTCTCTCTCCTGCCACCATGTAAGATGTGCCTTGCTTCCCCTTCACCTTCCCCCATGATTGTAAGTTTCCTGAGGCCTCCCCAGCCATGCAGAATTGTGAGCCAATTAAACTTCTTTTCTTTAGAAATTACCCAGTCTCAGCTATTCTTTGTAGCAGTGTGAAAACAAACTAATACAGAAAATTGGTACTGAGAGTTGGGTACAGAAATAAAGAGAACTGAAAATGTGGAAATGACTTTGGAACTGGGTAATGGGCAGAGGTTGGAGCAGTTTGGAGGGCTCAGAAGAAGACAGGAAGATGTGGGAAAGTTTGGGACTTCCTAGGGACTTGTTGAATGGTTTTGACCAAAATGCTGATGGTGATACGGACAATGAAGTCCAGGCTGAGGTGGTCTCAGATGAAGATAAGGAAACTTATTGGGAATGGGAGTAAAGGTCACCTTGCTATGCTTTAGCAAAGAGATTGGTGGCATTTTGCCCCTGCCCTAGAGATCTATAGAACTTTGAACTTGAGAGAGATGATTTAGGGTATCTGGCAGAAGAAATTTATAAGGAGCAAAGCATTCAAGAGGTGACCTGGCTGATTCTGAAAGTGTTCAGTCATATGTGTTTATGAAGATATTATCTGAAACTGGAACTTTTACTTAAAAGGGACACAAAGCATAAAAGTTTGGTAAATTTGCAGCCTGACCATGAGGTAGAAAAGAAAAACCCATTTTCTAGGAAGGAATTCAAGGTAGCTGAAGAAATTTGCATAAGTAATGAGGAGCTGAATGTTAATAGCTAAGACAACGGGGAAAATGTCTCCAGGGAATGTCAGAGATCTTCATGGCAGCCCTTCCCACCATAGGCCTGGAGACCTAGGAGGGAAAAATGGTTTTGTGGTCTGGGCCCAGGGCCCAACTGCTCTGTGAAGACTTGGGACTTAGTGCCCTGAGTCCTAACCACTTCAGGTCCAGCCATGGCTAAAAGGGGCCAAGGTACAACTCAGGCCGTGGCTTCTGAGGGTACAATCTCCAAGTCTTGATGGCTTTCACATGGTGTTGTTCCTGCAGGTGCACAGAAGACAAGAGTTGAGGCATGCCAGCCTCCACCTAGATTTCAAAGAATGTATGGAAATGCCTGGATGTCCAGGCAGAAGTCTGCTGCTGGGGCAGAGCCCTCATGAAGAACATCTAATAGGGCAATGCACAGGAGAAATGTGTGGTTGGAGTCCCCACATAGAGTCCCCACTGGGGTACTGCCTAGTGGAACTGTGAGGAGAGGGCCACCATCCTCCAGACCCCAGAATGGTAGACCTGACAGCTCACCCACGTACCTGGAAAAACCTCAGGCACACAATACCAGCCCCTGAAAGTATCCATGGGAGCTGTACCCTGCAGAACCACAAGGGTGGGGTTGCCCAAGGCCTTAGGAACCCACCTATTGCATCAGTGTGCCCTGGGTGTAAGACATGGAGTGAAAGGAGATTATAGCTTTAAGATTTAATGAACGCCCTGTCGGGTTTTGGACTTGCATGGGATGTGGCCCCTTTGTTTTGGCCAATTTCTCTCATTTAGAACAGGAACATTTACCCAATGCCTGTACCCCCATTGCATCTTGGAAGGAAAAACTTGTTTTTTATTTTACAGGCTCATAGGCAGAAGGGAATTGCCTTGTCTCAGATGAGACTTTGGACTTGCACTTTTGGGTTAATGCTGGAATCAGTTAAGACTTTGGGAGACTGTTGGGAAGGCATGATTATGTTTTGAAATGTGAGAAGGACATGATATTTGGGAGAGGTCTGGGGCAGAATGATATGGTTTGGCTTTGTGCCCCCACTCAAATCTCATCTCAAATTGTAATCCCCGTGTATCACGGGAGGGACTTGGTGAGAAGTGATTGGATCATGGGTGTAGTTTCCCCCATGCAGTTCTCATGATAGTGAGTGAGTTATCACGAGATCTTTTGGTTTAAAAGTGTTTGGCAATTCACCCCTTGCTCTCTCCCTCCTCTGCCACCATGTAAGACGTGCCTTGCTTTCCCTTCACCTTTCACCATGATTGTAAGTCTCCTGAGACATCCCTGGTCATGCAGAACTTTAAGTCAATTAAACCTCTTTTCTTTATAAATTACCCAGTCTCAGGTATTCTTTATAGCAGTGTGAAAATGGACTAATACAATAATAAATGAGAAATTCACAGCTAATATAACAGTAAATGAGGAAAAGTTGAGAGACCGTCCTCTAAGAACTGAAACATGACAAGGATGCCCACTTTCACTGTTCCTATTTAAAATAGTATTAGAAGTGCTAGCCAGGGCAACTGGGCAAGAGAAAGAAATAAGTGGCATCCAAATCGGAAAAGAAGAAGTCAAATTGCCCCTCTTTACAAATAACATAATCTTATGTCTAAAAAGCCCTAAGGACTCCACCAAAAAACTCTTGGATCTGATAAACAAATTCAGTAAAGTTATAGAAAAGATACAAAATCAACAGACAAAAATCAGTATTGTTCCTATACACCAATAATGAAATAGCTGAAAAAGAAAGCAAGAAAACAATCCCATTTACAGTAGCTATGAAAAAAAATAGCTAGGCATACATTTAACCAAAGAAGTGAAAAAACTCTACAAAACACCGATGAAATAAATTGACAATGACATAGGCAAATGGAAAGATATCCCATGATCATGGATCAGAAGAGTTAATACGGTTAAAATAACCATACTACCCAAGGCAATCTACAGATTTAATGCAATCTCTATCAAAATACCAAAGTAATTTTTCACAGAAATAGAAAAAAACAATTCCAAAATTTGTATGGAACCAAAAAAAGAGCCTGAATAGCCAAAGCAATCCTGAGCAAAAATAACAAAGTTGAAGGCATCACACTACCTGAGTTCAAAATATATTACAATGCTATAGTAAACAAAAAGCACGGTATTGGTATAAAAATAGACACATAGACCAGTGGAACAGAATAGAGAACCAGATGTAAATCCACATATTTATAGCCAACGGATTTTTCACAAAGCACCAAGACTACACATTAAGGAATGGACACCCTCTTCAATAAATTGTGCTGGGAAAATGGAGCATTTATATGCAGAAGAATTAAACTAGACCTCTACCTCTCACCATATGCAAAAATCAACTCAAAGTGAATTAAAGACCTAAATGTAAGACCCAAAATTATGAAACTACCGTAAGAAAACATAAGGGAAACCCTACAGAACATGGGTCTAGGCAAAGATTTTATGGCTAAGTCCTCAAAAGGCATGCAACAAAACTAAAAACAGATAAATGGGGCTATAGTAAGGTAAAAAGCTTCTTACAGCAAAGGAAACAATCAACAGAGTAAAGACACCGAAAATGGGAGAAAATATTTGCACACTACTGGTACTAATATTTGATAAGGAACTGATATCAAAAATAAACAATGAACACAAATGACTCAACAGCAAAACAACAACAACAACAAAAAACCCTAATAATACCATTAAAAAGCAGGCAAAGTACATGAACAGAAATCTTTGAAAAGAAGAATACAAATGGCTAGGAAGTATATGAAAATGCACAATTCCACTAATTATCAAGGAAATGCAAATCAAAACCATACTGAGATATTATCTCACCCCAGTTAGAATGGCTATTATTTTAAAAACAAAAAATAACAGATGCTGGCAAGAATGTGGGGAAAAGGAATTACTGTACAGTGTTAGTGGGAATGTAAATTAGTACAGCCATTATGGAAAACAGTATGGAGATTTCTCAAAAAACCAGAAACAGAACTACCATACAATACAATTCAGCAATCCCACTACTGGGCATTTATCCAAAGGAAAGGAAATCAGTATATCAAAGAGGTACCTGCACCCCTATGTTTATTGCAGAAGTTAAAAAAGAATGAAATCTTGTCATTGGCAGTAACAACATGGATGGGACTAAAGGTCATTATGATAAGTGAAATAAGCCAGACACAGAAAAACAAATATTGCATGTTCTCACTCATGTGGGAGCTAAAAGAGTTGATCTCATGGAAGTAGAGAGTAGAATAATAGTTACCAGAGTATTGAATAATAGTTATCAGAGGCCAGGCGCAGTGGCTCACATCTGTAATCCCAACACTTTGGGAGGCTAAGGTGGGCAAATCACAAGGTCAGGAGTTCAAGACCAGTCTGGCCAATATGGTGAAACCCCATCTCTACTAAACACACACACACACAAAAATTAGCTGGCGTGGTGGCAGGTGCCTGTCGTCCCAGTTACTCGGGAGGTTGAGGCAGAGGAATTGCCTGAACCTGGGAGGCGGAGATTGCAGTGAACCGAGATGGTGCCACTGCACTCCAGCCTGGGCAACAGAGTGAGACTCCATCTCAAAAAAAAAAAAAAAAAAGAAAAGAAAAGAAAGTTACCAGAGGCAGAGAAGGGTGTGGGGTGGGGGGGTGGAATGAAGAGAGGTTGGTTAATGGGTACAAACACTCAGTTAGATAGAAGGAGTAAGTTCCAATATCTCATAGCAGTGTAGGGTGACTATAGTTAACAACATGTGTCGGATATTTCAAAATAGCTGAAATGGAAGACTTGAAATGCTCCCAACACATAGAAATGATAAATTTCTATGGATGATGGATACCCTAAATACCCTAACTTGATCATTACACATTTTATACATATAACAAAATACTACATGTACCCCATAAAAATGGACAAATATTATATTATATATTAAGAATTTTTTTAGAAAAGCATGTGGAGTGTAAAAAGCTGTTTTAAGGTGAGCCTCTAAGTAAACTCCCCCAGGTCAAGGAATAAAACATTAGTAGCACCCTAGTAGCAAACCATGGCACCTCCTAATTTACAACCTCACTATCACTCTAAGAAGTGACTACTGTTCACCGGGTGCGGTGGCTCACACCTGTAATCCCAGCATTTTGGGAGGCCAAAGCGGGCAGATCACAAGGTCAGGAGATCGAGACCATCCTGGCTAACACGGTGAAACCCTATCTCTACTAAAAATACACAAACAAAAAAAATTAGCCAGGTGTGGTGGCAGGCGCCTGTGGTCCCAGCTACTGGGGAGGCTGAGGCAGGAAAATGGTGCGAACCCGTGAGGTGGAGCTTGCAGTGATAGGAGATCATGCCACTGCACTCCAGCCTGGGCAACAAAGCCAGACTCCGTCTCAAAAAAAAAAAAAAAAAAAAAAAAAAAGAAGTGACTACTGTCCTGAATTTTGTGATTAATATTTTCTTCCATTAATTTCCACTTTTAACATATGTGTGCACGTCCTTCAATGCCTTAGCATAGTTTTATCTATATAAATGAAATTATACTGTGAGACTAAATCAAACGAAATAAAACAAATTATACTATAGTGCTACTGGATAGAGGACACATCAATGAAGAGAACAGAAAGACTAGAAACAGATTTAAGCATGTATATTAATTATACATGCCTACTCATATCCTTTTTCAAAACAGATGCCAAATGGGATAAATATTTAGTGTAAAAATTAAACAATGAAAAATTAGAAAACTTTAATAGACATTTCTTTTTTTATATTTATTTATTTATTTATTTTTGAGACGGAGTTTCGCTCTGTCTCTCTTCAGTGAGCCGTGATCACACCACTGAATTCTAACCTGGGCAACAGAGTGAGACCTTGTCTCAAAAAGAAAAGAAAATTAAAAATAGAACTACAATGCAATCCAGCACTCCTGCTACTGGGTGTGTATCCAAAAGAAATGGAATCTGTATATCAAAGAGATATCTGCACTACCATGTTTATTGCAGCACTATATATAATAGCCAAGTTATGAGATGAACCCAAGTGTCCAACAATAGAGGCATGGATTAAGAAAATGTGGCATATGGCCGGGCGCGGTGGCTCAAGCCTGTAATCCCAGCACTTTGGGAGGCCGAGACGGGCGGATCACGAGGTCAGGAGATCGAGACCATCCTGGCTAACACGGTGAAACCCCGTCTCTACTAAAAAATACAAAAAAACTAGCCGGGCGAGGCGGCGGGCACCTGTAATCCCAGCTACTCGGGAGGCTGAGGCAGGAGAATGGCATAAACCCGGGAGGCGGAGCTTGCAGTGAGCTGAGATCCGGCCACTGCACTCCAGCCTGGGCGACAGAGCAAGACTCCGTTTCAAAAAAAAGAAAAGAAGAAGAAGAAGAAAATGTGGTATATATACACAACGAAGAACTTTCAGTTGTAAAATAGAATGAAATCCTGCCATTTGGGACAGCATGGATGAGCCTAGAGGGCATCACGTTAAGTGAAACAAGCCAGACACAGAAAGACAAATACCTCATGACCTCACTCAGGTGAAATCTAAAAAATGAAAGAGTTGCTATCATAGAAGCAGAGAGTAGAACAGTGGTTACCATAGCCTAGGGAAGGGAGGTGAAGGGGGAGAAGCCAAAGAGGTTGGTCAACAGAAACAAAGTGACAATTAGATGGAAGAAATGAGTTCCGGTGTTCTATTACACAGTAGAGTGCCTATGGTGAATGGTAAGGTATTGTATATTACAAAATAGCCAGAAGACAGGCTTTTGAATGTTCTCACCACAAAGAAATGATAAATGCCTGAGGTGATGGACACGTTAAATACCCTGATTTGATTGCAATGCCACATATACATTTATGGAAACATCAAATTTTGCCCCTTAAATATGTACAATTACAATGTGTTAATTAAACATAATACATTTTTAAAAGAAATTTTTAAAATACTAGAGGAAAACAGGGGGAAATATTTGTGTTATATTATTGTATATTTCTAACTTACATAAAATGTTCAACGTATGCAATCTATAGAAACAGAAAGGTTTGTTTTTGCTTAAGACTAGGGAGTTGGGGAAAAATGTGAATGACAACTAATGGGTAAGGGGTTTCTTTTGAAGGGGTCTCCCTCTGTCACCCAGGCTAGAGTGCAGTGGTGCCATCTCAGCTCTGCAGCCTCGACCTCCTGGGTTCAAATGATCCTCCTGCCTCAGCCTCCCGAATAGCTGTAATTACAGGTGCATGCCACCACACCTGGCTAATTTTTGTATTTTGAATAGAGTAGGAGTTTTGCCATGTTGGCCAGGCTGATCTTAAACTCTTGAGCTCAGGTGGTTCACCCACCTCGGCCTCCCAAAGTGCTGGAATTACAGGCACGAGCCATCGCATCCAGCCAAAGTGTCTAAACTAAAAAAAAAAAAAAAAAACCTGTTTAAAAAGTAAACTTCCGGTCCCCAGGTCCCAAAGCCAAGATAATCCACCTAGCCATACACAGTTGCCAGTCTTTAATTCTTACTATACAAAAACTGTATTTGACAATGCAATATCTGAATATAGGCAAATATGAATATCTCAACTTAATATCTTCTAATACAGACAATTTTCTCATTGTGTTTCTTTTTTTTTTTTTTCTTTTTTTTTTTTTGAGACAGGGTCTTTCTCCACTACCCAGGCTAGAGTGCAGTGATGCAATCACAGCTCACTGCAGCCTCGACCTTCTGGGCTGAAGCGATCCTCCCACCTCAGCCTATAACGTGCATATAGCTGGGACTATAGGCATGCACCACCACGCCTGGCTAATTTTTTAATTCTTTGTAGAGACAGGGTCTTGCTATGTTGCCCAGGTTGGTTTCAAACTCCTGGGCTCAAGGGATCTGCCCACCTTGACGTCCCAAAGTGCTGGGATTACAGGTGTGAGCCACTCTATCTGGCCTGTATTTCTATTATAACACTGTCACATCTGAATTAAAACTGTTATCATAATAAACCTTTTACAACTTTGCTTTCTCAGTTGCCAGTTATTCAGGGAAGTTCTTCTTTTTGACAAGTGAGCCAGCCATTGGGAAATAGTACCATCCAAACCAGTTCCTTCACTTCACAAATTTTGTAATGTCATCATCATTGCCTATGCACTGGTAATAATGTTTTTTATTTATTTATTTTTATTATTTTTCCATAGGTTATTAGGGTACAGGTGGTGTTTGGTTACATCAGTAAGCTTTATTTTATTTTATTTTAGTTTAGTTTAGTTTAGTTTAGTTTAGTTTATTTTTGACATGGAGTTTTGCTCTTGTCACTCAGGCTGGAGTGCAATGGCGTGATCTCAGCTCACTGCAACTTCTGCCTCCCAGGTTCAAGTGATTCTCCTGCCTCAGCCTCCCAAGTAGCTGGGATTACAGGGATGTGCTATCACGCCTGGATAATTTTTGTATTTTTAGTAGAGTTGGGGTTTCATCACGTTGGCTAGGTTGGTCTCAAACTCCTGACCTCAGGTGATTCATCCACCTTGGCCTCCCAAAGTGCTGAGATTACAGGTGTGAGCCACCACATCCAGCAGGTTACATGAGTAAGTTCTTTAGTGGTGATTTGTGAGATTTTGGTGCACCCATCATCTGAGTAGTATACACTGCACCCTATTTGTAGTCTTTTTTCCCTTGCCCCCCTCCCACTCTTACTCCCAAGTCCCCAAAGTCGATTGTATCATTCTTACGCCTTTGCATCTCATAGCTTAGCTCCTACATATCAGTGAGAACATATGATGTTTGGTTTTCCATTCCTGAGTTACTTCATTTAGAATGATAATCTCCAATCTTATCCAGGTCACTGGGAATGCCATTAATTCATTCCTTTTTATGGCTGAGTAGTATTCCATCATATATATATATAGAGAGAGCACAGTTTATATATATCACAGTTTCTTTATCCACTCATTATTGATTGATGGGCATTTGGGTTGGTTCCACGATTTTGCAGTTGTAAACTGTGCTGCTATAAACGTGTGTGCAAGCATCTTTTTCGTATAATGACTTCTTTTCCTTTGGGTATATACCCAGTAGTGGGATTGCTGGATCAAATGCTAGTTCTACTTTTAGTTCTTTAGGGAATCTCCACACTGTTTTCCATAGTGGCTGTACAAGTTTACATTCCCACCAACAGTGTATAAGTGTCCCGATTACTGCATCCATGCCAACATCTGCTGTTTTTTTATTTTTTGATTATGGCTATTCTTGCAGGAGTAAGGTAGTACCGCATTGTAGTTTTGATTTGCATTTCCCAGATCACTGGTGATGTTGAGCATCTTTTCATATGTTTGTTGGCTATTTGCATATCTTCTTTTGAGAATTTTCTATTCGGGTCATTAGCCCACTTTTTGATGGGTTTTTTTTTTCTTGACGATTTGTTTGAGTTTGTTGTAGATTTTGGATATTAGTCCTTTGTCAGATGCATAGATTGTGAAGATTTTTCTCCCACTCTGTGGGTTGTCTGTTTATTCTACTGTTTCTTTTGCCATGCAAAAGCTCTTCAGTTTAATTAAGTCCCAGCTATTTATCTTTGTTTTTATTGCATTTGCTTTTGGGTTCTTGGTGATGAAATCGTTGCCTAAGCCAAGGTCTACAAGGGTTTTTCCAAGGTTATCTTCTATTTTTTTTACCGTTTCGTCTTAGACTTAAGTCCTTAATCCATCTTGAGTTGATTTTTGTATAAGGTGAGGGATAAGGATCCTGTTTCATTCTCCTACATGTGACTAGCCAATTATCCCAGTACCGTTTGTTGAAAAGAGAGTCCTTTCCCCACCTTATGTTTTTGTTTGCTTTGTCAAAGATTAGTTGGCTGTAATTATTTGGGTGTATTTCCAGATTCTCTATTCTGTTCCATTGGTCTATGTGCCTATTTTTTATACCAGTACCATTCTGTTTTGGTGACTATGGCCTTATGGTATAGTTTGAAATCAGGTAGTATGATCCCTCCAGATTTGTTGTTCTTGCTTAGTCTTGCTTTGGTTATGCAGGCTCTTTTTTGGTTCCATATGAATTTTAGAATTGTTTTTTCTAATTATGTCAAGAATGATGGTAGTATTTTGATGGGGATTGCATTGAATTTGTAGATTGCTTTTGGGAGTATGATCATTTTTACAATATTGAGTCTACTCATTTACAAGCATGGGATGTGTTTCCATTTGTTTGTGTCATCTACAATTTTTTTCAGCAATGTTTTGTAGTTTTCCTTGTAGAAGTCTTTTATCTCCTTGGTTAGGTATATTCGTAAGTATTTTATTTTATTTTTTGCAGTTATTGTAAAAAGGTTTGAGTTCTTGATTTGATTCTCTGCTTAGTCACTGTCGGTGTATAGAAGAGCTACTGATTTGTGTACATTAATCTTGTATCCAGAAACTTTGCTGAATTCTTTTATCAGTTCTAGGAGCTTTCTGGGGGAGTCTTTATGGTTTTTGAGGTAAATGATCATATCGTCAGGAAACAGTGATATTTTGACTTTCTCTTTACCAATCTGGATGCCCTTTATTTCTTGCTCTTGTCTGATTGCTCTGGCTAGGACTTCCATTACTATGTTGAAGAGGAGTGGTGAGAGTGGGCATCCTTATCTTGTTCCAGTTCTCAGAGGGAATGCTTTTTCATTTTTCCCCATTCAGTATTATGTTAGCTGTTGGTTTCTCATGAGGTATGTCCCTGGTATGCCGATTTTGCTGAGAGTTTTAATCATAAAGGGATGCTGGATTTTGTCAGATGCTTTTTCTGTATCTATTGAGATGATCACGTGATTTTTTGTTTTTAATTCTGTTTATGTGGTGTTTCACATTTATTGACTTGTGTATGTTAAACCATCCCTGCATCCCTGGTATGAAACCCACTTGATCATGGTGGATTATCTTTTTGATATGTTGTTGGATTCAGTTAGCTAGTATTTTGTTAAAGATTTTAGCATCTATGTTCATTTTAGCATCTATGTTCATATTGGTCTGTAGCTTTCTTTTTTGGTACGTACTTTCCTGGTTTTGGTGTTAGGGTAATGCTGGCTTCATAAAATGAATTAAGGAAGGTTCCCTCTTTTTCTATCTTGTGGAGTACTGTCAATAGGATTGGTACCAATTCTTCTTTGAATGTCTGGTAGAATTCTGCTGTGAATCCATCTAGCCTTGGACTTTTTTTTTTTTTTTTAATTACCATTTCAATCTCGCTGCTTGTTATTGGTCTGTTCAGGGTATCTAAATCTTCCTGACTTAAGCTAGGAGGGCTGTATTTTTCCAGGAATTTATCAATCTCTTCTAGGTTTTCTAGTTTATGCACTTAAAGGTGCTCGTAGTAGCATTGAATGATCTTTTGTATTTCTGTGGTATTAGGTGAAATATCTCCTGTTTCATTTCTTACTGTGGTTATTTGTATTTTCTCTCCTTTTTTCTTGGTTAATCTTGCTAATGGTCTATCGATTTTATTTTTCTTTTCAAAGAACCAGCTTTTTGTTTCATTTATCTTTTGCATTTTTTTGTTGTGGTTTCAATTTCATTTAGTTCTGCTCTGATCTTGGTTATTTCCTTTCTTCTGCTGGGTTTGGGTTTGGTTTGTTCTTGTTTCTCTAGTTCCTTGAAGTGTAACCTTAGAATGTCAGTTTGTGCTTTTTCAGTCTTTTTGATGTACGCATTTAGGGCTATGAACTTTGCTCTTAGAACTCCTTTGCTGTATCCCAGAGGTTATGATTGGTTGTGTCACCATCGTCATTCAGTTCAAAGAACATTTTAATTTCTATCTTGATTTTGCTTTTGACCCAGTGATCATTCAGGAGCAGGTTATTAATTTCCATGCATTTGCATGGTTTTGATGGTTCCTTTTGGAGTTGATTTCCAGTTTTATTCCACTGCGGTTTGACAGAGTGCTTGATATAATTTCAATTTTCTTAAATTTATTGAGGCTCGTTTTGTGACCTATCATATAGTCTATCCTGGAGAATGTTCCATGCACTGTTGAATAGATTGTGTATTCTGCAGTTGTTGGATGGAATGTTCTACATATATCCTTTAAGTCCATTTGTTCCAAGGTATAGTTTAAATCCATTGTTTCTTTGTTGACTTTCTGAATTGATGACCTGTCTAGTGCTGTCAGTGGAGCACTGAAGTCCCCCACTATTATTGTGTTGCTGTCTATCTCATTTCTTAGATCTATTAGTAATTGTTTCATAAATTTGGGAGCTCCAGTGTTAGGTGCATATATGTTTAGGACTGTGATATTTTCCTGTTGGTCAAGGCCTTTTACCATTATATAATGTCCCTCTTTATCTTTTTTAACTGCTGTTGCTTTAAAGTTTGCTTTGTGTGATGTAAGAATAGCTACTCCTGCTTGCTTTTGGTGTCCATTAGCATGAAATGCCTTTTTCCACCCCTTACCTTTAAGTTTATGTGAGTCCTTACGTGTTAGGTGAGTCTCTTGAAGGCAGCAGATAGTACGTTGAATTCTTATCCATTCTGCAGTTCTGTGTCTTTTAAGTGCAACATTTAGGCTGTTTACATTGAATGTTAGTACTGAGATGTGAGGTACCATTCCATCCATTGTGCTATCTGTTGCCTGCATACCTTGGTTTTCTGTTTTTGTTGTTGCTTTTTAAATTGTATTTTTCTTTTAGGTCCTGTGACATTTATGATTTAAAGAAGTTCGTTTTGATGTGTTTCCAGGATTTCTTTCAAGATTTGGAGTTCCTTTTAGCAGTTCTCGTAGTGGTGGCTTGGCAGTGGTGAATTCTCTCAGTATTTGTTTGTCTGAAAAAGACCATGTCTTTCCTTATAAATGATGCTTAGTTTCACTGGATACAAAATTCTTAGCTGATAATTGTTTTGTTTGAAAAGGCTGAAGATAGGGCCCCAATCTCTTCTAGATTGTAGGGTTTCTGCTGAGAAATCTGCTGTTAATCTGATAGGTTTTCCTTTATAGGTTACTCGGTGCTTTGGTCTCACAGTTCTTAAGATTCTTTCCTTCATCTTAACTTTAGCTATCCTGATGACAATGTGCCTAGGTGATGATCTTTTTGTGATGAATTTCCCAGGTGTTCTTTGTGCTTCTTGTATTTGGATGTCTAGGTCTCTAGCAAGGACAGGCAAGTTTTCCTTGATTATTCCCCCAAATATGTTTTCCAAACTTTTAGATTTCTCTTCTTCCTCGGGAATGCTGATTATCCTTAGGTTTGGTCATTTAACATAATCCCAGACTTCTTGGAGACTTTGTTCATATTTTCTTATTCTTTTTTCTTGTAGTTCCTCAGGCTGTACGAGAAGCATAGCAGCTTATGCTCAGCTTCTGGGGAGGCCTCAGGAAACTTACAATCATGATGGAAGGCAAAGGGAAAGCAGGCACGTCCTCACACAGCCAGAGCGGGAGGAAGAGAGGGTAAGTAGGAGGTGCTGCACACTTTTAAACAACCAGGTCTCATAAGAACTCTATCACAAGAATAGCATCAAAGGGATGGTGCTAAACCATTCACGAAGGATCCACTCCCATAATCCAATCACCTCCCACTAGGCCCATTCTAACACTGGGGATTACAATTCAACATGAGATTTGGGTAGGGACACAAATCCAAACCATATCACTATTTCCACAGGAGTTAAAGTATCTAGTTGACTAGCAACACTATATGGAGGTAATATTAAATAATCCCCAGCTGTATTTTGAGCCTTAGGCTGTATTTCTCTATTTACAGTTGAGGGCCTAATAAGAATTGTACTAGTTAACTCATCACTAGACATCGTTCTTTGCAGCACATATTATGTTGTAGCACATTTCTACTATGTTCTATCAACAGGAGAAGTTTTCATGATGACAGGAGGGTTTGTTGTCTGATTCTCACAATTTTTAGGTTACACACTCAACTTAATCTGAGACAAAATTCATTTTACAATTATATTTGTGGGCATAAACCTGACTTTCTGCAACATTTCCTTGGTTTATCAGGCATACCATAACAATACTCTAATTATCCTGATGCACATACAACATGAAAAATCATCTTATCAATAGGCTCCTCTATTTTACTAACAAAATATTAATAATTCTCATAATTTGAGAAGACTTTACTTCAAAATGAGAAGCCTCAGTAGTGGTGCTTTCATTACAGACTTTGAATGACCTTATGGCTGCCCACCCCCATATCATGCATTTGAAGAGCCTGCTTATATAAAAGCTTAAGAAAGGAAGGAATCAAAATCACATAAACAATTTCAAGCCAGTCCCATAACCAATAGGACTTTCTCAACAAGTGAGATGTTAGTAAAAATATTAAATAACTTAGTTGAAGTTAGCTTCCAATTTCAAGCCAGTCCCATAACCACTAGGCCTTTCTCAACAAGTGAGATATTAGTAAAAATATTAAATAACTTAGTTGAAGCTAACTTATAGGTTAAAATGCTTTATATCCCTATGGCATACCCATTCCAGTTAGGCTTCAAGATGCAGCATTACCTATTACAGAAGAAGTTTTGCATTTCCATGATCATGCTTTAATAATTATATTTTTAGTTATCCCTTTAGTTCTTTACATTATTTTATTAACAATTAAACTATCCCACACAAGTACTATGGATGTTTAAGAAGTAGACACGATATGAACTATTCTTTCTTTTTTTTTCTTTTTTTTTTTTTTGAGACAGAGTTTCACTCTTGGTTGCCCAGGCTGGAGTGCAATCTCAGCTCACTGCAACCTCCACCTCCAGGTTCAAGTGATTCTCCTGTCTCAGCCTCCCAAGTAGCTGGGATTTCAGGCACCTGCTAATTTTTGTATTTTTAGTAGAGATGGGGTTTTGCCATGTTGACCAGGCTGGTCTTGAACTCCTGACCTCAGGTGATCTATCCACCTCAGCCTCCCAAAGTGCTGGGATTACAAGCATGAGCCACTGTGCTCAGCTGACATGGCCTATTTTACCCACTATTATTTTAATCCTAATTGCTTTATCATCTTTACAAATTCTATTACTATACATAATGGATGTAATTAGTAACTCCTTCCTAACTATAAAAACTATAGGCCATCAATGATACTGAAGTTATGAATACACACATTACAAAGACCTAATTTTGATTCCTACATAATCCCTCTAACAAATCTAAACCAGGACAAGTACCACTACTCAATGTTGATAATTGAGTAGTCCTGCCTATAGAAATATCAACTCATATACTAATCTTCTCTAAAAATATCCTACACTCGTGAGCTGTTCCATCATTAGGACTAAAAACAGATACAATTTCAGGATGTTTAAATCAAGCAACCCTAACACCCACAAAACCAGACCTGTATTATGGACAATGCTCAGAAATTTGTGGATCAAATCACAGCTTTATACCTATTGTACTTGAATTAGTTCCACTAAAACACTTTGAAAACTGATCATCTGTTATAATGCCACTGTGTGAGGCTAAATAACCTTAATCTTTTAAGTTCAAGACTGAAAGTATTAATGTCTTCAAAATGAAACGCTATGACTAGACACATCAACATGGTTTATCAGTTATTTTCTTTTCTTTTTTAGACAGGGTCTTTCTCTGTTGCCCAGGCTGGAGAGCAGTGGCACAATCAGGACTCACTGCAGCCTCAATGTCCTGGGCTCAAGAGATCCTCCCATTTCAGTCAGCTGAGTGGCTGGGACTATAGGCGTGTGCCACCATGCCTAGCTAGTTTTTAAATTTTTTGTAGAGATGGGCATCTCACTATGTTGCCCAGGCTGATCTCAAACTCCTAAGCTGAAGTGGTCCTCCTGCCTCAGTCTCCCAAAGTGCTAGGTTTACAGGCATGAGCTACTGTGCCCTGCCGATTTATCACTATTGTTTCAATATTTCTAGTACTATATATTCTATCTCGATTACAAATTTTGAACTATATTAATTCTTTAAATCCATCACCAAAGAACATCAAAGCATCAAAACACCAGATACCTTGAGAAAAAAAGTGAACAAAAATTTATTCACTTCTTTCATTACCCCTACAATAATAGGACTATCTATTGTTATCCTAATCATTTCATTTCTAAACATCATGTTTCCTGCCCCCAATCACCTAATCAATAATCTATTAGTCTCTGTTCAACAATGATTCGTGCAACTCATACTAAAACAAATAACCATACGTAATATTAAAGAGCACATTTGATCTCTAATATTAATTTCACTTATTTATCAGTTAAACAAATTTACTAGGATTATTACCCCACTCACTCCCACCAGCCACCCAATTATCAGAAAATCTAGGTATAACTATCCCACTATCAGTAGGAGCAGTAATTACCTGCTTTCACCACAAAACAGAGCATTATTAATGGCTCACTTCCTACCACAAGGAACACCTGTTCCACTTATCCCCATGCTAGTAATTATTGAAACTATAATATTAGCCTTTTTATTCAACCCACAGCCCTAGCAGTACAATTAACAGTCAACATTACAGTGGTCATCTACCATATGCTTAATCGGTGGAGCCACCTTAATCCTAGTATCCATTTGCCCGGCAACAGCCTTAATTACATTTCTCATTACTTATCACTCCTGAATTTATGGTTGCCCTAATTCAGGCTAACATCTTCACACTTCTAGTTAGGCTTTACCTAGATGATAATGCTTAGTCACCCACCAGACCCACATCTACCATACAATTGCCCCTAGCTCTTGATCACTTCCCAGTTCTGCTCATAGCATTTGGTAATATGATTTCACCTTAATTCAATTATTTTACTATCCTTAGTTGTACTAACTGATACATTAAACGTATATCAATGATAACAAAATGCAGTCAAAGAAAACACATTTCAAGGCCACCACACATTAATTGTTCAAAAAGGCCTATAATACAAAATGATTCTCTTTATTGTATCAATGTAATTATTGGTGTCACCATTTTTATCCTTTGCTTCTTATGTCAATCGCAATTCCTTTTCTTTTTTTTAAGACAGAGTCTCACTCTGTCTTCCAGGTTGGAGTGCAGTGGCGTGATCTCAGCTTACCGCAGCCTTGACCTCCGGGGCTCAAGTGATCCTCCCACATGAGCCCCCCGTGGACCACCGTGGCCAGCTAATTTTTGTATTTTTTGTAGGGATGAGGTCTCCCTATATTGCTCAGCTAATTGCAATTTCATTTCACATCTAATCACCCTTTCAGATGTGATGCTGCTGCCTGAGAGTGACATTTTGTAAATGTAGTCTGACTATTTGTATACATCTCTATTTATTGATGAGGATCCTATTTTAGTATTAATCAGCACAAGTGACTTCCAATCAATTAGCTTTGGTATCAACCTGAAAAAGAATAATCAATCTTACATTAACCTTATTAACTAATACATTACTAGCATTACTGCTTATCATCATTGCATTCTGATTACCAAAATGAAATATCCATACAGAAAAATCAAGGGTATACAAATGCAGATTTGATCCAACAGCATCTTCCCAGCTATGATTTGCCATAAAATTTTTCTTAGTAGCTATAGTGTTCTGATTATTCAATCTAGAAATCACCTTCCAATTACCATTACCATGAGTATCTCAAATACACAACTCGAAACTCATACTCGTTATGGCACTAATTTTAATCCTTATCCTATCCTTAGGCCTAGTTTATGAATGGATCCAAAAAGGACTAGAATTAATTAAATATGGTTTTTAGTTTAAATTAAAACAAACAATTTCAACCCATTAAATTACATTTCATAATTACCAACATACCTTCATTTATATTAACATTATTCTAGCTTATATTGCATATTTAATACAGCTCTCAGTATACCAATCACATGTATTTTCATTATTATGTTTAGAAGGCATAATGTTATGATTATTTATTGTAAAATTATAATTTTTTATTTTTTGTTTCATTAAAAATTTTGTGTTTTGTTTTGTTTTGTTTTGTTTCAGACAGAGCCTCACTATGTTGCCCAGGCTGGACTCAAACCTATCCTCTCAGCTCAGCCCCCTGCGTGGCTGGAATTTACAGATATATGCCACTGCATCTGGCCATAATTTTAAATATTTACCTTATCCCACTCCATCCAAGTCCAACTTAACTACTTTCCCTAATAAGTATAACAAATAAACACCATCTCCCAAAAAAAAATCAGATACATGAAAAAGCTATATTTCTCAGTATTAATTTTTTTTTTTTTTTTTTTTTTTTTTTTGAGACAGGGTCTCACTCTGTCACCCAGGCTGGAGTGCAGTGATGTGATCACAGCTCACAGCAGCCTTCGCCGCCCGAGCGATCCTTCCACCTCAGCCACCTGAACAGCTGAGACCACAGGTGTGCACCACCATGGCTGGCTACTTTTTTGCATTTTTTGTAGATACAGGGTTTTGCCATGTTGCCGAGGTTGGTCTCTAACTCCTCAAGTGATTCTCCAGCTTGAGGCATCCCAAGGTGCTGGGTTTACAGGCTTGAGCCGCCACACCTGGCCAATATTAATTTTTCTACAAATGTTCTTAATCATGACATTTACTGCTACAGAACTAATTCTATTTGATATTATCTTTGCAGCAGCTCTAATCCCAACTGTAATCACTGTCACTTGATGGGGAAGCTGAAGAGAACAATTCAGTGCAAGACTTTATTTCCTGTCCTACACACTGATTGGCTGTTCAACCCTACTCATAGCATTAATCTATATCCAAAATTCCTCAGACTCACTAAATTCTTAAAGAACCGCTATTGAATTCAAACATGACCAAACCCTGATCTAATGTCTCCCATGATTAGCATACATAATAGCATTCCTAGTAAAAATACCCCTTTACCGCCTCCACCTCTGACTACCAAAAGTGCATGTAGAAGCCCCAATTGCAGCCAATTGCTAAAACTAGGAGGCTCTAGTATAAAATGAAATTTTACAATTTTAAATCCACTAACAGAATACATAACCTATTCATTTCTTATATTATCCCTAGGAGGAACTATTGTAACAGCTCTATTTGTTTACACCAAACAAGACTTAAAATCACTCATTGCCTATTCATCCATAAGTCTTGTAGCACTAGTAAAACTAGTCATTTTTATTCTAATGCCATGAAGTGTTACAGGAGCCACAGCCCTAATAATTGTCCATGGCCTCATGTCATCAATGTTGCTATGCCTCAAAAACTCAATCTATCAAGGAATCCACAGTTGAACTATACTATTAGCTCTCAAACTACACATATTACTTCCTTTAATACAACATGAGTACTGGCTAGCTAACTTATCTAGCCCTACCACCACTATGAACCTAATTGGAAAATTACTTGTGGTTATAGCATTATTTTTGTGATCTAGTTTTACCACTATCCTAATAGGACTTAATATACTAATTACAGCCCTATATTCACTGTACATATTAACATAATACGATGAGGAAAATATACACACCACATTAATAACATTAAGCCAGCCAGGCACGGTGGCTCATGCCTGTAATCCCAGCACTTTGGGAGGCCAAGGCAAGTGGATCACCTGAGGTCAGGAGTTCCAGACCAGCCTGGCCAACACGATGAAACACTGTGTCTACTAAAAATACAAAAATCAGCCAGGTGTGGTGGCAAACGCCTGTAATCCCAGCTATTCAGGAGGCTGAGGCAGGAGAATCGCTTGAGCCCAGGAGGCGGAGGTTGCAGTGAGTCGAGATTGCACCATTGCACTCCAGCCTGGGCGTCACAGAGAGACTCCTCAAAAAAACAAACAAAACAAAACAAAAAACATTAAACCATCATTCACATGAGAAAAATATTCTAATACTTATGTATTTCTTCTCCTATCACTCCTATCACAATCCCCAAATTATTCTAGTACCCATATATTGTAAATATCGTTAAACAAAACATTATATTGTGACTAAAATAACAGAAGCCTAAAACTCCTTATTTACTCAGAAAGTATGCAAAAATTACTAACTCATGCCTCCATGTAGAATAATATTGTTTTTCAATTTTTAAAGCATAGAAGTAGTGCATTGGTGTTAGGAGCTAAAAAAAAATGAGTGTAACTCCAAATAAAAGCAATAAATTTATTCTCTTCTTCTATCATAATTTCACTTACCATCTTAATTACTAACATTTCCTAAGATACCTCTTATCCTCACTTCAAGAAAACTATTTCATATGCTTTTGCTACGAGCCTAATTCCAATCCTAATATTTATCTATTCAGGCCAAGAAATAACTATTTCAAACTGACATTGGATGACTATTCAAATCTTAAAACTGACAGTCAGACAGAGGTCCACACTTCTAGAGGTGAAGTTATCACACACCTACAATGCTTGCAGAAGCCAAAGCACCTTCCTCATGGTTGCCTGGGCCAGCTGGGCATCTCTAGCAGGTACCCCCGATGAGAAGTGCACCCAGGCCAGCACTAGCAGCAGCCCCACCATCTGTAGTTGGCTCACCTGCTGCTGTACCCCACTGCCAGGTCTGATGATCCAAATGACAACTGCTGCAGCTGGCATGGCTGTCAGGCACACACTGGGTCAGGTCATCACTGGGAGCTTCAGAAGAGTAAGTAATGCTGAGCCGTCAAAGCCTAATGTCTCTAAGTAGGGCCCTCAGAAACCCAGCTGGCACAGCAGCAGCAACAGCAGCAGCAGTTTGGCCCTTGCTTCTATGAGATAAACAGTTTTTGGAGTGTGCCCAGAATCAGAGTGACATAAAGCTCTGTGAGGAGGGTTTCAGTAAGGTATTGAAACAGTGCAGACTTGCAGATGAATTAGCCTAGTCAAAAAATTCAGATTGAAGAAATGAAAAATCGGCTCACCTGACCAAGTTAATTTAGCATGAAAAATATAGTTGACAATAAAGTATAAAGTGTAAAACCATCAGTTAAACTTCTCTTTCATTAATAGCTTCCTTGCTTCAGAATTGCAATGGAAAAGAGTGTTCTTACTGTATACAAGTTCACTGAGATGGTATAGAATCTCGGGCTGGGCAAATGTTTGTGTGGCCTCCTTAAACCTGCCATTGTGGTGTTATTGTTTGTGAGTTAGTTGAAATAACGTGATTGTCTTTTAAAAAAATTTTTGTAGAGAGGAGGTCTCACTATGTTGCCCAGGCTAGTCTCCAACTCCTGGGCTCAAGTGATCCTCCTGCCTCAGCCTTCCAAAGTGCTCACTTACAGGTATGAGTCACTGCACCTGGTTGTGATTTTCTTAAAAAAAAAAAAAAAAAAGACACTCATCCCCAAGTTACATTACTTCTGAATGATATCTGTACTAGTAGCACCCTTCATCACATGGTCAATCATAGTATTTTTTTTTTTTTT
The DNA here is from genome assembly GCF_003255815.1 of Theropithecus gelada. Lineage (NCBI taxonomy): Eukaryota > Metazoa > Chordata > Mammalia > Primates > Cercopithecidae > Theropithecus > Theropithecus gelada. The sequence continues at coordinate 122,143,993 of NC_037668.1, read as the reverse complement.
TTTTGAGATGGAGTCTCACTCTGTCGCCCAGGCTGGAGTGCAGTGGTGTGATCCCGGCTCATTGCAAGCTCCGCCTCCCGGGTTCATGCCGTTCTCCTGCCTCAGCCTCCCGAGTAGCTGGGACTACAGGCACCCGCCACCTTGCCTGGCTAGTTTTTCGTATTTTTTAGTAGACGGGGTTTCACAATGTTAGCCAGGATGGTCTTGATCTCCTGACCTTGTGATCTGCCCGTCTTGGCCTCCCAAAGTGCTGGGATTACAGGCGTGAGCCACCGCACCCGGCCAATCATAGAATTTTCAATGTGGGCTGGGCGCGGTGGCTCACGAACTGTAATCCCAGCATTTTGGGAGGCCAAGGCGGGCGGATCACCTGAGGTCAGGAGTTCAAAACCAGCCTGGTCAACATGGTGAAACCTCATCTCTACTAAAGATACAAAAATCAGCCAGGCATGGTGGTGCATGCCTATAGTCCCAGCTACTTGGGAGGCTGAGGCAAGAGAATCTCTCAAACTCGGGAGGTGGAGGTTGCAGTGAGCCAAGATTGAGCCACTGCACTCCAGCCCAAGCAACAGAGTGAGATTCCATCTCAAAAAAAAAAAGAATTTTCAATGTGATACATACATTTAGACCCAAATATTAATTGATTCTTTAAATATCTACTTGTATTTTTCATCACTATACAAATTTTAGTTACTGCCAAAAACCTCTTCCATCAGCAGATGAGAAGGAGTAGGAATTACATCATTTTTACTTAGCAGATGATGATGATGACACAGCCAAACAGATGCAGATACAGCAGCCATCCAGGCAATCTTACATAACAGTATTGGATATTTGGGATTCATATTATCAATGGAATGATTTCTATTGTACTTGAACATATGAGAATTTTAACAAATTTTATTGCTCAACCCCAACCCTGATATTCCCACTGGGACATTCTCCCATGGCTCCCTATTGAGAAAACAAACTATTTTGCTTTGTCTCAGTAAATCTTCCCACTTTGTGATTCCATCATGGTAACCTGATTCCCTCCTTCCCACTAACTAGGGCAAAACAAAGGCACCTGGGCTCTGTCCTGATTCATATTCACAGCCTGCATTCAGTGTGGGTCATGTTCTCACTAACCAGAGTCTTCTCACTGGTCTCTTAGCATTGAGTCATTCTTCACTGCAATTTTACATACTACTTGCTGATTTATTATATTTGTACTCCTTCTTCATAATAACCACCACAGTGTAATTTTACATTTATTGTAATTATATGATTAAAATCTTCCTCTACCACTAGACTGTAAATTACATAAGAACAGGAACAATGTGTTTGCTCACTATGAATTTGCAGTGCCTAGCTCAGTACCTTAAGTATTAGACACTGGAGAAATATCTATTGAGTAAATGAATAGCAATTTAAAACATAGGGGTGTGGAGTTTTTTTGCCAATGGATTACTTTGAGTCAAGACTCTACCTTACTCAAGCATAAGAGGTTTCCCAGCGCCTCTCAGACCAAACCCAAAAAAGTCTTCTTGATGATGGTCCTCTGTTGCCACACACACGTTCCCTTCACCTTTAAGGGGTGCCACTGCTCCAGAAAGGTGCCGCTCTATCCAGTCTTCAGAACAAACTGTGGCAATTTCCACTCCTTTGCACTTGTTCATGTTCTATTCCAAATCATGGTTCTGTTCCTCCAAATCCTTAAGATGGTAACAGGTCATGACAGCTGTATTATTTTCAAGGGATTTAGGTTTCAGAAAAATCCTAGGAAGTCCTTTTAAAAAAAGAACCTTCAGGCCGGGCGAGGTGGCTCACGTTTGTAATTCCAGCACTTTGGGAGGCCGAGGTGGGCGGATCACGAGGTCAGGAGATTGAGACCATCCTGGGTAACACGGTGAAACCCCATCTCTACTAAAAATACAAAAAACTAGTCGGGCACGGTGGCAGGCGCCTGTAGTCCCAGCTACTTGGGAGGCTGAGGCAGGAGAATGGCCTGAACCCGGGAGGCAGAGCTTGCAGTGAGCCTAGGTCGCGCCACTGCACTCCAGCCTGGGAGACATAGCCAGACTTCCCCTCAAAAAAAAAAAAAAAAAAGAACCTTCAGCTGGGTGCGGTGGCTCATGCCTATAATCCTAGCACTTTGGGAGGCTGAGGTGGGCAGATCACTTGAGGTCAGGAGTTCAAAACCAGCTTGGCCAACATGGTGAAACCCCATCTCTACTAAAAATATAAAAAAATTAGCCAGGAGTGGTGGTGCACGCCTGTAGTCCCAGCTACTTGGGAGGCTGGAGAATTGCTTGAACCTGGGACACGTAGGTTGCAGTGAGCCGAGATTGCGCCACTGCATTCCAGCCTGAGCAACACAGTGAGACTCTGTCTCAAAAAAAAAAAAAAAAAAAACATTCACCTCTAGAGGGGCCAGGATCCATTTAGTGGCTTCTGAATATGGCAACATAAATGTAGCAGTTACACTAATTCCAGGAATTAAAACTTGAGATTTTAAATCCATTTTACCTTATTAAGAATAAAATGCACCAAGTGGTCTCTTAATAAAGTGAAATTAATTTTAATTCATTTTGTTTGTCTTGATAAAGCAAAAAAACTATGAATAAAAATGTGATCACTTCCTACAGCAATTAATTCATCTGTGAGACTTTTTTTTTTTTTTTTTTTTTGCTGTATGCTTTGTTATAAACACTTAAAGCTTGTGAGCTCTTGTTGGGCTTCCAGCAGTACATTATAATTTCAAAAGGGTTCTGTGATCAAATACATCAGGGAAACTGATGTATAGGGTATTACGGGACACACAAGGACACTGGTTTGTTTTGTTTTTATTTTTTTGAGACAGGGTCTCGCTCTGTCCCCCAGGATGGAGTGCAGTGGTACAATCACAGCTCACTGCAACCTCTGTCTCACAGGCTCAAGTGATCCTCCCACCTCAGCCTCCCAAATAACTGGGATGACAGACACGTGCCACAACGTTTGGCTAATGTTTAAATTTTTTGTAGAGATGGAGTCTCCCTTATTGCCCAAGCTGGTCTTGAACTCCTGGACTCAAGCGATCCTCACACCTCAGCCTCTCCAAAATGCTGAGGTTACAGGTGTGAGCCATGGCGCCTGGCCTGGAAGAGTGGTTTTTTAAAGGAAAACAAACAGTTGAATATCAGATCTGTAAATGTCAAGAATGAAAAAAAAAAAAAAAAGCAGTCAATGTTAGTGACACTGCATTTATACAGCACTTGTAGAAGCACTTTAAAGCACCTGAAAACAAAAATGTATTCCCAAAGATAGAAATGTTATCAATATTATTTATCTTTTCTAGACAGGAGAAAAATAACTTCCTAAAAGTGACTATATAATCAATTTCTGATTTACATTCCCTGGTTTTTCCCCCAAAATAAGTTTAGAAGATTAAATTTCCCTCCCTGAGAACTGTGGTGTTATGGCAAGGGTATCATTAAGTACAATATGTAGTAAATTAAAGCTGTACAGGCATTAAAAACATATAAATCATGTATAAGCACATTCAAGAATTTAAATTATCTATAGTATGGAAGAGTAAAGAATTTGAAGTTGAAGGATCTAGGTTTTGATCATGGCCACAATACTAATTACTGAGATTTTCAACAAATTACTTAACTGAGTTGTTGCAAAGAGCAAATGAGTTTACATATGCAAATCTTAGAAACATAACACGATGTCTGCTGTGAATTCATGTTATAAATTTACCAATGTTGTAAGAACTGGATTGTAATGGGGAAACAGTAGAGGCATTAATAATAGGAGCTGTCACTTACTGGACATTTACTAAGGGCTTTTCATGCCTCTTCATTAACTCCTCACACCTGCCCAATGTGGTAAGTATTCTATTTGGTGGAACCATGGGGACTTTCCATTTCTGTCGGTTAAAAATGGTCAGTTATCGCTGGGCACGGTGACTCACGCCTGTAATCCCAGCACTTTGGGAGGCCAAGGTGGGTGGATCACGAGGTCAGGAGATGAAGACCATCCTGGCTAACACGGTGAAAACCCATCTCTACTAAAAGTACAAAAAAAAAAAAATTAGCCAGGTGTGGTGGCAGGCGCCTGTAGTCCCAGCTACTCTGGAGACTGAGGCAGGAGAATGGCATGAACCCAGGAGGTGGAGCTTGCAGTGAGCCAAGTGAGCACCACTGTACTCCAGCCTAGGCGACAGAGCAAGACTCCGTCTCAAAAAAGCAAAACAAACAAAAAAAAGGTCAATTATGAGCAGTTTCATATGGTTCAAACTATCCTCTTGCTGGTTTAGAGAAACTGAAAGACAGAGAGACTTGGGTAAGATAAAAGAGCTGGTGCCTGGTAAAACTGAGGTTGGTAAGCCAACACCGGTTGATGTCAGCACCAACACTCTTGGCCAATATGTTATATAAATTCCCAGCATAGAGGCAAGTCTAATAGTTTAGCAGATGTAAACTCTAAGTTTTAATCAAGTATTGATTGCATGCTATCAGATAATATACAAACAATCAAGAAATGATACCACAGCAAATTCAGCATATGAATCAAATGTACACATTAATTAAAGCAGCACAAGCAAAGATGGCTGAATAGGAACAGCTCCAGTCTGCAGCTCACAGCGTGATCAACACAGAAGATGGGTGATTTCTGCATTTCCAACTGAGGTACCTGGTTCATCTCATTGGGACTGGTTCCCAAGGAGGGCAAGCCGAAGCAGGGCGGGGCATCACCTCACCACGGAAGTGCAAGGGGTCAGTGGATTTCCCTTTCCTAGCCAAGGGAAGCTATGATAGACTGTATCGGGAAAATTGGGACACTCCCACCTTAATACTGTGCTTTTCCCATGGTCTTAGCAAACAGCATACCAGGAGATTATATCCTGTGCCTGGCTCAGCAGGTCCCACGCCCACCCACAGAGCCTTGCTCACTGCTAGCTCAGCAGTCCAAGATCTAACTGAGAGGAGGCAGCCTGGCTGCCGGTGGGGGGTTGTCTGCCATTGCTGAGGCATGAGTAGGTAAACAAAGCGGCCTGGAAGTTCCAACTGGGTGGAGCCCACCACAGCTCAATGAGGCCTGCCCTGCCTGCCTCTGTAGACTCCACCTCTGGGGGCAGGGCATAGCTGAACAAAAGGCAGCAGAAACTTCTGCAGACTTAAATGTTCCTGTCTGATAGCTCTGAAGAGAACAGTGGTTCTCCTGGCACAGTGTCTGAGCTCTGAGAATGGATAGACTGTCTCCTCAAGTGGGTCCCTGACCCCCATGTAGCCTAACTAGGAGATACCTCCCAGGAGGGACTGACTGACACCTCACAGCCGGGTGCCCCTCTGAGACGAAGCTTCCAGAGGAAGGATCAAGCAGCAATATTTGCTGTTCTGCAGCCTCCGCTGGTGATACCCAGGCAAACAGCGTCTGGAGTGGACCTCCAGCAAACTCCAACAGACCTGCAGCTGAGGGACCTGACTCTTAGAAGGAAAACAAACAAACAGAAAGGAATAGCATCAACATCAACATAAAGGACATCCCTACCAAAACCACATCTGTAGGTCACCAGCACCAAAGACCAAAGTTAGATAAAACTACAAAGATGGGGAGAAACCAGAGCAGAAAAGCTGAAAATTCTAAAAACCAGAGCACCACTTTGCCTCCAAAGGATTGCAGCTCCTCTCCAGTAACGGAACAAAGTTGGATGGAGAATGACTTTGATGAGTTGACAGAAGTAGGCTTCAGAAGGTCAGTAATAAACTTCTCTGAGCTAAAGGAGGATGTCTGAATCCCATCGCAAGGAAGCTAAAAACCTTGAAAAAAGATTAGATGAATGGCTAACTAGAATAAACAGTGTAGAGAAGACTTTCCTAAATGACCTGATGGAGCTGAAAACCATGGCACGAGAATGACGTGACACATGCACAAGCTTCAATAGTCGATTCAATCAACTGGAAGAAAGGGTATCAGTGATTGAAGATCAAATGAATGAAATGAAGGGAGAAGAGAAGAGAAAAAAGAGTAAAAAGAAATGAACAAAGCCTCTATGAAATATCGGACTATGTGAAAAGACCAAATCTACATTTGATTGGTGTACCTGAAAGTGATGGGGAGAATGGAACCAAGCTGGAAAACACTCTTCAGGATATTATCCAGGAGAACTTCCCCAACCGAGCAAGGCAGGCCAACATTCAAATTCAGGAAATACACAGAACACTGCAAAGATACTCCTCGAGAAGATCAACCCCAAGACACCTAATTGTCAGATTCACCAAGGTTGAAATGAAGGAAGAAATGTTTAGGGCAGCCGGAGAGAAAGTTTGCGTTACCCACAATGGGAAGCCCATCAGACTAACGATGGGCCTCTTGGCAGAAAATCTACAAGCCAGAAGAGAGTGAAGGCCAATATTCAACATTCTCAAAAAAAGAATTTTCAACCCAGAATGTCATATCCAGTCAAACTAAGCTTCATAAGTGAAGGAGAAATAAAATCCTTTACAGACAAGCAAATGCTGAGAGATTCTGTCACCACCAGGCCTGCCTTACAAGAGCTCCTGAAGGAAGCACTAAACAGGGAAAGGAACAACCAGTACAAGCCACTGCAAAAACATGCCAAATTGTAAAGACCATCGATGCTAGGAAGAAACTGCATCAAGTAACAGGCAAAATACCCAGCTAACATCATAATGACAGGATCAAATTCACACATAACAATACTAACCTTAAATGTAAATGGGCTAAATATCCCAATTAAAAGACATATACTGGCAAATTGGATAAAGAGCCAAGACCCATCAGTGTGCTGTATTCAGGAGACCCATCTCACGTGCAAAGACACATATAGGCTCAAAATAAAGGGGTGGAGGAAGATCTACCAAGCAAATGGAAAGCAAAAAAAAAAAAAAAAAAAAAAGGCAGGGGTTACAATCCTGGTCTCTGATAAAACAGACTTTAAACCAACAAATATCAAAAGAGACAAAGAAGGCCATTACATAATGGCAAAGGGATCAATTCAACAAGAAGAGCTAACTATCCTAAATATATATGCACCCAATACAGGAGCACCCAGATTCATAAAGCAAATACTCAGAGACCTACAAAGATACTTAGACTCCCACACAATAATAGGAGACTTTCTCTCGGCTTTCGGCTCAGAGGAGGCCAAGGTGCAACTTTCTTCGGTCGTTCTGAATCCGGGTTCATCTGACACCAGCCGCCTCCACCATGCCGCTGAAGTTCGACCCCAGCGAGATCAAAGTCATAAACCTGAGGGGCACCGGAGGTGAAGTTGGTGCCACTTCTGTGCTGGTCCCACGATCGGCCCCCTGGGTCTGTCTCCGAAAAATGTTGGTGATGACATTGCCAAGGCAACGAGTGACTGGAAGGGCCTGAGGATTATAGTGAAACTGACCATTCAGAACAGACAGGCCAAGATTGAGGTGGTGCTTTCTGCCTCTGCCCTGATCATCAAAGCCCTCAAGGAATCCCCAAGAGACAGAAAGAAACAGAAAAACATTAAACACAGTGGGAATATCACTTTTGATGAGATTGTCAACATTGCTCGACAGATGCAGCACCGATCCTTAGCCAGAGAACTCTCTGGAACCATTAAAGAGATCCTGGGGACTGCCCAGTCTGTGGGCTGTAATCTTGATGGCCGCCACCCTCATGACATCATAGAATGACATCAACAGTTGTGCTGTGGAATGCCCAGCCAGTTAAGCACAAAGGAAAATATTTCAATAAAGGATCATTTGACAACTGGTGGAAAAAAAAATAATGGGAGACTTTAACACCCCACTGTCAACATTAGACAGATCAATGAGACAGAAAGTTAACAAGGGTATCCAGGAATTGAACTCAGCTCTGCACCAAGCGGACCTAATAGACATCTACAGAACTCTCCACCCCAAATCAACAGAATATACATTTTTCTCAGCACCACATCGCACTTATTCCAAAACTGACCACATAGTTGGAAGTAGAGCACTCCTCAGCAAATGTAAAAGAACAGAAATCACAACAAACTGTCTCTCAGACCACAGTGCAATCAAATTAGAACTCAGGATTCAGAAACTCACTCAAAATCCCACAACTACATGGAAACTGAACAATCTGCTCCTGAATGACTACTGGGTAAATAATGAAATGAAGGCAGAAATAAAGATGTTCTTTGAAACCAATGAGAACAAAGACACAACGTACCAGAATCTCTGGGACACATTTAAAGCAGTGTGTAGAGGGAAATTTATAGCACTAAATGCCTACTAGAGAAAGCAGGAAAGATCTAAAATCGACACCCTAACATCACAATTAAAGAACTAGAGAAGCAAGAGCAAATTCAAAAGCTAGCAGAAGGCAAGAAATAACTAAGGTCAGAGCAGAATTGAAGGAGATAGAGACACAAAAAACCCTTCAAAAAAATCAATGAATCCAGGGGCTGTTTTTTTGAAAAGATCAACAAAATAGGTACACCACTAGCAAGACTAACAAAGAAGAAAAGAGAGAAGAATCAAATAGACGCAATAAAAAATGATAAAGGGGATATCACCACCAATCCCACAGAAATACAAACTATCATCAGAGAATACTATAAACACCTCTACGCAAATACACTAGAAAATCTAGAAGAAATGGATAAATTCCTGGACACATATGCCCTCCCAAGACTAAACCAGGAAGAAACTGAATCCCTGAATAGACCAATAACAGGCTCTGAAATTGAGGCAATAATTAATAGCCTACTGACCAAAAAAAGTCCAAGACCAGACAGATTCACAGCCGAATTCTACCAGAGGTACAAAGAGGAGCTGATACCATTCCTTCTGAATTCCAATCAACAGAAAAAGAGGAAATACTCCCTAACTCATTTTACGAGGCCAGCATCATCCTGATACCAAAACCTGGTAGAGACACAACAAAAAAAGAGAATTTTAGACCAATATCCCTGATGAACATAGATGCAAAAATCCTCAGTAAAATACTGGCAAACCGAATCCAGCAGCACATCAAAAAGCTTATCCACCACAATCAAGTGGGCTTCATCCCTGGGATGCAAGGCTGGTTCAACATATGCAAATCAATAAATGTAATCCATCACATAAACAGAACCAAAGACAAAAACCACATGATTATCTCAATAGATGCAGAAAAGGCCTTCAACAAAATTCAACAGCCCTTCATGCTAAAAACTCTCAATAAACTCGGTATTCCTGGAACGTATCTCAAAATAATAAGAGCTATTTGTCATATTGAATGGGCAAAAACTGGAAGCATTCCCTTTGAAAACTGGCATAAGACAGGGATGCCCTCTCTCACCACTCCTATTCCACACAGTGTTGGAAGCTCTGGCCAGGGCAATCAGGCAAGAGAAAGAAATAAAGGGTATTCGGTTAGAAAAAGAGGAAGCCAAATTGTCCCTGTTTGCAGATGACATGATTGTATATTTAGAAAACCCCACTGTCTCAGCCCAAAATCTCCTTAAGCTGATAAGCAACTTCAGCAAAGTCTCAGGATACAAATTCCATGTGCCAAAGTCACAAGCATTCCTATACACCAATAACAGACAATCAAACAGCCAAATCATGAGAGAATTCCCATTCACAATTGCTACAAAGAGAACAAAATACTTGGGAATCCAACTTACAAGGGATGTGAAGGACCTCTTCAAGGAGAACTACAAACCACTGCTCAACGAAATAAAAGAGGACACAAACAAATGGAAGAACATTCCATGCTCATGGACGGGAAGAATCAATAGTGTGAAAATGGCCATACTCCTCAAGGTAATTTACAGATTTAATGCCATCCCCATCAAGCAACCAATGACTTTCTTCACAGAATTGGAAAAAACTACTTTAAAGTTCATATGGAACCAAAAAAGAGCCTGCATTGCCAAGACAATCCTAAGCAAAAAGAACAAAGCTGGAGGCATCACGCTACCTGACTTCAAACTATACTACAAGGCTATAGTAGCCAAAACAGCATGGTACTGGTACCAAAACAGAGATATAGACCAACAGAACAGAACAGAGGTCTCAGAAATAACACCACACATCTACAACCATCTGATCTTTGACAAACCTGACAAAAACAAGAAATGAGGAAAGATTCCCTATTTAATAAATGCTGCTGGGAAAACTGGCTAGCCATATGTAGAAAGCTGAAACTGGATCCCTTCCTTACACCTTATACAAAAATTAATTTGAGATGGATTAAAGACTTAAATGCTAGACCCAAAACCATAAAAACCCCAGAAGAAAACCTAGGCAATACCATTCAAGACATAGGCATGGGCAAGGACTTCATGACTAAAATACTAAAAGCAATGGCAACAAAAGCCACAGTAGACAAATAGAATCTAATTAAACTAAAGAGCTTCTGCACAGCAAAAGAAACTGCCATCAGAGTGAGCAGGCAACCTACAGAATGGGAGAAATTTTTTGCAATCTACCCATCTGACCTAGGGCTAATATCCAGAATCTACAAAGAACTTAAATTTACAAGAAAAAATCAAACAACCCCATCAAAAAGTGGGCAAAGGATATGAACAGACACTTTTCAAAAGAAGACATTTATGCAGCCAACATACACATGAAAAAATGCTCATCATCACTGGTCATCAGAGAAATGCAAATCAAAACCACAATGAGATACCATCTCACACCAATTAAAACGGCGATCATTAAAAAGTCAGGGAACAACAGATGCTGGAAAGGATGTGGAGAAATAGGAACACTTTTACACTGTTGGTGGTAGTGTAATCTAGTTCAACCACTGTGGAAGACAGTGGCGATTCCTCAAGGATCTAGAACTAGAAATACCATTAGAACCAGCCATCCCACTACTGGGTATATACCCAAAGGATTATAAATCATGCTACTATAAAGATACATGCACACGTATGTTTATTGTGGCACTATTCACAATAGCAAAGACTTGGAACCAACCCAAACGTCCATCAATGATAGACTGGATTAAGAAAATGTGGCACATATACACCATAGAATACTATGCAGCCATAAAAAAGGATGAATTCATGTCCTTTGTAGGGACATGGATGAAGCTGGAAACCATCATTCTGAGCAAACTATCGCAAGAACAAAAAACCAAACACCACATGTTGTCACTCATAGGTGGGAATTGAACCATGAGAACACTTGGACACAGGATGGGGAACATCACACACTGGGGCCTGTTGTGAGTGGGGGGAGTGGGGAGGGATAGTATTAGGAGAAATAACTAATGTAAATGATGAATTAATGGGTGCAGCACACCAACATGGCACATGTATACATATGTAACAAACCTGCACTTTGTGCACATGCACCCTAAAACTTAAAATGTAATAAAGAAAAAGTATAGACAAATCTTATTCAATCTTGAGTTCAGACGCTAGTTATATCGGGTGTCATTATAATATTCTGCTTTTGTTTATGTTTGAATTATTTATAATAATAAATGTTAATTGTATGTTACAGTGCATCAAAATGTGTTTGAGTAGTGGTGGTGATTGTGGGTAGCTCTTTCACTATAAAAAAAATTGATAACCCCCCCAAAAAAAAAAGCAGCGCAAGCTCGTTCAATGAACTCTTACCATCATTCATTCAGCCAACAAATATTTACTCAACATGAGGCTCAATTTCTAACTTTGTAGAAGGATCTTTTTTTCCATCCCTTTCCTAATTCTTACCATTTTACCAACTGGCTCAGCTCTCTTTTTAACAGTTATTTTGTCCCCGCTTACAATGAGAATCTCATTTTGCCTTTAATAATCTGATTCACTTCAACGAAAGTGAAAGATTGTTGAGGAAAGCTCAATAAATGTTCAATTTGTTCATACCGAGTCCACCACCGACACGTGAAACCTAATAGGGGTAAATAATCTCGACCACCTCTGAAGGGGTGGGTGATAAAAGCTTTCTGCGATCTCACCGGCTCAAGGGTCCTCTTTAATCTGAACTCATCTGGAGAACAACTGCCCTATGATGTTCTTATAAACTTGTTTTCTGTGCTTAGAACTTGTCTCTGGGTAGAGTGTACGCGTCTCAAGGGCAAAGACTCAGTCTTGTTCGTTGACTTCACACATTACCAGCAAATAGCGTGAATCAATAGACCTTTAATTAATGGATGAAGAAATATATTAGCAGTTTGGGAGAAGGTCCTTGAAGGCAGCGAAGCGAAAAGAAGAAGGGGGCGCTTGCGCACAAACAGCTGCTTCTGAGAACGAAAACTACGTAGTATTTCCGAGCCTCGGTGGCCGCTCAGGCTGCCCTTTAAAGAGACGTGTAGGAAGCCGGCTGCGGGGCGGCAGTGGGCGGAGCCACGACCCGAACGCCCGGAGACCGCACCAGGTGGAGGCAGTGTCTGCCGCACTCTGTCCTCTGACCACCAGGGGGAGCCCTGCGGCGCACTGCGCTCCGGGCCGCGCCGCCACGCTCTCTCGGCCCGCGCGCCCGCCGCGCACCGCCCGTCGCCACGCCCGCCGCAGGCTGAGGGCCAGTCACTCGCAGGCCGGCGTCCCGCAGGCGATTCGCGCCCCGCCCCTGCCCCGCCGCGGGACGAGTAACGGTTACGAAGCACTTTCTCGGCCGCGATTTCTGCTTAGTCATTGTCTACCAGGAAACAGCTCCCTCAATTTGGAGTCAGCTCTTCCGCTGCGGCCGCAGTAGCCGGGGCCGTAGCCGCAGTCACCGGTGCCTTCCTCTCCCGCCGCCGCCCAGCCGCCGTCCGGCCTCCCTGGGGCCCGAGCGGAGGCCAGGCTCCAGCCGCGCGGCGCCGGCAGCCTCGCGCTCCCTCTCGGGCCTCGGGCACCGCGTCCTGTGGGGCGGCCGCCTGCCTGCCCGCCCGCAGCCCCTTTGCCGCTCGGTCCCTGGGCGGCCGCTGCCATGGGTACCGACAGCCGCGCGGCCAAGGCGCTCCTGGCGCGGGCCCGCACCCTGCACCTGCAGACGGGGAACCTGCTGAACTGGGGCCGCCTGCGGAAGAAGTGCCCGTCCACGCACAGCGAGGAGGTGAGCGCGGCGACCGTCGCCGCGGGGCTCCCGGGGCAGGCCTTGGGCCTGGCCGGGCGGTTCCGGGAAGGAAGAAGCACCCGCGGGCGAGGGAGGGTGGCAGGGCCTTGCTCTCACCTGGGCGCCGCCCGCGGGAAGATGCTAGGGCCAGTGTCGGCGCGACCTCGGGTCCAAACCCGCTACTGAGGGGCAACGCGTTTAAAAAACTTAGCGGGTGCAGCTGCGCACTGAGTGACGCCTCTCTCGGTGCTGTAAGGCTGGTGGCAAAACTCTCAAACATCCTGGGTCCCTCTTCCTGGCACGGAGGTCACAGAGGGCCAGGACGTCGCTCCGTCCCTCTTCACATCTCTCGCTTCCTTCCCCCACCCTGTCCAGGTAAAGGAATATTTTCGGAGATTGTCCTTTGGTGCATTCGGATGAAGTAGTATTCATAGTACACCTAACTTTTAGAATGTTGACATTAGACTCTCTATTGCCGTGAAGCAAATGAGTAAGCACTCAGTTTTGGCTTTGGAATACCCTAAATACCCTGACTTTAGTCATTACACATTTTATGCATATATCTGTGCATCTATGTATGCTTTATCATTACACATTCTATGCATGTAACAAAATATCACATATGCCATATGCCCCATAAATATGTACAAATATCTATCAATTAAAAAATAAAAGTTTTGTAAAAACTGGAAAATAAAAAGACTAGTTACTAGTTAGAGGTGACAGAGATTAATCTGGAATTACAAACTTGTTACCTATTTGTTGGCCATTTCTGAGCGGATAGGAATCCACTGCACATTGTGCATATTGGCGGTATGGGACAATTCTAGTATTTAAAAAATAACAAAACCTTTAGATTTAGGAGCTATATGACTTTGGGAAAGTTAAAGTTGGGTAATAAAACCTTCCTCATCAGGTTGTTGTGAGAATTAAGAGGTAAAATATAAAAACGCACACCGTACAGGCATCTGTCTCCCTATCATCTGGTTTCATCAGAAAGATAAATCTTAATTAAAAGAAAAACCTTCCTAAACTATGTCGTATTATGATATCAGCTGTGTTCCTAGGCGGTTTCTGCTCTCTTCTATGAGATGTTGGTAACAAACCATGCAGCAGCACACGGCATCCCTCTGAGTTAAGTGCTGGACCTGTGCCCAGGCCTGCTGTTGGGGTCCGTGCCCATCAGGAGATGAGAACTCTTGCTTGTAACTTAAGTAGGAATCTGAGTCTGTACCATATTCTGTGTTTATGTTGCAGCTCAGTGTGTATGTTTTGTTTTATTTCAACCACCTACTTTGGTTGTTTCTCCCAAAGATAAATATTTCTGTATTCGGTACATAGAGTCTTAATTTCTTCCAGTACTGTTGGTGGTACATAAATACAGAATTTTGCACATATATTGATATTATTGGGTGAAATTTTACCTATCTCACAATAGCATACTCTAAAGTAGTGACTCAAAAGAGTTTCTGACTGCAAACACAGTAAGAGGTACATTTTACCTTGCAATCCAGGTAATAGTTGTATAATCAGTATATCTGAAACAGGTTTCACAAAAAGATATTAGCCCTTATTTTATACTCTGTATTCTGATTTTTTCTGTCTTATTTTAATTTTTAAAATGTTGATTTCTTGATGCTCGGAGTCACACACCACAGTTTGTAAAACATTGTTCAAAGGACTAATTCTGGTTTCTAGTGTTTTATTTAGGGCACTTCATAAGAGTAGGATAAAACTAAAGAAACTAGAAAACTTTTGAGGAAAACTTGAAGGAATGGCATCATACTGTAGGGAAACTATGACTGCTTGGTAAGAGCAAAAGAGGAGGCACATTTTGTTTCTATGTAAAAAGAACTTTGTAACATCCAAAGCTCCAAATTGGGATATACTACTTGGAACAGTTCAGCCTCACTGAAGAGATTAAAGAAACTAAACAAATCACTTATTTTTGAGAAAATGTACATGTTGAGTCGAGAGTTCATTTAAATTTCTTACAAGGTCTTTTCTAGTTCTAATTTTTAAAAAACTGTTATGACCTCTGTTCAGATTTTTTGTTTCACTGGAATTTTATGAAATCAAATAGCTTTTAAGTGGACCATTATAGGACTGTTTTGCCCACTTCTTTGTTGTAAGGCTGTTTGACTGGTTGAATCATGGTATTGAAAAAATTCTTATACAACTCCAGATCTAATGGTAGGCTAAGTTGTGGTGATGCTTATCCTCAGTGATATTGCGTGTGTATTATAAGAATGAAGAGAGCAGAGAACAAACATAAACATTAATGTTAATGACAAACATTAATGTTAATGACAAACATTAACCCAAGTACAAGGTTAATGTTTAGTCAATATAGCGAACATGTAATTTACAAGATTAAAAATCATTAGGCTTGTGATAAAGTCAATGAATTTCCTATGCAATTATAATGTTAGACTGTTTTATGATGTGTTCTGACATTTTGCAGAATCCAAGATTAAAGAAATTGTTTCAAGAAGAGGGTGAATACTATGAAAATATACGTACTTTCCTGAATTGAAGAATTCATTGGGAAAGCCTCAAGTGTGCAAATGAGCCGTCCTTCCGGAGGGAAATTTCTTAGAATTCTCCCATGTTTTGAACCAAAGCACTTCCGATAGAATTTTTAACCTCTAGTTGGTTCTGCTCTTTCAATGTTTACTAATTTTTAAGAGACTGTTATGACTTGTAATTCTATCGGGAATGATTATCAACTCATTTTCATCCACTGACTTAAATTTGATTATAAATATGCTTTACATAAAGATCTAGACCTTGTGATTTGAATTCAAGTGAATTGTTGTGAATAGCACATAAATTATTATTATGGATTGTGAATCTTAACATAGGTAGTTCTGTGCCCTTAAATTGATAAACCAGTTATGTCTTGTAATTGTGTGTACTAAGATATACGTAGTACAGTGGTTGTATCAATTTTTATCATAAGCAATCATAGTTCAGATAGTTCAGAAGTTTAGTGTCTGCTGTTTCTGTTAGGAAAGTGCTTTTGCAATTCAGGGGCTTGCCTCTAGTTACTCATTTGTGTTTTCATTGATTGCCCACAGAAGAATGCAAAACATTATGTCCTTGGTTATCTAATAAGGCAGTGATTTCAGACTGCCAGGTTTGGCCCATTAGTGGTCATAAATCAGTTCAGTGAGTCATGGACCAATATATTTTTTCTAACTAATATGTTAGAACCATTAGAGTGCCTGGCATGTTGTGAAAATAAATAACGTTTTGTGAATGTTTTGTTCCATTATATGTATATAGGTCTTTGCTCACTATGTGAATGTATGTCTTACTTTGGACTACTATCAAATAAGTCTGAAATACACTTTAATAAAGTATGTTTGAATTAATTTACAACATACTAGAATATTTGTATAAAATTTTTTTTGTTTAAGAAAACATGGAAGACAGGTTAGAGGTGCACCTAAATGTTAGGAAATGACTTCTGGACTGTCATACAAGTTGAGTTCTGCAAGATATGTCTATCCTGGTGGTTCTCAGACTTTAGAGTACATAGATAAAGTACTCTCCTTGGGATGCTTGCTAAAATGAAAGTCCAAACTGCTCCTGGAGAGTGATTCAGTGGGTCTAGGATTAGGCTCAGGAGTCTGAACTTTTAATAAACAGCACAGGTGAATCTGAGGTAGGATTTTCCAGCTACACTTATTCTCTAATAATTTAATTTGTTTGTCTTTGAGAAATGTGGCATAGTTGTGATATGAATTCCAGTCAGACAGCCTGGGCTTGACTCCAAGTTCCTCTGTTTATAAACCTTATTTTTGTTTCTTTATGAATGCCTTTTTTTTTTTTTTTTTGGAGGAAACAGAATTGCTCTGTTGCCCAGGCTGGAATGAAATGGCATCATCTCAGCTCACTGTAACCTCCATCTCCTGGGTTCAAGAAAAATTGTCCTTCCTCAGCCACCTGAGTAGCTATTACAGGCATGCACTACTATGCCCACATGATTTTTGTAATTTTAGTAGAGACAGGGTTTCACCATGTTGGCCAGGCTGGTCTTGAACTCCTCACCTCAAGTGATTTGCCTGCCTCAGCCTCCCAGAGTGCTGGGATTACAGGCATGAGCCGCTGTACCTGGCCTGTGAATGCTTTTATGTCTCAACAGTTTGCTTAAATTTTCACTGGTACAAAGAACACTTTAAAGTAATTAGACAACTGCTTTAGTTCAAGAACCTTTGAGAAACAAGAGTAGGGTGAAAACAGGCCTGAATTTATCTATGTTAAAGGAAATAAAAACCCTGTAGAATTAAAATTGGGGTTCATATGGTATTTCCTGTTGCTATCTTTTTTTTCCTGCTTATCAAATTAATATATTATTGTAGAAGTACAGAAAAGTACAGAGTTTGATTAACAGTTTCAAACTGCATTCGTTTTGCAGCTTCGTGATTGTATCCAAAAAACCTTGAATGAGTGGAGTTCCCAAATCAACCCAGATTTGGTGAGGGTAAGTGAAATGTGAATGCAAAAATCATGCAGGTCAAAAAGGAAGTAAAGTAAACAGGAAGTTAATTTCTTCAGTTTTGTGAGGGAAGTCAAATAGGCAATTAGCCATAAAACTCTCTGTGGTCGATTTGCTGAGACGGCACTCTGATCCAGTAGGCTTATGCATAAAACAGAAAATCTAGACTGTAGGCAACTGTTTAACCAGACAAGATACTAGGATTCTCATGCTTAATTCTCACCACGGTTTCCTCACTGTGGTTTCCTCACTATTAGTGTTTTATTTCAGTTTATATTTGGTCTAGTAGAGGAATGATTATCAGTTGTGATTGATTGATTGCTTTGGTAGACTCAATGTCACTAGAAGTAATTTTTCAAATATCAGTTTCCGATGAAACAGTAAGGAACTGTGTTCCATTAAATGTCAGTATATGGCTACTGTCATAAATGTTAGTGTTCAAAACCCTAAACCACTCTTTGAAATCTAACTCAGTTAAAGGCTCACAGCACATTACTTAGGCTACTTTAAAAGTATGGAAAAGGACATGTGCGGAAATACTGGTTCCTCTGGGCATACCGCAACCATGTAACTCTATAGCTACTATATAGACATTGAGTAATGGTTTTTTAAATCAATCTCTGTTTCTCTGAAATGACTATTTATTCTATTTATGCTTGACTTGTAAACACTTACTGAACCCCTGATATGTGCTGTGAAAGTGCTCAAGAATCATGGGAAAGCCTTAGCTGTTTACTTTGTATGCTACTGTAAATGCAAGTTAATACGTTTCTGATGTATATGTACTAATATTTTCTCATTATCCCTGTGCATTATTCATTAAAATACGTTCAAATGGCCTTTGCTTTTTTCTGTTTTACTCAGGAAAAAAGTTTTGGTTTACAATGCTTGTGATTACAGGCCGGGCACAGTGGCTCACGCCTATAATCCCAGCACGTTGGGAGGCTGAAGCAGGTAGATCACCTGAAGTCAGGAGTTTGAGACCAGCCTGGCCAACATGGCGAAATCCCATCTCTACTAAAAAAACAAAACAAAACAAAATAAATAAAGCCAGGCGTGGTGGTACGTGCCTGTAATCCCAGCTTGGGAGGCTGAGGCAGGAGAATCACTTCTTTTTAGAGTAAAATTATCTGCTGTGCTAGTGTTTCTGACTCCTCACATATGCCCCCACTGCTTGTTTTTAATTTTTTTGATCATGCTTCTTTGTAAATACCTCGTCAAAATGAGACAGATTTTCTCAGAAAACAGATACACACACACACACACACACACCATTTTACCTTTATGTCAGAGCTTTACAACCCTTGTAAAGCCCACCCAGACCTCAGGTAAATAGCTCTGTTGTCTTATAGGTTCTCTGCTTCTTTTAGGCATTATGGATAATAGAAAATTTTATAATTAATCAGAAGCATTAAATTTTGTATTTATTTTAAATATTGTGTTTATTATAGGAATTTCCAGATGTCTTGGAATGCACTGTATCTCATGCAGTAGAAAAGATAAATCCTGATGAAAGAGAAGAAATGAAAGTTTCTGGTAAAGTACAGTCTTTTCAATTTATTTTGTTACATAGTGGAAGCGATAGATTTTGTTAGGCATTAAAATAAGCCTTTCTTTGCTCAGACACTAAATGTGAGAAATTCAAAAATTATTTTTTAACATAATTTTACTTAAACTCCAAGATGGAGTTCTAAGAGGTCAATGCTGGCTATTATATAAGAGTCAGAATAGAACTTCAACTTGCTGTTCTTCATGATGGTGTCATCATGTCATGTAATTTATGTGTCAAACTTCCAAGCAGTAGAAAGATTAAGATGAAGGAGATGGAAAGGATAAAGGGAAGGCTTAGAAGCAGTGTCCACCCAAAGCAAGCATAAGCACCCCCTTCTGGTAAGATACTGGTAAGCAATGTCTGAGGTCACCTGCAAATATAAAAAGAAACCTGGGCAAGTTACATGGAGAGAAAGAAAATACTGTAACACCCACTCAGGAAATGTAGTGAGTGACAAATTCCAGAAACTGTACTATACTCAAGGAATACAAAAATGAAAAGATATGCCATCTCTGCCCTTACCTTACAGTTAGCATAGCATAATCATTAAAAGCTTGAGCTTTGAAGTTTCTGGGTATGCAGATTACAGGCTAGTGTAATGTTGGGCCAACAAAGACTTTAACCTCCCTGAGCCTCAGTTTTCTCATCTATAAAATGGGGATGTATCTGTTTCTCTGGCTTCTTTGTAAACTGGATGAAATAACAAAAGAAGCACTTAGCACAGTGCTTGCCTCAAAGTAAGTTCTAGGTAGCTATTGTTTGCTACCATGTTGTTGTTATTGTGGTTGTTGCTATTTTATTATTATTGAGATGGTTAATAATAATAAATTGCATGTAAGATGAGATAGGGTATTGTCTTTTTAATCTAACTATAGTAACTACCATTTATTGAGTCTTGCTTTGTGCCAGACACTGTACTTGGTACTTTATGGTTATATTTTCTCATTTAATTCTCAAAACAATCCTGCAAGGTAAGTCTGTTACCGCATTGCATTAGTGATATTAAATAACTTGAAGGTTGTCATACAACCAGTAAGTGGTTGAACCAGGAATCCACTCGGGTATGCCTAACTCCAAAACCCATTTTTTCCTGTTAATTTTACATTGCTGTTTGTGTTGGAAAGGACGTAAACCAACATTCTTTCTGAGGTTGACTGTAATTCATGATTTAGTTCCATCTTGGGTCTCTTAGAAGTTGTCTTCAGTTCCTACAGGGCTTGAGATTTCTTAATAGGTATCAAAATTCTCCCCATCTAAAGAGCTTTCCTCTTTCTACCTATCCAAAAAAGCCTCATCCTTCAGAGAAAGGAGGCCATTTCAGACGGCACAAATTCATGGACAGAGGAATAGTAGTGGGGAAGGTTTTCATAGAGTTATAGGGGCTAAAGTTAGACCAAAATAGTAAATACTGACTCTCATCTAGTAGAGAAGCTGGGATGGCTGTTCAATAAGGAGTAATCTCAGGGAAGCAGTGTTTTTAGAGACATCACCTAGCAGTAGGAAGGAAGGGACTCATATAAGAAACATACAAGAAAATGTGTTGCATATATCGGATGTCAGGCACTTTATATAAGGGTATTTCATTAGCCCTATTTTTCTCTGTTTCCTCTTTTGATTTTTTTCTTTTCTTGCTCTTCTGCTACTCTACCTGTTTGTCTATTGAGTAAATTTATTTTTTTGAACAGTGAGTTTACATAAATACGTACATATAAAGTTGAATTTAAATGAAACCAAAACCTCAATCTTACAAATATAGAAAATGACTCAACTTTCCTAGTAACCAAAGAAATGACAATTAATGTGGTCCTGGGTAGGTATGTATTGTACCTACTAAGTTTTTTTAAAAAATTTAATAATAGCATCCTATGTTGATAGAAGAGCAATTCTTAGTTGGTGGTGGTGTGGTAAACTGGCACACATCTTTTAAAGTATAACAAGACTGACACAAAACGTCATGTGCTTTGACTCATAATCACATTTCTAACAATTCATCCCTGGGAAATGATATAGTATAATGCTGAACAACAAGTTACTAAGATGTTTGTTTTGGCATTATATATGTGAAAATAGAAAACTGGAACTACTACTGGAACATTTACTAACCTAAATGTTCAATAAGTAGAACTCATTTAATAAATGCCACTCTTCAAAACTACAAAATAGTATTCAACCATTAAAAAATGAGCATGTAAAATTGGCTGGGCTCAGTGGCTCACGCCTGTAATCCCAGCACTTTGGGAGGCGAGTCAGGTGGATCATTTGAGGCCAGGAGTTCGAGACCAGCCTGGGCAACATGGCAAAACCCAGTCTTTACTAAAAATACAAAAATTAGCCAGGCATGGTGGCGCAGGCCTATAAGCCCAGCTACTTGGGTGGCTGAGGCATGAGAATTGCTTGAACCAGGAGGAGGTTGCAGTGAACCAAGATGGCACCACAGTGCGACAGAGAAAGACTCTGTCTCAAAAAAAAAAGTATGTAAAATTATACACTAAAAACACAGAATAATATTCAAGGCCACCCCTAAGTGGAAAAAAAGCCACAGAATACACAGAAGTCTAAGCAATAATTTGGGTGATGAGACTGGCCATTCTTTTTGGTCTTTCTACTTTTATAGGTCTTCCTCATTTCTACAGTAAGCACATGACTATTAGGATAAAAAAATTTTTTCCTGATGTGGTGCTGTAATCCCAGCACGTTGGGAAGATTGCTTGAGGCCAGGAGTTCAAGAGTCCCTGGGCAACATATCGAGACCCTGTCTCTACAAAAAAATGAAAAAAATTAGCCAGGTGTAGGGGTACATGCCTGTAGTCCTAGCTACTTGGGAGGCTAAGGTGAGAGGAACACTTGAGCTCAGAATGTTGATGCTGCAGTGAACTGTGATCGCACTACTGCACTCCAACCTGGATGAGAGTGAGACCCTGTCTCAAGAAAAAATTATGGTGATTCACACCTGTAATCACAGCACTTTGGGTGACTGAAGTGGGAGGATCCCTTGAGGTCAAGAGTTCAAGGCCAGCCTGGGCAATATAATGAGACCCTGTCTCTACAAAAAATTTTTTAAATTAAAGAAATTTTAAGATAACTAAATACTACATAGAAATATATTTAAAATATTTGTTACATAAAGTTAAACCAAATAGAAGAGGAAATAATGTTATGCCCTACTTCATATGACCAAAAACTGGAAGATAATGTCTGAAAATGAAAATGATTGTATTGGGAAGGTAGAATTGTGGACTCTTTTTTTTTTTTTTCAGTTTTCTTCTCATTACATTTTTTATTTAGTCTTTGTATATAGATTTTGGTTTATTGGAGAAAGTATATAATGTGCTCTATTAATGTTTTAAGTCATAAAAATATAAATTTCAATTAATTTAAGCTCCAATAGTTATCTAACCTGCTTCTAATAAATGGGAAATAAATATTTACTTTTTGTTTTGATAAACAGATATTTGTTGGCAACTAGCACATGATTTTAAAAGTACAGTGGAACTATACATTTATGTCTTAAAACTATAAAGTTATGTGACTGGGAAAGGAAAAATAATTCATTCAGGATTATCTGTCATCTTAGTATTATAGTAGTGTTAATGCTAGCATATAGTGAAATGTGTATCCAAATGTAGTAATCAGTTTTGTTTTCTTTGTTACCCAGCAAAACTGTTCATTGTAGGATCAAACTCTTCATCATCAACTAGAAGTGCAGTTGACATGGGTAAGCAAAAACTAAATTTTTTATCTTAATAGTGGACTTTAAATTAGTGTATGTGTATTAGTTATAACTTGTGTTTAGGTCCGGGTAAAAAGAAAATGAGTTGATTCCAATTTTACCTTTTAAAGTTCTAGCCTAGTTTCTTATGGCTTCTGTAAAATCATACTGACTTACGTAGGTCATACTTTGATATGCAAGAGGAACGTAAAAGGTGTAATGTAGTTAAATGTTCACTGTCTGTTGGGAGATAGAAGTTCTTAATCATATTCTTAGCCCTTTTAGTATTAGAGGTGAAATATCAAAACCAACAATGGCAAAAAAAAAAAAAAAATTCAAGTATTTTATATCTATTTTTAGCACTTAGGTTATTGTGATAATAAAAAATTCTTCCAGTATTTACATATATTGAAAACTCAAATAATTGGCTCTTTAATGTAACTTTAGAATGAATAATCATTTAAAATAAGCTCTTCAATTATTTTTATAGAAATTAAGAAGTTATCTACCTCTATAAATGTGGATTAAGACCAAACATTCAGTTTTTCAGTGTCTCAAGCTTATTCTTTGCTGTGACTACCAGTTACAGAATATTAGGTCATAATTCTTGTGATCATCCATATGCGATAGTAGTGAGCAAGTAGAACTGGAGAAGAAAATTTTATGAAGGTAAGGGAGCTACTAAAAACTTCTGGGACCTAGGAAACAAGAAGAAATTTTTTTCCCCAGAAAGAGGAGCATGTAGTAGCTGCAAGCTGCCTAGGAAGAAGGCAGGTCAGAGAAACCCACTTGTCTGCCACACAAAGCAAGTAGGTAAATGGGCACTTACACATTTTTGAAAGATGGAAATGTTCTAAATGAAAAGTAAACTATGAAATAATCTGTTATTTTGAAAACTAGTGAAGAATATGGACAGAATTCAGTGAGATACTTTGAAAACATTAGAAATATTTGTTTTTATGATGTAACAAGCGTTTATTCTCCTTGTGTTTTCCTTCCTATCAGCCTGTTCAGTCCTTGGAGTTGCACAGCTGGATTCTGTGATCATTGCTTCGCCTCCTATTGAAGATGGAGTTAATCTTTCCTTGGAGCATTTACAGCCTTACTGGGAGGAATTAGAAAACTTAGTTCAGAGCAAAAAGATTGTTGCCATAGGTACCTCTGATCTAGACAAAACACAGTTGGAACAGCTGTATCAGTGGGCACAGGTAAGGGATGGCAGGATCATGAGTACTCCGGGAAGAACTTGCCCTTTTCAGTCTTTGCTGCACACTGTTGAGCGTGATGCACATAGTGGCCATCCCTGCAGGCTGACTTTTCCACATGTGGGAGTTTTGTTTTGTTTCTGCAGGAGTTTTGAGGCAGGTTTTATCATTTGGAGTTTTTGTTTCTTTTTATTTAAATGTATCTCTGATTGAACTGAATGTTAATCCCAGTTAAAATGAGTGACAAAAATACTAGAAAATGTGTGTTAAAACATTTATAGCCAAATGAATTAAGGCCATTTCCTTCAGTTCTACTTATGTGCTGAAAACAATAATACCTAAAGAAAAACCTTACAGCCGGGTGCAGTGGCTCACGTCTGTAATCCCAGCACTTTGGGAGGCTGAAGCAAGCAGATCATGAGGTCAGGAGTTCGAGACCAA
This sequence comes from Theropithecus gelada, assembly GCF_003255815.1. NCBI lineage: Eukaryota > Metazoa > Chordata > Mammalia > Primates > Cercopithecidae > Theropithecus > Theropithecus gelada. Next base: position 122,119,596 of record NC_037668.1, on the reverse strand, counting down.
CCTGACCAATATGGTGGAACCCTATCTCTACTAAAAATAAAAAAATTAGCTGGGCGTGGTGGCACATACCTGTAATCCCAGCTACTCAGGAGGCTGAGGCAGGAAAATCACTTGAACCCCAGAGGTGGAGGTTGCAGTGAGCTGAGATCGCGCCACTGTACTCCAGCCTGGGTGACAGAGCAACACTCTGTCTCAAAAAAAAAAAAAAAAAACCTTCTTTTTCTTTAGGTACTATTAGACCATGACTCTAATTTCCTAAGTAAGGGAACATTATATATAACAAATATTTTGCTGTTATTCAAAGATGTGTAAGACTGTCAGTTCATACAACTTGATATGGAGTGAGTGTCATAAATTAATTATTCCCCCTCTCTGGTCTAATAACCTACATTATTAGGAAAGTCACTTGCTAGCATTTTACCTTTACTCTCAGTATTTTTCTTTATTCCTTTTCCTTCTTCTTCAGCCTTCTCCTTTTCAGAGCTTTCAGAGTTTCTTATGGACAGGAAGACCTAGAGAATGTATTTCCCCTTCTCCTTGATGGTAGCCAGAATGAGGTCAAGAAACTACCGGAGAGACTTAGATGATTCAGAATGTAAATTAACCAGTGCAGCTGCTGGAAGCTGTCAGTTCTTTTCTTTCAAAATGTGTGTGATTCATAGCCATATTTTACACTTTAAATATATTTACTTGTATTTGATCCTCTACCTTTAAGACCTATTCCCTCTGTAGCTGAAACCATCACACTTAACAAACTAACAAAAAGCATGTTTGTTTTCTAGGCAGATGTATTAGATTGTTAAATGGTTCTAGCAGGAGACTTTTTAATAGTGTAGTACTGGGCCAGGCATCGTGGCTCACACCTGTAAGCCCAGCACTTTGGGAGGCCGAGGTGGGTAGATCACCTGAGGTCAGGAGTTCAAGACCAGCCTGACCAACATGGTGAAACCCGGTCTCTACTAAAAACACAAAAAATTAGCTGGGTGTGGTGGTGGGCGGCTGTAATCCCAGCTACTCAGGAGGCTGAGGCAGGAGAATTGCTTGAACCCAGGAGGTGGAGGTTGCAGTGAGCCAAAATCATGCCACTGCACTCCAGCCTGGGCAACAGAGCAAGACTCCATCTCAAAAAAAAAAAAAAAAAGTGTAGTACTATGTTGGATTTTTCCTCCCCCTAGTGGTACACTGCAAAATACATTTTGCAACATACTACATAAGGAAAAGGTAATAGGGAATTCCTATTCCCTATTACTACTAACCTAGGTTAGAAAAGCATATATTAATAATGATATTAATGTAAAAGTATTTTGTAAGCTTTAAGCACTGTGGATTGTGATTTTTCATATGTTCTAAAATTATGTTATTGCTTATTGCTTTCTATTTTTGGTATTTAATTTAGTAGTGATATCATGATTTTATTTTCACTTCTAGGTAAAACCAAATAGTAACCAAGTTAATCTTGCCTCCTGCTGTGTGATGCCACCAGATTTGACTGCATTTGCTAAACAGTTTGACATACAGCTGTTGACTCACAATGATCCAAAAGGTAAAACTGATATTTTCACTATAGAGATTGATCATAAGCTTTGTCTTACAAAAAGGCACTTGTTGATACATAATTTTAAGTGTGGACAGTGATAAAAATACAGTGTTATCTGAACTATTCTTAATGGTTAGCTCAAAACATACATGTCTTTATTTTCAGAAAACTTTATCTCTGTACCAATGGGGAAAAAAAAGTGAAGGGATCATTTCCTGAACATCTGGTCTTTTGAGGTTCACAAATATTAAACTACACAGAAAAGATCTTTTGAGACATTCTAAATAGTAATATATGTAATACTATCTAGCATAGCAAAGACTGGACCAAAAGGCCACTTGATTTTTTCTTTGGTTTTGAGATGGAGTCTTGTTCTGTTGCCCAGGCTGGAGTGTAGTGGCATGATCTCAACTGACTGCAGTCTCCACCTCCCGGACTCAAGCTATCCTCCTGCCTCAGCCTTCCGAGTAGCTGGGACTACAGGCACATACCACCACACTTAGCTAATTTTTGTATTTTTTGTAGAGACAGGGTTTCACCATGTCACCCAGGCTGGGCTTGAATTTCTGGACTCAAGCAATTCCTCCACCTCAGCCTCCCAAGGTGCTGGGATTTTAGGCATAAGCCACTGTGCCTGGCCAAAAGGCTATTTTATTCAAGGAGATAAATATCTGGAAAAAGTGGCACATGTAATATAATTCAAAACTTAATAAGCAACTTAGGATACGTAAGTAGGTATTTTATTAAGACATGTTTATATTTGATTAATGACAATGGCTTGTCTGTCTTTTATAGAATAATTTTTGCAACATTTTATAAGATAACTAGAAAGACTTGGAAGATAATATTGAACATAACTTGCAAAGATAAATGTTTCAGAGAGCCTGTATATTACTAAGTATTTTTGGCATAAATGAGAAATGTTTGTTTATAAGTGAGAAATGTCTTGTGAAAGTTTTAATTCTCGATGACATTTTTATAGAAGTTCTGATTTAATAAATATTAGAGGAAATTATATTTCATAGATAATTCCCACCAAAAAAATATTCAGCTTTTACTTCCATACCTACAAAGATGACACAATATCGGTGGGTTGATTCAGTTTGCTTATTTTAAGAATGCAATGGATAATCTATTAAAACTTTATACTATTTATTAGCAGTCTGCTTCATTCTCATTTCTTCACTGTTTCATCAGAGGAGGGGGAGATGGAGGAGAAAGAGTTTTAATAGTTATTGTTCCTTGAATGCCAAGCATCATGCCAAATGCCTCAGAGAGGTTATCTATAATCCTCACAACAACTGAAACTATACATTTTTTTAGTCAGGAAATAGAACCTCAGAGTGAAAGGAACTAGCCAAGGTCACCCAGCTGGCTTTGGGCAAAGTTTGAACTTGGCCTAAGTCTTGGATTATTTTGGAGCCTTTTCCACTATACAATCTCTCTGATTTGAAACGTTAGTATTATAATATTACAGTCTGAAAACTTTATCCATTTTCATTTAAATCATACCAGAATAAAATACAGTGACTTTTGCCTTCCCAGTAGAGCTTTCACAATCAAGTAAACTGATTTTTTAAGCCATTTTAGTGAAAAATCTAACAAATGTTATGCTGATTTATTCTGAACTGTAAGTCATTTAAATTTTAACTTTCCATATGTTGGCAGATGTCATGTGTCTGTTTACTTTTTGGAGGCTCTTCTAACAGTAATTGTTACCAACAGCTGATGATCCAGCCTGTACCCTCTTCTAGCTTCACTTGAAAAAAACTCAATCCTTTTTCTAGTAGGAAAGGAAATAGGAAGAGATTAAGGTGTCTAGTGTTTTATTTTCACATCTCTAAATGTTGACATTTAGAATGTGTGCTAATACGGCAAAATATGTTGCATATGTATATGAGGAAAGAGATTTAATCCTTTTTATATTTTTTGTATTACTGACATAATTTGATACTTGGTTGTCTTTTTTAATTCTAAGACTTTTGGTGAAAATGTATAGGCTTATCCTGCATTTATCATTAATGAACCGTCAGACACTTTAATCTATAATGAAGCGACTCTTGATTTAATTTGTCATGTTTACTGACTAAAGAGTTCAACCATAGTTAAATTTTAAAAGTATGTAGTTAATGAATAGCATAGTCTCTGATTTTGTGTCATATTTTTAATTTTTTTAAGGAACCAAACTGTAAAACATTTAACTCTGCTTGTCATCTAAAATAGAATTTTGTTTATAAATTCCCTGAAGGTCTACCCCTGTTCTAAAAATTACCCTTACTCCCCATAATGGGTTTATTTTCCATTACCCTTTGTACTAGAAGTGTAATAACAATTTAACTAGAGAGTAAAATTGTAAAGTAGATGATCTTGAATTTAGAATTTCCCTTTTTGTTCCCCGCCCCCCATTTCGATTAAATCCAATCTGTATTATATCTCTTTCCCTCAGGGTCCTCTTTGTTAGAAAATCTGATAAACAAATCCATATTAATGTTAATTTTCCAAGGAGACATTTGCATTCTATTTATGAAAACTATCATTTACTAGTGATGTGACCTTGGCCAAGTTACCGAACCTCTCTGCCTCAGTTTCCCCCCATAAAGGAGATAATAGTATCTATCTCATAGGGTTAGCATGTGGATTAACTAAGTTAATACATGTAAAGTACTCAGAAAAGTACCTGGCACATGAAAATAGCTAACATTGAGCGTTTACTATTAATGCCATTCAGGTATCACAGCAGTTCATTTGGGAGTAGGTGGGTCCTTTAGCACTCCGAAATCAAACTGTGAAGATGCTCACTTAATCCCTATCTGTAGGTTGCTTCTGACCCCAGTGGAATCTTTCCATATTGATTGATGCATATAATAGACATCTGAGCACCATTTGCCACCCATTGTTCTGGATACTAGAGATAAAGGACCAAGTCAGACAAAAATAAACCCTCATGGAATTTATACTCTAATGGGAGGAGACAGACAGTAAAATAAATGTTACATATGATAAGTGGTAGTATATGCTATGGAGATAATTTGGCTGAAGCAGAAAGAGTATCCAAGTTAATTGCTGTTTTATATGGTACAGTCAGAGAGGCCTCTCTACTAAGGTAATATTAATCAGAGACCTGCAGGAAGGGAGTGAGCCATGTGAATATCTGGAAAAAGTATGTTCAAGGAAAAGGGAGAAGCTAATTCAGAGGCCCCAAGGTGTGAATGTGCTTGAGGTTTTCAGGATACAGCAAGGAGGCGAGGCCAGTGTGGCCAGAGAAGAGGCAGTGAGGAGAGGAGTGGTGGGATATATATGGCATCAGAGCAGTCATAGAGAGCTTGGATATAAACTTGGAATATGCTGGGCATGGTGGCTCACACCTGTAGTCCCAGCACTTTGGAAGGCCAAGGCAGGGGATCTTTTGAGTCCAGGAGTTTGAGACCAGCCTAGGCAACATAGTAAGACCTCATATCTACAAAAATAATAATAATTAAATTAGCTGGCCTTGGTGATGCACACCTCTGGTCCTAGCTACTCAGGAGAATGAGGTGGAAGGATGCATTGAGCCCAGGAGTTTGAGGCTGCAGTGAGCTGTGATCATGCCACTGCACTCCAGCCTGGGCAACAGAGTAAGACATTGCCTCAAAAAAAAAAAAAAAAAAAGAAAAAAAAGAATTGGCACTGCGGCATTCTCAAGTTATCAACTGCTGGTAGAAGTGTAAAGCATAGCCTTTCTGTAAAGCAGCTGGCAATATGGCGTGTATCTAGCTTTAAGAATGTACTTGTACTTTGGCCCTTCATTTCACAGCCAGGCATGCATTTTAAAATGTTCGTCATCTGCATTATTGTGGCGGTTTGTTTCTTCCATATTTGGAGATAAATTTATGTGTAGACTTTTTTTGTAAGATATAGTTGATAACAAAAATTTATTTAAATGGTCTTGCAATGATTTGTATTCAAATGCTTAAAGAAAGCATTGCTGGTACAAATATTTCTATTTTTAGAAAGGGTTTTTATGGATTAATGCCCCAGGTGTCATCAGAGCCATTGATGTTTTCATTGTTTAAAACGTCACCTGTAAAATGGGCATTATTTATGTGTATATGGCTTTTTTTGGCATTCCTGATAAATGTATTATATAAAGTCTATACATTGGATAACACTAATATATTTAAACTTACAGAGTTATTTGTAATGGAAACCACCATTTTAATGTACTGTAATTAATATGGTTATAATACATATAGTCCTTCTGTCCTCCCATCCACACAACTTTGTGTGTGTAATGAACCGATTTTTGTTTGAAAATATTTTTTGTGGCCGGGCACAGTGGCTCACACCTGCACTTTGGGAGGCCAACTTGGGTAGATCACCTGAGGTCAGGAGTTCGAGACCAGCCTGACCAACATGGTGAAACCCCATCTCTACTAAAATACAAAAATTGGTTGGGTGTGATGGCACCTACCTGTAATCCCAGCTACTCGGGAGGCTGAGGCAGGAGAATCTCTTGAACCCGGCAGGCGGAGGTTACAGTGAGCCGAGATCGTGCCACTGCACTCCAGCCTGGGTGACACAGCGAGACTCCAACTCAAAAAAAAAAAAAAAAACAAACTCTTGTATCTCAATATTTTTAAACCATGGGCCTAAATAAAACTAATTTTGCTCAAGTTTTCTCAACCTAGGGAAAAAGAACTATGGTTCCATATTCAAAATAAATATAATAGACCCTTTTCCTAAGTAAGATTTTGTGGTTTACTGATCACACCATTGCACTCCAGCCTGGGCAACAGAGTGAGATGCCATCTTAAAAAATATATATATATATTTATATAATATATATAATTTATATATATTTATATATAAATTATATAAATATATATATAATTTATATATTATTTATATATATTTATATACAAAATATACATTTTTTTTAAAGAATGTTTATCCTGGCATTATTTTTATTAGCAAAACAAATGTTTTGACCAATAATAGGGAAATATATGATTATGATAGCTATATAATATAGTAGTGGGGAAATTATTAAAAATGATCTTTTCACAGACTATTACATGGGAAAATATTCACAATATAAGTGGAAAAAGATAATTAAAAAGGCTGTAACTACAGTATGATTTCTAGTTTTATAAGATACAGGTATACCCACACAGATACAGATATAAGATATAGAGATATATAGAGATTCAAGATATGGATGGAGATATATATATGAAGATATATACACATATACACCAAAAAAGTTGTAAGAAAGTGCATGACAATGGTGTATCATCTCCAATTGATAGGATTATCAGTTACTTTTTTTTCCTTTAGACTTTCCTGTATTTTCCCTGACTATACATTAGAATCACCTGGAGATCTTTAAAAAACTGTGATGTCTAGGCTGCACTCACCAAAAGTTATGAATTAAATAGGCTGGGGTACAGTTGTAGTTACTTTTTTAAATAACTGCCTGGGAGTTTCTAATACTCTGGTTCAGATTCATAGCACACACATGAAGGATAAGCATATTATATATTAAATTTTGAGGGTTTCTTTTGTTATGTTAAATGCTTACCTACATAGTAAAGTGCTTTTTTGTTTTCCAATTTAACACGCTGGAGTTTTGTTTGTTGTTTCTTTTAGAACTGCTTTCTGAAGCAAGTTTCCAAGAAGCTCTTCAGGAAAGCATTCCTGACATTCAAGCGCATGAGTGGGTGCCACTGTGGCTACTGCGATACTCGGTCATTGTGAAAAGTAGAGGAATTATCAAATCAAAAGGCTACATTTTACAAGCTAAAAGAAGGGGTTCTTAACTGACTTAGAAGCATAACTTACCTGTAATTTCCTTCAATATGAGAGAAAATGGAGTTGTGTAAAAATCTAGTTACTGCCTGTAAATGGTGTCATTGAGGCAGATATTCTTTCGTCATATTTGACAGTATGTTGTCTGTCAAGTTTTAAATACTTATCTTGCCTCCATATCAATCCATTCTTATGAACCACTTTATTGCTTTCCTTAAACTATTGTTTTCTAATTGAAATTGTCTATAAAGAAAATACTTGCAATATATTTTTCCTTTATTTTTATGACTAATATAAATCAAGAAAATTTGTTGTTAGATATATTTTGGCCTAGGTATCAGGGTAATGTATATACATATTTTTTATTTCCAAAAAAAAATTCATTAATTGCTTCTTAACTCTTATTATAACTAACCAATTTAATTACAATTGTTAAAACTGAAATACTGGAAGAAGATATTTTTCCTGTTATTGATGAGATATAACAGAATAACTGGAGTAGCTGGGATTTACTAGTAGTGTAAATAAAATTCACTCTTCAATACATGAATGGAAACTTAAATTTTTTTATGTGTCCTTGCTTATAGTTTAGCTGTAATGATGTAACCATGTATTCTTGTACCGTATTATCTCTTTTTATTACTTATAAAGACAAACCAAAGTAAATCTGAAAAGGAGACTAGAAGCTTTGAAATTATTGTTTGGGGGGTTTATAAAAGCAACTACTGTCACCTCCAGATTCTTTTAAATTATTGATCCATCCTTAGTATATATTGCTACTCATTCAAGAATCCTCAGTATTGAGTACTTACCATACGTTAGGATACTGTGGGCTCTGGAGAGAGGAGGGGGCATAGAGCCAGGAATTAAGGATCACTTGAGTAAAATGTGTGATATTTATTCCCCATTAATAACTGACTAGGAAGGACTAAAAGCCAGAAAGGGGATGAAAAAAAAAATCCTTAATTCAGGGCCAACATTATCTACTTAAACAACTTTGAGATATAGTCTTAACTATTTTAAAGCAGAATAATATAATTGAAAGTTTATTGCTAAAAGAGACTATATAGGTCATTTCGTATAATTCTTCCTTAGTTTCAGAACCACAAAATTTTAAATAAATAAGCTATGAATGTTGATGTACACTATAAATCTCCTTAATTCTATAAATTTGTGTCTGTAACCTGAATAGTTTGAAAACTTCTTTTAAAATCTCTTGTATCTCAGCCGGGCACAGTGGCTCACACCTGCAATCCCAGCATTTTGGGAGGCCGAGGTGGGCGGATCACGAGGTCAGGAGTTTGAGACCATCCTGACCAACATGGTGAAACCCTCTCTCTACTAAAATACAAAAATTGGTTGGGTGTGATGGCACTTGCCTGTAGTCCCAGCTACTCGGGAGGCTGAGGCAGGAGAATCTCTTGAACCCCAGAGGCGGAGGTTACAGTGAGCCGCGAGAGCGCCACTGTGCTCCAGCCTGGGCGACAGAGCAAGACTCCATCTCAAAAAAAAAAAAAAAATCTCTTGTATCTCAATATTTTTAAACCATGGGCCTAAATAAAACTAATTTTGCTCAAGTTTTCTCAACCTAGGGAAAAAGAATTATGGTTCCATATTCAAAATAAATATAATAGACCCTTTTCCTAAGTAAGATTTTGTGGTTTACTGATTGGCTAATTTGATCATTAAAATTATGTGAAATCTATCCGGGCACAGCTCCTGCCTGTAATCCCAGCACTCTAGGAGGCCGAGGTGGGTGGATCACCTGAGGTCAGGAGTTCGAGACCAGCCTGGCTAACATGGTGAAACCCTGTCTCTACTAAAAATACAAAAATTAGCCAGGTGCGGTGGCAGGCGCCTGTAATCCCAGCTACTTTGGAGGCAAGGCACGAAAATCGCTTGAACCCGGGAGGTTGCGGTGAGCTGAGATCATGCCATTGCACTCCAGCCTAGGCAACAGAGCGAGACTATGTCTCAAAAAAAAAGAAAAAATTATGTGAAATCATGTGATTTACCTGGTAAAACTTGTTTAGATATTGAGCTACTTAAGCCTTCTAGCCTTTATATTAATCGTAATGTTATTAAATATATATATAGTTCATCTTTACATTTGGAAATGCCCATTTTTTTCATATAAGTCCTGAAACAAGTGTTCATTTTATTTTAAATCTATACAGTGAACTGGCCAAGATATTTTAAGAGGGAACTTTAATATCCCATTTATTATTTTTATAACCCTGGACTTACAAAAATTGATTGTTTGAAGGGTTATTTTGAAAGTTGGGGAGAAAAACTTAGTTGCTAATGTATCTAAACTTCAGCTTTTTGGTGATCTCCTACACGCACCTTCAACTCTTCACAAAGAAGCAAGATTATAGATTCATTTTCTGAAGGGGATCGTGTATGGAATTTTTTAATAAGTTTTTAATTTTACCTCTGTACTCATGATTTTCTATTATTGAATAATCTTTTAAAACACTGATTTTTAAAGCTTTATATATAAGCTTTCTAAGCTGATGTTCACATCTTTTTTTCATGAACCATCAGAATATAGTGAACACTTTTCAAATGTTTAGGGACTTAATGTTTAAAAAGCCATAAAATAGAGTGGTAATACTACCAAATAATTACTTAAAACTGAAAGCTAAGTTATCAATAGTTTATATAACAGATGTTTTCTGAGAAGATGTGAATCCAGTGTGACCAAGGTAAAAAAAGTTTATATAATTGTTTTTTTTCCAGTAAATATGAAAAAAAAAAAGCTGTAGCTTGTTTATTACATTTCCAGAATACACTGGAGCCTTACTGTAACACAATGTACTGTAATTTGGAATTTGTTCTGTTATGAGTCTATCTTGAATTCCCATCCATGAAACTGTAGTCACCAAAAGCAGCAAGTATTTTCACATGATATAAAAGACCATATTGTGCTAGTATGTTAATAGAATATCCATTTAGGGATGGCCATCGCTAGAACTTGAATCACAAATAATAGCTAATAATTATTCATTTTTCAAAAAAGATCATTTGGATAGCAGCTATGTATAAAATGGAAAATAAAAAATTATTCTGTTTTGCATGAATAGTTCAGACTTTCCCATACCAGAGCCAAGTAGTAACTAAAATTAGGATCTTAATTTTCAATGATAAAAGGTCTAAGGCTTAATTATGCTCCTTTAACATTGTCTTTCTAGATTTTTCAGCCAGTATTTTCAATATTTGGGAATGTAAACAATTGATATATTTATTGTATGTTGGCTAGAAGTTCATCCTTCTGCAAAATATGCATTCGGAGAAATGTGAAGCTTGTTTTAATGAGGATTTAAACCATTTGTGTCATTTATGTTTTCATATTCAAATACACCAACTTAAAATTCTGAACCTATTTTTTTCATCATTAACTTCCTATGTTACCAGAACGTATACCTTTTTCCTGTAAAGTTGGCAATGGGATATGGCAGTTTTATTTTTGAAAAATATGTAACATGACTTTAATATTTTTATAGTTTTCAGAATTAGAAACATAGGAAGGGAAAATGTTTTAATTAGATAAGTCAACTTTTTATGTGTCAGTAGTGGTGTACTATAATAGCAAATTATAAAGCATTATTACATATTTATAATAATTTTTAATATTACCTACATTATGAATTTAACCAAAATAAAGTGTGAGTTGTATATTTTTAATTGGGTTTTTTCAATAACTGGAAGCATCCTGAAGCATTATATTGATTTTTGAACTATCTGAACTCAAACTAAGTATGATTTGAAAATAAATTAATAATTTAAAAACATCCAAATCATAAAGCTATTTATGCATTCATTCATTCCACAAAGATTTATTGAATGCCTACTATGTGTTAGGCACTGTGCTACAGATGGACACAGATGAAAAATAACTCCTATCTTCAAAGAACATATGGTATATTTGGGGGGAAAGGGAGGAATCTGTATATGAATAAGAGCAATAAAAGGCTGCCTCTGTTGGCTGGGCACAGTGACTCACACCTATAATTCCAGCACTTTAGGAAGCTGAGGCGGGCAGATCACTTGAGGCCAGAAGTTCGAGACTGGCCTGGCCAACATGGTGAACCCTGTCACTACTAAAAATACAAAAATTATTTGGGCATGGTGGTACATGCTTGTAATCCCAGCTACTTGGGAGACTGAGGGACAAGAATCACTTGAACCTAGGAGGTGGAGGTTGCAGTGAGCCAAGATCGCACCACTGCATTCCAGCCTGGGTGACAGAGCCAGACCCTGTCCCAAAAAAAAAAAAAAAAAAAAAAAGGCCAGGCACGGTGGCTCACACCTGTGATCCCAGCACTTTGGGAGGCCGAGGCAGGTGGATCAAGAGGTCGGGGGATCAGGACCATCCTGACCAACATGGTGAAACTCCCCTCTCTACTAAAAATACAAAAATTAGCTGGGCGTAGTGGCGTGTGCCTGTAGTCCCAGCTACTCAGGAGGCTGAGGCAGGAGAATCACTTGAACCAGGGAGTGAGAGGTTGCAGTGAGCCAAGATCGCACCACTGCATTACAGCCTAGCGACAGAGCAAGACTCCGTCTCAAAAAAAACAAAAAACAAAAAACAAAAAACAAAACTGTATCTGTTGATAGAAGTAATGAAAAGGATTGGGGCATGTGGAAGGAAATGGGACTGAGTAGCAGGTTAAGGATAAGAAAGACTTTCCTGAAGAAATTAGCTTTAGAGTAGGGTCAGATGACAAGGTGTGGTGGGCATTCCGGGCAGAAACCCTTGTTTGCCTGGTTTGTAAATATGCCCTTATTGAATGATGGAGCAGTTAATATGTAAACTTTAGAAGTTCAAGGAAAATACCTTCAAAAGCTTATTCTTATAGAAAGGAATGGCTTCTGTTGAGACAAAAGTAGGTTAAGTTTGGAAAAGTCACATGTTACAAAAAGATGAAAACTTGCTATCTCCTCTGACTATATCAGGATATGGTCATATGCAGTTCCGCTACCAGAGAAGTCAACAAAAGCTTTAACATGTTTCCTCAGCAATGACTAAATGTGTAAAATGTCATGTAAGATTTTGATGTGTCTGCTGGTCCATTATTTTAAGGTTCGTGTTTTACAATGAATATTACTTACTTTCATTCTTTTCCCTCTTTGCTCACTGTTGATTCTTGCATTCTATTCCTTTTAAGTTCACTTTTTTTTTTTTTTTTTTTTTTTTTTGAGACAGGGATCTCACTCTATTTCTTAGGCTGGTGTACTGTGGCATGATCATGGCTCACTGCAGCCTCAACCTCCCAGGCTTAAGCCATCCTCCCATCTCAGCCTCCCAAGTAGCTGGGACTACAGACATGCACCACCACACCTGGCTAATTTTTATTTTTGTAGAGACAGGATCTTGCTGTGTTGCCCAGGCTGGTCTTGAACTCTTGGACTCAAGTGATCCTCTCACCTCAGCCTCCCAAAGTGCTGGGATTACAGGCATGAGACACAGCACCTAGCCTCCTTAGTAATTCTTTACCAAAGGTCTTTAGGGACAGTAAACTTTCTCGATCCTGTTTGTCTGAAATGTCTGTATTTGCATTCAATCTTTGTTTTTTTGTTTTTGTTTTATAGAGATCAGTTTTCATTATGTTACCCAGGTTGGAGTACAGTGGTTATTCACAGGTGTGATCATCGCATACTACAGCACAGAACTCCAGAACTAAACAATCCTCCTGCTCCAGCCTCCCAAGTTGCTGGGACTACAGGCACATGCCACCACACCCAGCTTAGTTTGCACTCACTCTTAAATGATCATTTGACATTACAGAATTCTAAAAGTCCCCAAACACAATATTGAAAACCAGATACAACCCAAATGTCTATCAACAGCTGAATGGATAAATCCATTGTTGTATAGTCATACAATGAAATACCACTCAGCAATAAAAAAGAATGAACTACTGGTATACACAGTAACATGGATGAATTACAAAAACACTATGCTGAGTGAAAGAAGCTAGACATGAGTATATACTGTATTATTTCTTTTTTCAAGATGAGGTCTCACTCTCACCCAGGCTGGAGTGCAGTGGCATGATCATGGCTCACTGCAGCCTCAACCTCTTGGGCTCCAGTGATCCTCCCACCTCAGCCTCCCAAGTACCTGGGACTACTGGTGCATGCCACCATACCTGGCTAATTTATATATATTTTGTAGAGATGGTGTTTTGTTATGTTGCCCAGGCTGGTCTCAAACTCCTGGGCACAAATGATCCTGCCTCCTCAACCTCCCAAAGTGCTGGGATTACAGGTATGAGCCTCTGTACCCGGCCTGTATTATTTATTTTACTTGAAATTTTAGGAGAGACGAAGTTAATCTATAACTACTAGTTATCTATTGTTGCATCTGGATGACTTTGTTATCTATTGTTGCATCTGGATGACTTTGAGGCATCCAGATGCAGCAATAGATAAGTCAGGACTGCAGTCTCACCTGAAGGCTGGATTGAGGGTCGGTTTCTAAGCTCACTTGTGTAGTTGTTGGCAGGACTCAGTGCCTCACACATTGTCAGACTGAGTTCCTTAATTCTTCACTGGGTGTAGGCCAGAGGCCTCCTTTACTCAGTTCCTTGCCACAGTGTTCTCTCCAAAGGACAGTTTACAACATAGAGCTAGCTTCCTACAGAGTGAATGATTGAGAGACAGCAAGATAGAAGCCAGCCTTTTGTTAACCTAATCCTGAAAGTGACATCCATCATTTTTGTCATATTGGTTTCATTAGAAGTCACTAAGTCCAGCCCACATTCAAAGGTTTGAAGACCAGAAAATGGGATCACTGGACCATCTTACAGGTCAAACTTAATTTTAATAGTAATATTTTGTTTGTTTGTTTGTTTGTTTGTTTGAGACGGAGTCTCGCTCTGTCACCCAGGCTGGAGTGCAGTGGCCGGATCTCAGCTCACTGCAAGCTCCGCCTCCCAGGTTTACGCCATTCTCCTGCCTCAGCCTCCCGAGTAGCTGGGACTACAGGCACCCGCCACCTCGCCCGGCTAGTTTTTTTGTATTTTTTAGTAGAGGCGGGGTTTCACTATGTTAGCCAGGATGGTCTTGATCTCCTGACCTTGTGATCCGCCTGTCTCGGCCTCCCAAAGTGCTGGGATTACAGGCTTGAGCCACCGGGCCCGGCCTAATAGTAATGTTTTACATGTAACAATGCAGAATGACCATGAATAGTATGTATTTTTAGAAGGCTCATGCACTAAAACTGTCATCTTTTGGTTAATGCCTAAAATTCCAGGGAGCTTTGACCTTTCAGTTTAAGGATTTAATTAATAAAATATAGATTATTTAAGGTAAATTTCCTTTTGGGCCTGAGTAATAGTATTGGTTACCATTAAAAAATGTGGGAGTTGGGGCATTGACCCCCCTGCACAGTTGAAAATCCACAGATAACTTTTGACTCCCCCAAAACTTTACTAATAGCCTACTATTGACCAGAAGCCTTGCAGATAACTAGTTGATTAATACATATTTTATATGTTGTATATATTATATATTGCATTCTTACAATAAACTAGAGAAAAGAAAATTTTAAGAGAATCATAAGGAAAATATATTTACTATTCAGTGGAAGTGGATCATCATAAAGGTCTTCATCCTTGTCTTCATGTTAAGTAAGCTGAGGAGGAAGAGGAGGGGTTAGTCTTTCTGTCCAGTGGTGGTGGAGGCAGAAGAAAATCACTGCATAAGTGGAACCTCCCAGTTCAAACCTGTGTTGTTCAAGGGTCAACTGTATTGTATATACTATATTTACCTAAAATTAGATATACTGTATTTGCCCTAAATCCACTTCAGATAAAGAAGATAGGCAAAGAATAGGGCAAACCTGGTAAGCCCATGTAAAAACACTTTTTTTTGCCTATGGTAGATTTGTTGATAGACCAGCTCAATCTTCTTATATTATGAATATGTACTGACAATTTTCATATCTTATGTTTGTTTCTTGACCTTAGATTATATATGAGTTTGTTTTTTCCTTTTTCTTTTTCTTTACTTGAAAGGTCCATACTTGCAAGTGAATATTAGACATTGAATGATTTTCTAATATTCTCTCCAATTTTCTACACCTACTTCTGTCATCTTAATTTCTATTTCCATGCATTTGCTCACATTAAAGTTGTGGAGATTAAATGAGTGAATACATGTAAAGCATGTAACTAGTATCCAGCAGATATTAAGTGGCCAATACTATTATGATTGATGCTGCTGTTCTTTGATGCTTTGATCTCCGCAGCCTACATCCAATTGGTTCACTTTCCTTCTACACAATTTGTCTCCTCTTCAAATCTAGCCTTTCTCTTCTCTTCATCTTCTTACATAATCTCACTGCTACTTGGCCCTACTAAAATTTATTTTTGCTCTTCACCACGTTTGCCGCAAAAGTTGATCTAAACCATTTCCATTCTTCTGAGATGTATCACCTACTTCTTTTGGATAGATAATAACAGAGGCTATTATCTATCCAAAAT
This sequence comes from Theropithecus gelada, assembly GCF_003255815.1. Taxonomy (NCBI): domain Eukaryota; kingdom Metazoa; phylum Chordata; class Mammalia; order Primates; family Cercopithecidae; genus Theropithecus; species Theropithecus gelada. Next base: position 122,103,780 of record NC_037668.1, on the reverse strand, counting down.
CTTCTCTTCTTCACTCCACTTGAACATACTTGCATTCACATTCTCCTCTCTGTTTCAAATATCAACTCTTCCCTCCTGCCTCAAAGGAAGGTGCATTCTTTTCTGGCTACAGCCACATCTCTGTTTATTATCCAGTCCTTCAGTTAGCATTAGGCTGGGCTGCAAATAGAAAAATCTGTAAGTAACAGTGGCTTTTAACAAGGTGTTTTCCTCAGGTGAAAAATCTAGAAGACTCTTGAGGGCTCCTAGGGCAGCTCCACGAGTTGATTTTTCCATCTCACTGCTATGCCATCTCTAAAGCATGCCTTCATCCTTATGGCACAAACTTGCTGCCTGAAAACCAGTGAACCCAACTTTCCAGGAAGTAAAATGCACTTTAAAAGGCCACGAGGGCCTGGCGAGGTGGTTTACGCCTGTAATCCCAGCACTGTAATCCCAGCACTTTGAGAGGCCGAGGCGGGCGAATCACCTGAGGTCAGGGGTTCAAGACCAGCCTGCCCAACATAGTGAAACCCCGTCTCTACTAAAACTACCAAAAAAAATTAGCCGGGATTGGTGGCGGGCGCCTGTAATCTCAGCTACTCCGGAGTCTGAAGCAGGAGAATCGCTTGAACCCGGGAGGCGGAGGTTGCAGTGACCCAAGATTGCGCCATTGCACTCCAGCCTGGGCAACAGAGCAAGACTGCGTCTCCAAAAAAAAAAAAAAAAAGCCAGGGACGGCCTCCTCTCTTTTAGATGCCGTCCCTAAAGACATGCACACAATGTATACCTAATTGGCTAAAACGTAGTCACGTAGCCATATTTGGCTGCAAGGGAGACTATAAAATAAGCAATTTCAGCTGGGAAGCAGTGTGTCCACCGAAGTCTGTGTTCTGTGACTTTAAATAAAAAAATTGATTTTCTGTTATAAAGAAGTAGAGACTAGGTTTGGTGAGGCACTCATCCATCGTTTCTCACCTCCAACAATAATTTGCGTTTACTTATTTTTTCAATCCCCCATCCCCTCAAACATAGTTCTCTACCTTTTATCCCAAAAGATAACCAAAAAAACCTCTTGATTCTGGTCATTCTCTTCCTTTCACTGCAACAACAATAACAACAAAACCTTATTCCTCTCCTTTACAATTTCTTTAACTTTTTTTCTTTTCTGCTATTCCCAATCCCTAAACACCATCTCACGTTTAGATTATATAGCTTTCTACTTTGTCTCCGAGTTCCTGTGGGCACCTTATATCCCTTTTACCTCAACCAAGTCCTTAAATTTTATTTTATTTATATTTAGCGTCACAAATAATACACGAGTAAATATTGCCTTTTTAAAAAAAAGTACAAATACCTCAAACGTCTCCCTTGGATACACCAAGGGCTACATTAAGCTCTTTAGAACACAGAAATGAAAGAACGCCTCCCGGGTTCAAATGATTCTACTGAACAAATGAACGGATAGCCTCTCGGTGCGTTTTTACAATTCATGTGAACCCGTACGCTAAGGCCCTCTGTCACTGCGGGCTTCGCTGCCCCCATGAAGGTCTTTGCCAGCAAAAATCTGGCTTGTCTTCTACAGCTCTGAAGTGCACACTTACACCCAAGCCCGTTGTCTCTGACCGCCCTAGCATGAACTGGCTGGGCGAAGGCAGGGATGAGATTCTCGCGAGCTCTCGGATCTTCGCGGAAAACGCGCTCGAGACAGTTCTCTGACGCATTTCCGGAGCGCCAGGGAAGAGGGAAGTAGTGGTGGTCGTGGGGGAGCCGGAAAGATGGTGGTTACCAGATCCGCACGGGCTAAGGCCAGCATCCAAGCCGCGTCGGCTGAAAGTTCCGGGCAGAAGGTAGGAAATCCAGTCTTTCCTACTTCTCCCCGCTTCGCAGAGCGGCGCTCAGGCAGGCGGGGCGGCGCAAGGGTCCGCTTAAGGGTGCGGACTGCCAACAGAGGACCCCAGCTTGCCGCGCGCTTGGGTTTCCCAGGCCCGGTGCTAAGACTATCACGAAAACTAGCCCTCACCACTGTCTTTTAAGGCAGTTTTTAGTATGGAAGAGAGGTTAGATAACTTTCTTTGGGTCGTTCAACTCCTTAATGCAGAAGCATAGTTCAAGCTTTTTAAACCATACTGTTAACACGGTACCAAGGAGGGTTAATTTCGGCCACCATGCACAAGCCCCATTTAGGGGAACTGGAAAAAAAGCTTCGTTTTCACGTGGGGAGGCTGGCAGCTGTCAGCGTTACCTCCTTAAGGCGTGAGGAGGGCTGTGGTGTCGTCACTTGGTGACTCTTAGTGGCGTCAGTCGGCTGTCTCATTCTGACTCTGCGATGCAGGGAACGGAGCGGCGGCGATTTTTTCCTTACGTAAAGGTAAGGGCGGCTGATTCCATCATTGTGTTCCTAAACACATCGTTGTTCAGAGTTAATATTCCTTTTCTCCCCCTCCTGTAGGTGGGTCAGAATGTTCGTCTACCCATTATATTTGACTTTAAACAGAAAAATTTTAATTGTTCTGCTTCTGAAGTTATATCTAGGAAGGATGAGGCAAGTGAAGTAAATGCAGGGTTGGATCCAGTGTTTAAATTTTGATTTTTTTTTTTTTTTGATTCGGAGTCTTGCTCTGTCGCCCAGGCTAGAGTGCAGTGCCCAGGCTAGAGCCGTGACCTCGTCTCACTGCAACTTCTGCCTCCCGGGTTCCAACAATTCTCCTGCTCCAGGCTCCCGAGTAGCTGGGATTACAGGTGCGCACCAACACGCCCGGCTAATTTTTTTACTTTTAGTAGAGACGGGGTGTCACCATATTGGCCAAGCTGTCTGGAACTCCTGACTTCGTGATCCACCCGCCTCGGCCTCCCAAAGTGCTGGGATTACAGGCGTGAGCCACCGCGCCCTGCCAAATTTTGATTTTTTAAAAATCATGAGTTGGGCGGGTTTTGTTTTTTGTTTTAAAGGTAATCTTGTTTACTGGGTTTTAGCTTTTGGGGTCAGTACTTCATTTGCTTTGCCTTTGTTCCAGCCCTACCTAATTTACAGTGTGTTTTCTCTGGTTTGCAGAGTTCTGCTGCTAATGGGATTCAAGCGCATCCAGAAAGTAGTACTGGATCTGATGCCCGAACTACTGCTGAATCACAGACCACTGGGAAACAGAGTTCAATCCCTAGAACTCCTAAAGCTAGAAAGAGGAAGAGCAGAACTACAAGCTCACTTCCAAAGGGTACTGAACCATCTACGGATGGAGAGACCTCTGAGGCAGAGTCAAATTATTCTTCTGTGTCTGAGCACCATGATACCATTTTAAGGGTAACTAGGAGAAGGCAGATCTTAATTGCATGCTCCCCAGTGTCCAGTGTTAGGAAAAAGCCGAAAGTAACTCCAACAAAGGAGTCTTACACTGAAGAAATAGTCTCTGAAGCAGAATCTCATGTTTCAGGTATTTCTAGAATTGTGCTTCCCACAGAAAAAATGACAGGAACCAGAAGAAGTAAGGCTAAATCTCTGACAGATCCAAGCCAAGAATCTCATACAGAAGCTATATCTGTTGCTGAGACATCAAGCTCAGACATTTCATTCTCTGAAATTGCAACTAGAAAAACCAGGAGTATGCAGAGGAAATTAAAGGCACAAACTGAAAAGAAAGATAGTAAGATTGTACCAGGAAATGAGAAACAGATCGTGGGCACACCTGTGAATTCAGAGGATTCAGATACCAGACCAACTTCCCATTTACAAGCAAGATCTCTTTCTGAGATAAATAAGCCAAATTTATATAATAATGACTTCGATGATGATTTCTCCCACAGAAGTTCAGAAAATATATTAACAGTGCAAGAACAGGCCAATGTTGAATCTCTTAAAGAAACAAAACAGAATTGTAAGGATTTGAATGAAGATGCCAATGGAATAACAGATGAGGGGAAAGAAATTAATGAGAAAAGTTCTCAGCTGAAGAATCTTTCTGAACTTCAGGACACTAGCCTTCAACAGTTACTTTCTCAGCGACATTCAACCCCCCAAAATAAAAATGCTGTATCAGTGCACTCTAATCTGAACTCTGAGGCTGTAATGAAATCATTAACTCAAACATTTGCAACTGTGGAAGTAGGCAGATGGAATGACAAGAAAAAAAGCCCCATAAAAGCAAGTGACCTGACAGAGTTTGGTGATTGTGGTGGTAGTGATGATGAAGAAGAGTCCACAGTTATAAGTGTCAGTGAAGACATGAACAGTGAAGGGAATGTAGATTTTGAATGTGATACCAGACTATACACGTCTGCACCCAACATATCTCAGGGTAAAGATAATTCTGTGTTATTAGTTCTCAGCAGTGATGAAAGCCAACAGTCTGAAAACAGTGAGAATGAAGAGGATACTTTATGTTTTGTTGAAAATAGTGGCCAAAGGGAGTCATTAAGTGGAGACACAGAAAGTCTGTCATGTGACAATGCATTGTTTGTAATTGACACAACTCCTGGAATGAGTGCTGATAAAAATTTTTACTTGGAAGAGGAAGACAAAGCAAGTGAGGTTGCCACTGAGGAAGAAAAAGAAGAGGAAGAGGGTGAAAAAAGTGAAGAAGATTCATCAGACCATGACGAAAATGAAGATGAGTGTAGTGATGAAGAAGACTTACTAAATAGCACAAAGGCTAAACTGTAAGTTTTTCCTTTATAAGTTTTTGATACATGTATTTCAAGTGGTTACCATAAAAATATGAAATGTTAGCCTGGGGAATGAGAAAATCACTGCCTTGGGTTCTTCATGGAATAGCTCTTCTATCCAGCATTTCCCTTGTCTTTTTGGATACCTATTTTAGTCATATTTTTCCCAGCAGTCATAACTAAAAGTGCTCGTTTTGGTGACATTAGAAATCAATCTGTTGGATGCAGTGAGTGACTCATGCCTGTAATCCTAGCACTTTGTGAGGCTGAGGCAGGAGGATCACTTGAGCCCAAGTAGGTGTTTGAGATCAGCGTGGGCAATATAGGGAGACCCCATCTCTACACAAAAAATTTTTTTAATTAGCCATGTGTGGTGCCCTGTGCGCCTGTGGTCCCAGCTACTTGGGAAGCTGAGGTGGGAGGATTGCTTGAGTCCTGGAGATTGAGGCTGCAGTGAGCCATGGTTGTCCCACTGCACTCCAGCCTGGGCAATAGAGGGAGATGTTGTCTCAAAAAAAAAAAAAAAAAAAAAGGACATCATATGTTAATATTTTTGTATGTGATAAGAGCAGTAAGTGACTCATGCCTGTAATCTCAGCACCTTGGGAGGCCAAGGCAGGTGGATCGCTTGAGCCCTGGAGTTCAAGACTGGCTTGGGCAACATGGGAAAAACCCATCTCTACCCAAAAAAATAAAAATAAAAAAGCTGGGCATGGTGGAAAGCACCTGTGGTCCCAGCTACTGGGGAGGCTGAGGTGGGAGGATCACTTACTTGAGCTCAGGAGGCAGAGGTTGCAGTGAGCTGAGATCGCACCACAGCACTCCAGCATGGGTGACAGTGAGACCCTGTCTCCAAAAAAAAAAAAAAAGAATATGTACTCTCTTCTGCCTGCATTCTTTCACTCAGAATATTGTTTCTGTAATTCATCCATGTTACTGTATATACCAGTAGTTCATTCTTTTTTATTGCTGAGTGGTATTCCATTGTATGACTATACAACAGTGAATTTATCCGTTCAAGTAATGATAGACATTCAGGTTGTATCCTGAATGTCTATCAGCATTGTGAGTATTTTTCAATATTGTGAGTATTTGAGAACTTAGAGTTCCATAATGTCAAATGATCATTTAAGATTGAGTGCAAACTTACTTTGGGAGGCTGAGGTGGGTGTATCACCTGAGGTCAGGAGTTCGAGACTATCCGGGCTGCTGGGCGTGGTGGTGGGCACCTGTAATCCCAGCTGTTTAGGAGGCTGAGGCAGGAGAATTGCTTGAACCCAGGAGGTGGAGGTTGCAGTGAGCCAAGGTCATGCCATTGCACTCCAGCCCGGGCAACAGAGCAAAACTTGGTCTCAAAAAAAAAAAAAAAAGATTGAGTGCAAACTAAGCTGGATATGGTGTCATGTGCCTGTAGTTCCAGCCAGGGGACTACATACATACATTCAGGGTTGAGAATTACTGCACAAGAATGATTTCACTTTCCAGTAGAGGTTGATTATGCTTTCACCTACTCAGTGTGTATGGATAATTAGGGAGGAAAGTTACTGTCAGTCCAAGTGTACTTGCTTAAAAAGGACCCTTCCATAATATAAAGTAGAAATTATTACATAAATATAGCAGGAGCCCGGGTCAACTCTAGAAGATCCCAATTCAGTAGGTCTAGGGTATGACATTTGTATTTTTAAAACACTCCTGTGGGATGGATGCTCATTGCTGTTCGAGACTCACTTTAGAGATACTAGCAAATGCCCTTAGTCACCCAGGAGAAAACATTTAAGTTTTGATAACTTGGAAGTTCAAGAACCTGCCTTTCTCATTAGTTTTAGAAATGAAGATGTGTACATTTATTAACTCACTACCTATATATGAAGTTGAATCATCAGGTATATTCTCTTCTGTAATTTATAAAATCTCTTTATGAAATCTATTGGTATTTTATATGACCTTAATCTTCTTTTTTTGTTGTTGAGACAGAGTCTTGCTTTGTCACCCAGGCTGGAATGCAGTGATGCAATCTCGGCTTACTGCAGCCCCAGTCTCCTGGGTTCAAGAGATTCTCCTGCCTCACCCTCCCTAGTAGCTGGGATTATAGGCGTGCACCACCACACCTGGCTAATTTTTTGTATTTTTAGTAGAGATGGGGTTTCACCATTTTGGCCAGGCTGGTCTTGAACTCTTGACCTCAAGTGATCCTACCGCCTCGGCCTCTCAAAGTGCTGGGATTACAGGCATGAGCCACCGCGCCTGGCCTGCCTTAATCTTCTCTAAGAAAATCTGGAGAATAAATTTGGGTATGTTCCCCCAAAACCTTTTTGGTTTAATTCATTGTGCATCCAGAGTTTCTTCTAAATGACTTTACTAGATTGAAAATATCTATTTACAGGAGTTTAAGACCAGTTTGGGCAACATATTGAGACTCTGTCTCTACAAAAAAAAAGAAAAGAAAAAATGAGCCAGGTGTGGGGTGCGTACCTGTAGTCCCAGCCACCCAGGGAAGTTGACGCGGGAGGATCACTTGAGTCCCAAGAGTTCAAGGCTGCAGTGGTCACCACTGCACTCCATCCTGGGCAACAGTGAGACCGTGTCTCAAAAAATAAAATAAAATGATGAAAAATTTATTTATTTAGAGTTTTTTCAGGAATTCCTTGTAAAAATAATATGCTATTTTTTCTTCATCGTGGACAATACAAGGCAAGAGAAGAATAAGTGATTTTTTTAAATGCGATCTTACTTGTTTCCATTTTGATTTAATTACTTGATCTTTAAGTCATGATTTCTTTTTCAGTCTAAAGTTGACAAGCAGCAGCATAGACCCTGGTCTGAGTATCAAGCAGTTGGGTGGTTTGTATATTAATTTCAATGCAGATAAACTACAGTCTAACAAGAGAACCCTAACACAGATCAAGGAGAAAAAGAAAAATGAGGTAAGTTAATTGTGCTGTTAGGTTTTCACAGAACTAACCAATCACTTTTAGAAATTAGTCCTTGGTAAAAGATTTAATTTTCCTACAGTGAAACCACATTGGTGTAATGTGTTAGTTTTTTCCTTCTCTAAAAGAGTCATTTCTTTTTACAATAAAATCCTATCTGTGAATGATAATGCTTTAAAATAAATCAATACGTGGTCAGTGTTCCTCATCTTACACCCACCAATTATGATCCCAGGGGTTTTGTTTTCTTCCCTTTTCTTGCTATACTTTTAGTTCTTAAGTTCTTAACTAATGTAGACTCTGTTGAGAATCTGAAAGCTGTGAATGCCTGCCTCTTCCACCAGGAAAAAAAATACACATGTGCATATAAACATTTTACATATAATTTCAGAAGGAATTACTGTTAGGGTAACCTTACCCAAACCCTTAGCTTTAGCCAACACCTTACACTGCTTTCTCCTAAATCTGTATTTTCTAGCTTTGATGCCTCTCACTTGCACTTTCAGACCTTTAAATCCAAGTGTCTGTTTGTTCATTTAGATGTCCTCAGGCACTTGACCTCACTAATTCCCCTTTCCCTGCCTGAACCAGGAATCCTCTTTTTGTATTCTCTCTTCTGGCTAATGAAACCAAAATCTCTTTTCCTTTTGTAGTCTGTCGCCAAGCCTCTAGGGGAAGACTTTTTCTTTGCCTCCTCCTTTTTAAGCCACTGTCACCAGTTAGTACAGGCCTTTGTTTCTCATCTAGACTACCCCAGTGGCTTCCTTTTTGATCTTGTTTTCATCATCTTCTTCAAGCCATCCTCTGTACTTCTAGATTTCTCTGTCTAAAAACACAAATTCGGCTGGGCAAGGTAACTCACATCTATAATCCCAGCACTTTAGGAGGCTAAGGCAGGAGAATTGCTTAAGCCCAGGAGTTTGAGACCAACCTGGGCAATATAGCGAGACCACATGTCTCCTCCCTGCCCCAAAAAACACACCACACACAGATGTGACATAGTATTATCTTAAATCCTTCAAGGTACCTTTCTACCCCACCCAACTGTCATCTGCTCTATTCTTGCCACTGAAGACTACTGTAGTTGCCTGAACTTACCCTGCTTTTTCCCAAGCAAGTGCAAAAATAATTGATCGTTGCCCTTGGAGAACATTTTACCTCCAGTCCTTCCTCACAGCCCCTCTGTGTTTCCATAACTTCTAGCATAGATCTGATTCATTATTGATCATGTGATATGTTAACTTATCATCTTTTCTTTATATTCCTAAAACAGGGTTTTTCAGTCTCAGCACTACTGACGTTTTGGGCTGCATAATTTTGTTGTGAAATGTTCTGTGCATTGTCAGATGTTTAATGGCATCCGTATCTTTTGCCCACTAGATGTCAGTAGTATTCTTCCTTGTCATCACCACCAAAAATGTCTCCAGACATTGCCAAATGCTCCCAATTGAGAATCACTGTCCTTGAGCCTAGTACAGCACTTGAAACGCAGCAAACTCTTAATCATTTGTTAAGTAAATATCATGCCCCCTTTTATGAGGGATAGGAAAGCCTAGACGACTACCTATACCACACAGAAACTTCTAGGCCTGAACCTGAATTGGGTGACTGACAGTTAATTTCTGAGTTGATCATTTCAAATGTCAGTCCCAAATTAATGCTTGTAGTATATTCCTGTAAACTATTTTGAGGGCTACAGAGCAGTCTTATTTGGTTCTTGTACTGAGAAAAATACTAATTAAGCTGAAGTCCTTTAATCACACAGAGCTTTAGGAGAATATAATCATACTAGTCAAGTAACAGAAGTACAGAAATCATTTAGGAAAAGATAAACAGATTTGACTGCACAAATTTATTTATTTATTTTGGAGAAATGGGGTTTTCCTATGTTACCCAGGCTAGTCTTGAACTCTTGGCTTCAAGTGATTGTCCTACCTTGGCCTCCTAAATAGTTGGGATTATAGGCGTGAGCCACCGTGCCTGGCCTTTTTTTTCTTTCTTCTTTTTTCTTTTTTTTGGGGCCTGGGTGCGGGGAGACAAGGTCTCACTCTGTCACCCAGGCTGGAGTGAGTGGCACAGTCATAGCTTGCTGCAGCCTCAGGCTCCTGGACTCAAGTGATCCTTCTGCCTTAGCGTCCTGAGTAGCTGGGACTACAGGTGTGTGCCACCATGCCCAACTAATTTTTTTACAGTCAGGGTCTTGCTATGTTGACTAAGATGGTCTAAAACTCCTGGCCTCAAGTGATCCTCCTCCCTTAGCCTCCTCAGAGCACTGGGATTATAGGTGTGGGCCACTTTGCCAGGCTGACTAAAAATTTTAAAACTTATATATAAGTTTAAACTGTTGAAAAACTTATATAACATTCTGACATTATTTTAAAACCAATTTTATGTTTTTATAGCTTCTGCAGAAAGCTGTCATTACACCTGATTTTGAAAAAAACCACTGTGTTCCACCATATAGTGAATCAAAGTATCAACTTCAGAAAAAACGCAGAGTAAGTACAGTGACTTAATTAAAATGCTTGGATATGTTTAACTATATATTTTCAACTTATACAACATAACTGCACAATTAAACTGTATCTGATGGTCTATATATCAGTCCAAAGAAAATAATTACAGATTTCTAAGGGCTGTAAAATGTAGCACCATAAACACATTATGTATAGATTTTCACATCTTTGCAGCCACAATGGTGCATATATAAGTAGAGTTTTGTTTTTTTTTTTTAACATATATAGATAGATTGCTTCTATCTGCCATTTCAACTAGTTATCCAGAGAGCTTGGAGGAAAGTTGAGGATGGTACTCTAAAAATGTTACTAATATGGAGCACTCTGGCACATGGTAGGCACTAACTAAATATTTGTTGTATGAATGAAACAAAATTAAGTAACTTGCTAGGAGTTTTCAAAAGAATAGTAGTTTTTTGTTTTATTGTAGAAACAACACAAGTTTCTGGATCCTTGTATGAGTGGCTTTCTGAGACTCCTGGGTGACTGAATAAAAATGTTTACATATAAGCTCTAGAAATGAAGGTGTTTTTGTACATTCTCTTACTGCATCTAATCTGTTTTAGACAACAAAAATTGAAGTTGTGTGTTATTCTCCCAGCAAGTCAGCAGTTACTCTTTGAGACAGAAAATAGATTTTACGGAGCCCTCATTTATGAAACTGATAATCCTGTGCCTAATTTAGCAGAGAAGTCACTTTTTGTGATTTAATTCTTTTTATTTCTATGATTCTGGACATAAGTGCTTTCAGTAAAGCAACTATTTGTTTTTAATTCACAAAATTTTCTGTATGTGTTACTTCAGGGGAAATGAATTATAATGTATACTCTTAGTTGTTAGAATGTTTATTTTTGAAATCATAATTTCAGGAAGAACGACAAAAAACAGCAGGGGATGGCTGGTTTGGTATGAAAGCTCCAGAAATGACAAATGAACTGAAAAATGATCTCAAAGCACTGAAGATGAGAGCCAGCATGGACCCAAAAAGATTTTACAAGAAAAATGATAGAGATGGCTTCCCCAAGTACTTCCAGGTATGAAGCAAAGAGAATAGTGATGATCTGTGATTTTTAGTTTGGAAAGCACTACAGTGATCTTTAAAATTTACTCCTGAAATAGAGGATATTTCCATTGTGCATGCCTAATGTATGGACCATATCTGCATAGGCCATATAATAATGGCCATAACTCAATTCAGCCACTAACTTTTAATTTGATCACATTAGGGAGATCGTGTTACAAATGGTTACCAGGTCAGCTAAAACTTGCTGAACCTATAAAGTTCCCTATGTGAATATATGAATAGTACTAGCCTAACAGCAAGAGTCCATACAGGATGGAGGGGTAAAGAGGGTATCGTGTACTAATCGAAGGTGGTTTTTAAAATGTTTTCATCTGTTCAGATGTTACACCTCTGCTCAGAAACATTCAGTGATGAATTATGACATAGGATTGAGTCTGTATCCCTTCATTTAGCCATTAATAATCCATACCCAAACGAGTTCACCTGCCTTTTGTCATATAGCCCAACAAATTCCAACACACTTAGCTACTCAGTCTTGTCAGAACGTGTACATACCAGTCCCTGCATTATTTGACTTTGCATATCCATGGTTCTCGTTTACTTGGTGAAATTTTACCCATATAAATTCAAGCTAAATTGTCATTCTTTGTTAAATCTTCCTTACCTCTCTTAGGTACAGTTGGTCACTTTGTCTTCAGAGCATCTGTAGTGTTTTGTTTAGCACATGTTATGCTTTAATATTTTAGTTACTTTTTTGTGGAGCTTCCTTAAGACTGTGGGCTCCTCACTGCAGGAACCAGATGTTGTCTTCGTTTCCCTAACATGTAAGACAGTGCCTGGTGCATAGTAATCACTGTAAATTTTATTTAGTTGAGTGTATGAACAGATACAGAATGATCACTAAGTAGGCTAAGCTGGCAGCCTTTGTGATGACCTAGGAAACAAAATAGGTATGTAGTAGAATTTGTGTGTCTAATTCATTGATTTGGGAAATTAGAACAAAAAGTGTATATTATCTGTTCCACTTTTCTCCTTTAGTTACACTATGTATCATGAATTTAGTGTTTAGCAAAGAAATTTTGGATCTACTATAAACTACTGAAGAAACATAATTAGTAGCACCAGTGTGTGTGTTTTTTTTTTTTTGCTTTAAATAAGTGGCAAAATTTACATTACTATTAGTGTAATGTAAGCTTGTTCTTTCCATTCCTTTCTCTAAATATAATTAGAGCTACACTGAAGTGTGAAAGCATCTTGGCACTCAGGTAGCACATGACTTATTTCAATCAATTGTTCACAGATTGGAACCATTGTTGACAATCCAGCTGATTTCTACCATTCACGAATTCCCAAGAAGCAAAGGAAAAGAACTATTGTGGAAGAACTGCTGGCTGATTCTGAGTTCAGAAGGTAAAGGAATTTGTATTTATTTTATAATATGTATACTTTGCTTTAAAATATGTATAAACTTATAAAATTTCAGATAATTTAACTCATTTAAAATAATCCATAACGTATTAACATATGTATTTTTATGAAAAATAATTTAGTGCAAATCTCTCTAATGTGTGGTTTAACTAAAGACAGAGAGGCTCATACCTGCTTCTGCAGATACCACCCATCACATAGCCCCTGGAAAACACGACACTCATGAGAGAATGAGGGTGAAAAAAGCAATTAATGCCTTAGTATTCTTGAGAAAATAGTTTTTACCTAATGAATTCCTTGAAAGGGTGTATTCCACAGACCACACTTTGAAAACCATTGGTCAGTTCTAAGAAATATATCATACTGTGGATTTTCAGGTTAAGTGTGTTTTGCTCTAGTCCTGATTTTTTTATTTTTTGCTCTAGTCCTGATTTTTGTGTTTTTATCCATCAAAAATGTTTAAAGCATTTGATACAGCCTGGTAGATGGATATAGTGCATATATAGATGATATATGGATATAGATGATACATGGATATATGGATAGATAGATGGATATAGTGCATATAGTAGGAAAGTCTTCCAACTACAGTTGCCATTTTTTCTCCCTAGATTGCAAGCAAGCGCTATGAAGTCAGAGACTATACTTGTCTTGTCCACCAATCCATTCCCAACTTTTACCCCAAGATTATATTAACTTCTAATGTCTGATATATCAAACATAAAGTTCTGATTTTTCTTTTCAGATACAACCGAAGGAAGTACTTAGAGATCATGGCTGAAAAAGCAGCAAATGCAGCAGGAAAAAAGTTCCGAAAGAAGAAGAAATTTCGCAATTAAGATTTACCAAGCAAACTGCCACATTTTACATTGCCCCTTTATTTACTTATTAAAGGCGTTTTGAAAACTAACACCATCATCCAAATTAATTTACCGTAGACTGGCCCTGTTTGTACAGGAATTTCTATTTGGAAAAAGTTGATTTGAGAATCGATTACATGCCCTTAGAAAATAGGGGTGTCTAAAAGACCCACCCTGGTGTAGACTCTTTAAGGGAAAAAAGGAAAAAGAATCTCAACTATTTTAAGATAGCTGATGGTTTGTAAAGTTTTCAATGCTTAAAGAAAATTTAAAAGATAGGATAAATTTTGCTAACATGTTCAAAGAACTTTAAAAAAATGATCAAAGATATATAAACATTATTGTAATTAAGAGTTTTATGTGTGAGTGTGTCTGTGTAGGGGACAGGAGATGGTAGAGAGGCAGTGCCCTATTGTTAGCTATAAAATTCAGATCCAGAAAGTTGGGATACAAAGATATGAAGAATATGACCTAGAAAGCTTGGGCAGAAGAGCTGTTTTCCTTGCTTGGCAACTGAAACAGGAATAATTGGTTTTTATCCAGATTCAGTGTTGTGGTCCAAGTAAAACAGGATTAAACAATATGATTTTAAGTTGGCCAGGGGGTCTTTGAAGTTAACCCAGCTTACCTCTTTTCCAGTGGTACAAGTATGCACCCTGGCTAAGCTGGTTTCTGGCACCCAAGGAGTGTTGATCATTTCTGTTGATACTTGGTGAGTTGTAGCTTCCTTTATGTTACTATTCACTTCACCTCTATTTTTCCAGCATACTGCTTCCTTGAGATATCAGCAAATATGAAATCTTCTTTTTTAGAATAGTTTTGGGGTACATGTGTAGAACGTGCAGGTTACCTAGGTATACATGTGCCATTGTGGTTTGCTGCACCCATCAGCCTATCATCTACATTAGGTATTTCTCCTAGTACTATCTCTCCCTTAGGTCCCCACCCACAACATGCCCTAGTGTGTGATATTCCCCTCCCTGTGTCCTTGTGTTCTCATTGTTCAACTCCCACTTACGAGTGAGAACATGTGGTGTTTGGTTTTCTGTTCTTGTGTTAGTTTGCTGAGATACTTTCCAGCTTCATCCATGTCCCTGCAAAGGACATGAACTCATCCTTTTTTATGGCTGCATAGTATTCCATGGTGTATATGTGCCACATGTTCTTTATCATTCGTGGGCATTTGGGTTGGTTCCAAGTCTTTGCTCTTGTGAACAGTGCCACAGTAAACATACGTGTGCATGTATCTCTATAGTAGAATGATTTATAATCCTTCGGGTATATACCCAGTAATGGGATTGCTGGGTCAAATGGTATTTCTGGTTCTAGATCCTTGCGGAATCGCCACACTGTCTTCCACAATGGTTGAACTAATTTACACTCCCGCCAACAGTGTAAAAGCATTCCTATTTCTCCACATCCTCTCCAACATCTATTGTTTCCTGACTTTTTAATGATCACCATTCTAACTGGTGTGAGATGGTATCTCATTGTGGTTTTGATTTGCATTTCTCTAATGACCAGTGATGGTGAGTGTTTTTTCATGTTTGTTGGCTGCATAAATATCTTCTTTTGAGAAGTGTCTTTTCATATCCTTCACCCACTTTTTGATGGGGTTGTTTTTTTCTTGTAAATTTGTTTAAGTTCTTTGTAGATTTCTGGAAATTAGCCCTTTGTCAGATGGATAGATTGCAAATTTTTTCTCCCATTCTGTAGGTTGCCTGTTCACTCTGACAATAGTGTCTTTTGCTGTGCAGAAGCACTTTAGTTTAATTAGATCCCATTTGTCAATTTTGGCTTTTGTTGCCATTGCTTTTGGTGTTTTAGTCATGAAGTCTGCCCACACCTATGTCCGAAATCTCATATTTACTGCTTGGAGTCACAACCTAGTAATAGCAGAACTGACAGTAATATTCATAGTTGGAGTTAGGGAAGCATCTATGTCTGTTCTCTTTTATAAAAAACTACTTTTGTTTCTGGAGTATTATGTTTTGCCTTCTACTGGATAAAATAAGGACCTAGTATGAGAGAATTGTCTCCTTTAGTGCTTCTGGCCTTCTACAAATATCTGGATATTTAAATAATGGATGAAGTTATGTTTTGCTTTTTAATAAGCAAGTCTTTTGAGAAACAGGTTTTACTGACTTTGGCCTGTGTCACTAAACTCAGTTCACCTACTGGAACTTTTTTTTTTTTTTTTTTTGAGACAGTCTCACTCCATCACCCAGTGCCATCTCAGCTCACTGCAACCTCCACCTCCCAAGTTCAAGTGATTATCGTGCCTCAGCCTCCCAAGTAGCTGCGACTACTGGGTATGCCATTATGCCCAGCTAACTTTTATATTTTTAGTACAGATGGGGTTTTGCCATCCTTACCTCAAGTGATCCATCCGCCTTGGCCTCCCAAAGTGCTGGGATTACAGGTGTGAGCCACCGTGCCCGGCCAACTGGAACTATTTGAAGGCTTTATACCAGAAAAATGTAAAGAATATAAAGTGCTGCCACAGTCAGGTGTGCTGGTGAAAGAGACCTTCAAAATACCCCTGAGAAGATATTGAAAGATTTCTAAAAGAATGGTGTATTTATACATCATCTGGTTTCAAAATCCTTTTTTTTTTTTTTTTTTTTTGAGATGGAGTCTCGCTCTGTCACCCAGGTTGGAGTGCAGTGGCATGATCTCGGCTCACTGCAACCTCCGCCTCCCGGGTTCAAGCAATTCTCCTGCCTCAGCCTCCTGAGTAACTGGGATTACAGGCACCCACCACCACACCATGCTAATTTTTGTACTTTTAGTAGAGACGGGGTTTCACCATGTTGGCCAGGCTGGTCTTGAACTTCTGACATCAGGTGATCCACCTGCTTCAGCCTCCCAAAGTGCTGGGATTACAGGTGGGAGCCACCATGCCCAGCCCAAAATGTTCTTAAGACAAAGTAGATGCTGTAAGACTACAGTTGATAAAGGTGGGCTCTGGGCTAGGTTCTTAGCATCTAACACAATGAGTTCTGTGTTCAGTGTTCTGCTGTATGATAAACCAACTGCTCTAGAGAAACACCAATATTCCTCTTACTGAAACCTGGGAAAATGTCTATTTTGGGTCCCATAAGTAGGATGTCACAAAAGGAGTGGGGAGCGGGGAGGCTATATAAAAAAGTTCAACAAAACCTTAGTAACTGGTATACACATTAATAGGATCCCATTCTTAGAAACAGCAAGTTAAAGAAAATATCATAATGGGAAAAAAAAAGTTAACATGTACCAGGTATTCAGTCTCTCAGGTAAAGTGCAATTATTCTCATTGTCACATAGTTTTCGAAGTGAAGAAATGCTTCCAAGAAGTAGGGTCAATACCATGACCTATAATTAAATGTCATAAGCAGATCAGTGTTCTAGAGACATCTCAAATGAACTATGAAATGTAAAATTAGGTAAGTTTGTGCATAGAGGATTTCTAGGACGATATACCTTCAAATCAAGATGGCCCTGTAGTTCCTCAAGCTCAATTTTATCAATTCCAGTTACCCTCATTTCCAGTTCACTTTAGTGAATCACTATCATGGCCTTAGCTCATTGTTTGAGAATTCAGTGGTCAAGATTCTTAACTCAGACTACCCCAATCTGTTACCCTGTTAGCCTTTACTTCAGTTCTCTCCAACTTAGCCTTGGCTGCAATTTGGAATTACCTATGGTGACTTCAAAATGGCTGATGCCTGGGTCTCACCCCCCAAACATTGTGAAATCATGATTTCAAGCCTTTCAGCCACTCATTCTCTGAATCCTCTATCCCCATGAAGATACATTTTTCTCCCTAACCAATCTAGACCCAATTCATCTGTTTCTGTTACTCTCACCTCACCAATCCCAGTCAGGGAAACACTATTCTTACCAGTCTAGATTATTGAGATTCAGGAAAGTATAATGAAGCTATTGACTGTCAGCTGGGTTTTCACTGCTACTCCACAATCCATTTATTTCAAATATTTTCCACCAAATTCATTCATCCTGCAAGTCAGCTAACACAAATAATTGAGTCCTGTGCATTATATAAGCACTTGGGTACAGCAGGGAAGCTAATGCAGCCTCTACACCCAAAGAGCATGCAGGAGATACCAGACACTTCCATTCTCCCAGAACCCAACTTCCACGCCTAGCCTCAGCAAACTACTTACTCCTTCACTAAACCAGCCACGGCCATCTGATGAAGCCTGCCTTACCTCCTCATGGCCCCACCAGTCTAGAGAATCTTCCTACATACCTCCTTACTGCTATATTCCATTTTTTTCTCAGTCTTCATCCCTTCTAACCAGACAATGTCTTTTGACACTACTGATCTTCCCCTTCTTGAAGCTTGAGCTGCTCTACTTTGGTAGCAAGATCAGCTTTTCTGCTTCTCCTACCTAGTCTTTATTTTCTTACTCTACTCTGTCCATCACTTAAATTGTTGGTTTCCCTAATGCCTGCCTTCGTCTTCTTTCTCTATACTGTTTGACTTGAGTATCTTGTCCTCCCTCTCCTTCAACTTATGCTCTCACCTCTTCAGATGACCCCAGAGTCTCCATCCTTACATCTCTATCCCCCACCCTCTGTTGCAGACTCACATTTCCAATTAACTGTACAAATAAATTAACCATATAAAGTACTAGAAAGTTATCTCAAATTGAACATATCCGGAACCAGACACATCATCTTTCTGAGATGATTAAATAAAAACTAGCACTATGCCTTGCAAATAACAAGTACTCAAAGGGAAGCTACTGTTTCCATTTTCTCCTGCAACCTTCCCATTGAATAGTTTTAATGAGGCCATACTGCATTTTACTCTCTATGGCTCACCTCTGCCTAATGACACAAACAGAAACCCTACATTCAAGACCTGACATTCAAGCCCCTCCACAAAATGACACCACCACAGGTTTATATTCACTGCTTCCCTACTCATGCCCTAAACTTCACTTGTGCTACTTACTTGCCTATTTCTCTCTCAGCTCTTTTCACAGCCCTTTCTCTGGTTTGTAGGAAACTACATGTCCCAGATTCCCTTGCCAACTGGCTTCACAGTAAGACACTGACAAAAGACAGAGGGGCAGGGAGAGGAGAGAAACCAGCGTATTTCTCTCTGCCTTGGTTTGGGTTGCGGCCCCACCATGCTCCCAGCCCCCACCAGCCAGATGACTCAGGCTTCCAAGTTCTGGTAACACCATCTCCCACTGTCCCTCTGGCACTAGAGGTAGTAGAGTTTTCCTACTGTTGCAGTATCTGAGTTGCCAACACTTTCAGCATTTCTGTCACCTGTGGAACAATTCCCTATATTAAATTATCTACAGCAATGTGTTTTTCTGTCCAAACCTGACTGATAACATTTCAGCCAAACCAAACTACTTGATACTGAGCATTCAGTCAACATATACTGAGTTCCATGCACACCAAGTACCACGACAGGTTCAGCTTTTATGTCTTTGTTCATGTGGTTAATTCCACCTAAAATATCTTTCCTGCCTCCATTTCACCTAACAAACTAGTACTGACCTGAAGCCTATTCAGCAACCAATATTTTGAGCATCACCTCTGTGCAAGGCACCACACTAGGTGCTAGGGGTGCACAGGAAAGGAGGTCATCCTAGTCATCACAGAGCTGACAGTCTACATGCTTCAGAACGCCTTTTTCAGATTCTCTCCACTGATGTATATACTCCTATTTGCCTGTGCTTATTTTTACTCCACTTATTTCTATTTAACAAATGTCTATATAGCACTTATCGTCAGGGACTGTTCTAAGGACTTACACATATAACTTATTTTTATGTTACCCTTATGTACCTAAGTTCGTATGTACATATGTAACATTATATTTGTATATAATAACTTAGGCATTTGGTAAACCTATGACGTAGGTGCTATTATGCCATTTTATAAGTGAGAAACTGAGGCACAGAGGTTAACCTATGGTCACAGAACTAGTAAGTGTAAATCTCTGTCACACTTTTATTCTTGTCTTGCACTACAGCTATGTGCACACCTATTTCAGCATCACTGGCAGAAATTGCTGGACTTTTACTTTCTTCTGTAGTTACGGGACACTCGATTTTTGGCTGACAATGTGGCCACCTGGGGGAAAAAAGCTGTAATTCCCACCTTCCTATGGGATGTGAGTAGAAAGAAGTGGTATGTGCAACTTTTAGGAAGTGTCCTTCAAAGATGGATGAGGTTGGAGTAGGGCCCTTCTCTGTCCTTTCATCTCCTTCCCACAAGCTAGTATGTTGACCTGATGGCTCCTGTTATGTTGACCAGAAGCAGCCATCTTGGAGCAGGAAGTGGAAGCTGCATTTTGAGGATGGAAGAATAAGAAAGAACCTGGATCTCTCATGATTAAGTAACTGCTATTCCCTGGTAGCTGTCATTTTTACATGAGAGAGAAAAAGCCTTTATCTTGTAAAGTCCACCGTTATTGTGGGTGTCCTGTCACACTCATAGCTGAAACTGATCCTAATTAATGAAATCACCAATCCATGCTCTCTGTCCCTCACTAGGCTCAACTTTTAAGAAAATTCACTCTATCTCACTCATGTTTGTATTTCCTTCATGCATAGTTCCTTGCACAAACTACTACTCAAAAGTTACATGCTGAGGGTGAGTGGGTTATAAAATATAAACGGATGGATGCAGAAGGTCCCAGATAAGGAGGAAATTGGTATGAAACCGCTCCTGACCTCTGGTCTTTTAGAATCTGTATTGGTCATAGGCGACAAAAAGGTGGGAGTGTCTCATCCTTTAAGGCAGCTTCTGCTTTGTCAATACCTTCCCTGGGTCCTAGGTATGAGGTAGGGCTGTAAAAGAGAGCACAGAGAAACTAGGTCTTCCAACATGAACACCTTCAGTTGTCCCCTGTCTACCTTCATGCTTTTATCTCTGCCCCCTTCCCACTTGCCTCAGAAGGACAGGCATTTTTCTACCATTCCTAGGCTGATCCTTTCACCTGACTCCCAGAACATCTTTGCATCTTAACTTTCTCATCTATAAAATGGGGATAATTCACACTTCTTAGAATTAGGGGATAATTAAATGGTAAAGGTTAAATAAATTTTCTGGCATAAAGCAGGTGTTCAAAAATTGTTAAGTGATTCTCTTTTCCTCTTAACCCCCTTCTCCTCCAGAGAAAACGTGCTCCTTTGGTTCTTGGGGAAACACCTTTTTCCTGCATCTCTTCCTCTCTCTCCAGACACCCTTTCCTGGTCTCTTTGAAGGACTCATTATTTGCCTATACCTCAAATGTCTGTGCTGGGTTTCTGTCCTCTATACTCAGTCTTTTTTTTTTTTTTTTTTTTTTTGAGAGAGAGAGAGTGAGTTTTGCTCTTGTTGCCTAGGCTGGACTGCAATGGCACAATCTCAGCTCACCGCAACCTCCACCTTCCGGGTTCAAACAATTCTCTTGCCTCAGCCTCCCAAGTAGCTGGGATTACAGGCATGTGCCACCATGCCCAGCTAATTTTGTATTTTTAGTAGAGACAGGGTTTCTCCATGTAGGTCAGGCTGGTCTTGAACTTCTGACCTCACGTGATCTACCCACCTCAGCCTCCCAAAGTGCTGAGATTACAGGCGTGAGCCACCACGCCTGGCCCATCTTTTCTTACTGTACACTTTCCCTATACGATCTCATCTATGTCCAGAGCTTCAAGTGCCATCTGTACGATAATGAATTTTAAATCCCAAGCATAGATCTGTCTCCTGAGCTCCAGACCTTCTCTTCTTTTCCTTTCCTCTCCCTATACATTTCCCTTCCTATAATTCTCCTCTTTCTGATATTCTTTCATTCTATAAATACTTATTGAGAGCCTGCTATGTGTTTGGCATTGTATATCCAGCTGCCAGGATGCTCCACAGACCTCAAACTCAACATCTGCAAATCTGAACTCATTTCCATCCCCCATTCCCAAACCCACTTCTTGCTACTTTGTTTGTGGTCCCAGTGACTACTTCAGCACCCACCCATCTGCCTAATTAGAAATGGGAGTCATTCTGACTGCTCCCTCTCTCCTTGACATCCCTTAATTCATCAAGGCCCATCAATTTGGCCTCCCCTGAAACATCTCCAGTTTGTATACTTAACCTTCTCCCCAAACCACCTCCCTGGTTCTAGTCCTCATCATTTTCTTAACTAGATTATCTCCGATTACCTCAGACTGGTCTTCCAACTCACAGTTGTGTGTTATTCCAGCCCGTGATCCACACTGCAGTCAGACAGATGGTACAAAACACACATCTAATCCTACTGCTTCTCAACTAAAAACTATTCAGTGGTTTCCCATTGCCTTTAGGGTAAAGTCCACACTCTTCAACACAGTGTACAAGACGTCCAAGATATGATCCCTGCTGGAATCACTCTGAAAAGACGTATTTATATGTTTCTCCAATAGTATCAGAAGGAGTTCCTAGAGATGCTTAACAGATGGGCTCCTAATGGGCTTATTAATCACTGAGATTGGACATATAGTAGAGCATAAGGGGTCAATAAATGTTTTTTAAAAACCAAGTTTGAGAAATATTTAATGGATAAGCAGTATTACAGCTACCTGTCTGAAAGTGATCCAGGAACAGGTAGGTATTCTTTTTTCCTTTCTCTTTAGCATTGTTTTTTTATTTTTTTATTTTTTTTTATTTTTTTGAGACAGAGTTTTGCTCTTGTTGCCCAGGCTGAAGTGCAACTTCCACCTCCTGGGTTCAAACGATTCTCCAACCTCAGCCTCCTGAGTAGCTGGCATTACAGGTATGCACTACCACACCTGGCTAATTTTGTATTTTTAGTAGAGACGGGGTTTCTCCATATTGGTCAGGCTGGTCTCGAACTCCCGACCTCAGGTGATCCGCCCACCTCGGCCTCCCAAAGTGCTGGGATTACAGGCATGAGCCACCGTGCCTGGCCTACCTTTAACTTTTTTAAAATTAACTTTTTATTATCAAGGTAAGATGGGCTTATTAAGAAAAAACCTGAAACATTACATACAGGTATACAGTAAAAAGGAAGGCTCTTCCCTTCATACCACTGCTTCCCCCAACCCAGCACTACCCTAAAGTAACCACTGCTAATTGTTTGAATATCTTTCTAGAAATCATCTATGCATGCACAATGATAGGAGTAAACATACATAATTTCTACTGTTACTATGGGCATTATTTAACACAAATGGAATCTCATTTAAAATATTCATCTGCATATCTTATTTTTTCACATAATCTTGGATATTCTTGGATATAGCAGTATATATAGATCTCATTTTTAAAATGTCTTCATTGTATTTAATTCTATACATGTACACACTTTCTTTAAACAGACTATTACTGACGAACATCTAGGTTATTTCCAGTTTGGGAGCCATTACAAACAATGCTGTACTTGCTATTCATTTTATGATGGAGAGATAATTAAATGTCAATCTTTCTAACTATGCAAAAATTATAGAATATTAAAATCAGTATACACCACAACCAAGTAGCATCATTTCAAGAATGTAAAATGAGTTAAATATTAGAAAATCTGATAATATATCATGGAATATTAGATCAAAGAAAAATCTCCATAGATTATAGACAAATAGGGATAGGTATTTTCTTAATGTGATAAAACGTGTGTGTGCTCATGCCACACCAACCCCAAAAGCCAGCGTCATGCTTAGTGGAGAAGCATTTCTATTTCTATAATGACCAGGAACAAGTCAAAGAAGTCCACTATCACCATTATCATGAAAAATTATTTAACATTTTCTGGATATACTGTACTAGCTGATGCTATTACAAGAAAAATAATATTAAGCATAAAAATTAGAAAGGAAAAAGTAAACTTATAATTTGAGTATATTTCCAGGTAACACAACTTAGTCTAACTGAAAAACTATTTTTCCTTTTTTAAATTGAGATATAACTCACTTATCATAAAATTCACCCATTTCAAAAGTACATAATACAATGGATTTTTGTATACTCATAATTGTGCAACTATCACCACTACTTCCAGAACATTTTCATCATCCCAAAAAGAAACCCCATATCCATTAGCAGTCAGTCACATCACATTCTCCCCACTCCCAATGCCTGGCAACCACTAATTTACTTTCTGTCTCTATGGATTTGCCTATTTTAGACATTTCATATAAATGGAATCATACGATATGTGGTCTTTTGTGACTGGCTTCTTTCACTTAGCATGCTTTCAAGGCTCATTAATATTGTAACATGAATCACTACTTCCTTTCTTTTGCTGAATAATATTTCATCAAATAGGTATACCAGATCTTGTGTATCCAATCATCATTTGATGGACATCTGGATTGTTTTTACTTTCCGGTTATTAAAAACAATGCTAGCCGGGCACGGTGGTTCACACCTGTAATCCCAGCACTTTGGAAGGCTGAGGCAGGCGGATCACTCGAGCCCAGGAGTTCGAGACCAGCCTGGGGCAACATGGTGAAACTCCATCTCTACAAAAAATACAAAAATTAGCAGAGCGTGGTGGTGCACGCCTGTAGTCCCAGCTACTTGGGAGGCTGAGATGGGAGGCTCCCTTCAGCTCAAGAGGTCGAGGCTGCAGTGAGCCATGATCATGCCGCTGCACTCCACTGCACTCCAGCCTGGACAACACAGCGAGACCCTGTCTCAATCACCACAACAAAAATAATGCTGCTATAGATATTCCTGTACACATTTTTGTGTGGACATATGTTTTTAGTTCTCTTGGGGATATACCCAGAAGTGGAATTGCTGGGTCCTAACTCTAGTATTTAATTTTTTGAGGAATTGCCAAACTGTTTTCCAAAGAGGCCACACATTTTACATCCCCACTGGCAATGTATGAGGGTTCCAATCCTTGCCAATGCTTGTATTGTCTGTCTTTTTTATTACAGCCATCCTACTGGGTGTGAAGTGGTATCTTATTGTGATTTAGAACTGAAAAACTATTTTAAATAGTAAGATAATTTAATGAGATACAAAATTATTATTTAAAATATCAAAAGCCTTCTTATATATAAATAATGAGTTACAAAACATAGTGGAGGAAAGGATTCCAACAAAAAAAGATAAACTATCTGGGAATAAACTTTTAAAAAAGTCAAGACTTATATTTAACACACTCCAGAAGAGCACAGAAGGACTGAAAATGAAAAGGCATAGTTGTTCCTTATTTCCTCCTGCTGCTCTTACACAGGATGATTCAACATCCTAATTAGTTCAATTCTCCTTTCTTTCTCTCTCTCTCTCTCTCTCGACAGAGTCTGGCTCTGTCACCCAGGCCGGAGTGTTGTCACACGATCTCACCTCACTGCAACCTCCACCTCCCAGGTTCAAGTGATTCTCATGCCTCAGCCTCCCAAGCAGCTGGGATTACAGGCATGTGCCAACATGCCCAGCTAATTTTTATATTTTTTGTAGAGATGGGGTTTCGCCATGTTGGCCAGACTCATCTCAAATTCCTGGCCTCAAGTAATCCACCTGCCTTGGCCTCCCAAAATGCTGGGATTACAGACATGAGCCACAGCACCTGGCCCAGTTCTATTTTAATCTATAAATATAACATGACTCCAACAAAAAAACCTCCTAAAATTAGAGCCAGACTAGCTGTAGCTAAAGCTCATGTGAAAAGATGGTAAGGAATTGTGGTTTTACCCATAGACCCAGCCTTTCTGGGTTCTCATCCAGGCTTGTTGCTTATTAACTGCATATCCTTGCACAAGTTACTTAATCTCGCTAAGATGCCTCTCCTATGAAAGGGGATAATAGTATCTGCCTGGTAGGGCTGTCAGGAGGATTAAATGAAGATACATAGAGCACTGAGAATAGTACCTGGCATATAACAAGTGCCAAATAAGTGCTAACTATTATTATTCGCTGAGGAAAAATAATAATTCAAGAACGGGTAGAAAAATCTTTTAAAAAAAAAACAAAAGAGTAATGAGAGAGGACTGACCCTACCAAATGGCAAAACAGCACAGTTCTGGTGAATAAAAATTAAGACAGAAAAGTCAGTGGAATAGAGCAGATAATCCAGAAAACCATATGCAGAAGAGAATCCAGAAACCCATATGCATGTGGGAATTTAGAAAATTATAAATGTGGGGCGGACGTCGTGGCTCACACCTGTAATCCCAGCACTTTAGGAGGCCAAGGCAGGTGGATCGCCTGAGCTCAGGAGTTCAAGACCAGCCTGGCCAACATGGCAAAACCCCGTCGTCTCCACTAAAAATACAAAAATTAGCCAGGTGTGGTGGCCTGCGCCTGTAATCCCAGCTACTCGGGAGGCTGAGGCAAGAGAATCGCTTGAACCTGGGAGGTGGAGGTTGCACTGAGCTGAGATTGCACCACTGCACTCCAGCCTGGGCAACAGAGCAAGACTCTGCTTAAAAAAAAAAACTATATATATATATGTGTGTGTGTGTGTATATATATGTGTGTGTGTGTGTGTATATATATATGTGGCATTTCAAATGGCATCGTGTAGATAAGGAGTGTTCATTAAAAGTGATTTTGGGACAAAACTCCCACTTCACTCCTTACACAAAAACACATTCCAGATGAAGCAAAGATAAATAAAACCATAAAAATAAAGCCATTAAAGAAATAATAATCTGGCCGGGCGCGGTGGCTCACGCCTGTAATCCCAGCACTTTGGGAGGCCGAGACGGGTGGATCACGAGGTTGGAAGATCCAGACCATCCTGGCTAACACGGTGAAACCCCGTCTCTACTAAAAAAATACAAAAAAAAAAAAAATAGCCAGGCGAGGTGGCGGGCTCCTGTAGTCCCCCAGCTACTCGGGAGGCTGAGGCAGGAGAATGGCGTAAACCCGGGAGGCGGAGCTTGCAGTGAGCTGAGATCCGGCCACTGCACTCCAGCCTGGGCCACAGAGCCAGACTCCGTCTCCAAAAAAAAAAAAAAAAAAGAAATAATCTGAGTGTAGTATGGCCCCAAACCTTGAAGCCATAAAAGACTGATAAATCCCAATACATGAATTTCTGTAAGACAGAAAAACAAAACAAAATACCATAAACAAATCAAATGACAAAAAGACTGAAAAAGAATAATTGTAACATATATCACAAAGGGCTGTTTTCCATGATACCACAGAAAAATGAACACAACTCAAGAACAGATAAATCACAAGAAAAAAATTACAAATTATTCTCCGTATGGAAAGATATTCATCTTGATTCATAATAAAAGACATAGGCCAGGCATAGTAGCTCCCATCTGTCATCCCAGCACTTAGGGAGGTCAAGATGGGAGGATCACTTGAGTCCAGGAGTTCAACACCAGCCTAGACAACATAGAGTGACCCTCATCTCTACAAAAAATTTTTAAAATTAGCCGGGTGTGTCAGCATGTACCTGTAGTTCCAACTACCTGGAAGGCTGAGGTGGAAGCACTGCTTGAACCCAGGAGGTTGAGGGTGCAATGAGCTGTGATAGTGCCACTGCACTCCAATCTGGGCAACAGTATAAGACCCTGTCTCAAATAATAATAATAATAATATAAATACAAATTTTTAAAAATCAATATAAGAGACATGAATTAAAATCACAGCTAGAAACCACCTTTTGAGAACATGTGGGTTGTGGGGAAACAGGCACTCTCACACATTGCTAGGGAGAGAAAAATGGATACAATCTCTAAGGGGCAATTTGCCAATATATATTAAAAAATGTACAGATTAAGAACGCACAAAACTTTGAACCAGCAATTCAACTTTCTAGGAATCTATCCTACAGATAGATGTACCTGTACTTGTATACAATAATATAAGAACAAGGATGTTCACTGATGCATTGTTTGTAATAGGAAAATACTGGAAATCTAAATGTCCAGCTATTAGGGGCTGTTAAATCATTACCATACATATGTACAATGGAACAAGGCAGCTCTACATGTATTCATAAGTAAAACAAGCAAGTATAGCATACTACAATTTGTGTTTTTAAAAGGATACATATCACATGTATCAATAACACAGTTATTTATGACATATTTATGACAAAATATGTTAAAAATGCTGATATGGGCATAAAATAAATCTGAAAATATTTCCAAGAAACCATTACCACTAATGGCTTGCGGAGAGAATTGTGAGGCTGGCCTATAGGAATAACAAGGATGCTTACTTTTCCCTGTACCTTTTTTGACAATTTTGGATTTTGTATCTTTTGTGTGAATTACCTTTCATTGTTTTTTACGAGTTTAAGATTCCATTCATTCCTGGATTTATTTGCTAACCTTGTGCAAAGCTAACAGTTGTCAGAAAAAGATACAGTAACTCCTGTCTTGAGGAGCTGATGGGTAGTGGGCCTAGGACCTCTTTGCACTGGAATAATGGGGGAGGGGAGCAGGTGACCTTATCAGAAATGCAGATTCCTGGGCCCCGCCCCAGACGGACCGAAGTAAGAGTCCCAGAGTGACGGCAGAAATCCCCATTTTTGACGGGCTCCCGCTGGGATTCGGGTTCCTGCTCATCTGGAAGCCTCCATGCTGGAGAGGTAGCACAGCGCACGCAGGGCGTAGGCGCGTTTTCTCGTCCCTCCCTCGCAGCCACAATCCCGCTCGAGGCGTGCGGGTGTCACCCGAGACCCGGGCCTCCCCTGCACTTTCCTTTAGGCCGAAACCGCCAGTCCTCGCTTCGCTGTCGCTTTTCCTTCGCCGCCGCCGCCGTCGCTCTTCTCAGGACCTAGATCGACTGCCGAATCGGCTGAGCCGGGCCCTGAGCCACCGAGGCCCGGCGAGCTGAGGGGCTCGGGACCCTTCGAGCCGCTTAAGAGCAAAGGACCCCAAGAGCCGAATGCAGTGAACTGCGAGAGCAGGGAATGAGAGACAAGTTAACCCGTTTAGCAAAAAAAAAAAAAAAAAAAAAAAAGAAATAGGAGACATGACAGGGACAGAAAGTAGATTGTGAGGGGGAGGTATAAAAAAGCGTTACGACTCCGCCGGGACTCGAACCCGGAACCTTTGAATGCCTTCAGCCTCTAGAAGTCCAATGCGCTATCCATTGCGCCACGGAGCCACCTGTTGGAGTCTCAGCGCATCTGCCATGTTAAGCCAGAGGCGACGGCACCGCGCTCTTTCGACCGCCCCTCCAGTCGTCAGTGTCACCGAGACCCACCCGCCGCACTCAGGGCACTGCCATTCACCTCAAACGCAGGCCGCAGGCTCCCGGCCTCCCCGCAGTGGTCGCCCCTCAACAAGGTCGGCGACCCAGTTGAGCGAAGGGCGGCCGCAGTCCGCCGGTCCCAGGTGGTCGGTGTGAGGGCAGCCGCAACCCGGTCTCCTTCACGGTCCGGGCCCAGCCGTACAAATCACAGTCGCGCTTTTCCCTCCCCGGCTCCCTTCCTGCCCCAAGCGCCCCGCCTACCAGGTCTCTCCGGCGGCCGCTCCAGCCCGACCGGGACCCCAGAGTTGCAGGCCCAGGCCGGCCGTTGCACCGTTAAGCAGGGCCGGTGACGCCGGGCACTTACGTCGCGCCTGTGAGCGGCCGAGGCCGAGCGGCCGCCCCTCGGGCTGCGAGACGTAGGCGGCGACCCCTCTCGGGCCTGGGCTCTTCCCTCGCGGCCCGGGCCGGCCGGCGGCCAGCCTGGACCTGAGGCGGCGAGCGCCAGCCGCGGCGACGTCTGTGTGCGTGCTTGTGCATGTTTACTTGCGCGGGGTTCGGAAAAATGGGGTTTGGGTTGCATTTCGCTCCCCACAGACCCAGAGCCGAATTTCTGAGGTATCCGGGCTCTGGTGGACTGAGGGGGGCGACGCGCCCCGCGCCGCAGCATCCTCCGACAGCTCGTCTTCCAGCCAGCACCTGCCTCCAAGAACGCCGCGCAGCCGCCCGGAGCCCGCGCGCCCGGGGCCCGCGACTGCGTGGGCGGAAGCTGGGAGGGTGCCAGCACGCGTGGGAGCGCTAGGAGCATGCGTGTGCGGGTGCATGTGGCCGGAGGGCGCGCGCTCGAGCGCGGCCGCCGGGTTTTCTCGGTGGCTGCCAGCGGCTGGGACGGCAGAGGGCCTGGCGCCGCTGCCCGGAAGGGTGCGGTTGCCACGAATCTGAGAGGCAGATGGGTGGGGGCCTGCAGGTCTCCAGTGCCCGCAGTGATCCCCATCCGTAAGACCCCGAAGTCCTTTGAAATGGACTGTCAAAGCCGCGTGGTTGCTCTGCTACTGCGGCGGCGAGACCGAACGCCCGGCTCCCACTCTTATTAGCTCGCCGCAGCCCCAGCCCCGCCTAAGGAAGATTCGCAGGGCGTCCGCTGGGCGCGCTCTCCCGACTTGGCCACAGCCCGCTTCTGCACCAAACCCGCCAGCCGCGGCCCACTCTGTGCTCCACCCGTACCCGCCCCTGCCCAGCATCGCCAGGCCTCAGTGCGGAATAGTCTCTGGCAGAGTTCAAAGAGGGAAAGGGAACATCCGGGAAAAGTCTAGTGTGGTAGGGATTTTACGGTCTTATTTAACTTAACCCCAAGACAAAGCTGTGAGGCGGGTACATACCACTCTCCCCTTTACAATATAAAGAAGGGAAACTGCAGCTAAGAGAGGTTGAAAAACTTGTGTAGGGACACCCAGCTAGTGAGCGTGGAGAACTGTGATGAATCTGATATTTTGTTATGTTTGCAAACTAACGTGTTAGCTTT
Source organism: Theropithecus gelada (assembly GCF_003255815.1). Taxonomy (NCBI): domain Eukaryota; kingdom Metazoa; phylum Chordata; class Mammalia; order Primates; family Cercopithecidae; genus Theropithecus; species Theropithecus gelada. The sequence goes on along the minus strand of NC_037668.1, from coordinate 122,073,748 downwards.
CACGGTTTCGTGAATGCTGACAGAACACACCAGACTTCTGAGTCAGAGATAAAAGACTATTACAGCAAAAGCAATAGCCAGAGTGTCGTCATGTTTGAGTTGGCTCTCTGGACCCCAATTCTCACAGGAACGAAGCACACGGGCCCAGATGCATGCTTACACACAAGATGGGTTGCATTACAGAAGAGGAATGCTGATCTTGGGGAACCCACCATGTTATAGTGAGCAGTAAGCAAGCCTGCTCTTTGTTCCATAGGGAGACATTACCTCATCCCTCAAGATTGCTCGCTGCAAACACAACGCCAAGAAATGGCCCAAGTAAAGCGTGATCAGGGTCTTGCATTCTTGGCACACCTAGCAAGAACGTGCAAGGATGCCGATTGTGAATCGCTTCTCCAAACCGTAAGTGGCAGAGCCCTGATTGGTGCCAGGCCTATTTAATTCTACTGTAATGTAAACAAAGTTTCTTGACAACATGGTAGATGTGTGTATATATATATACACACACACACACACATATATATATATAATTGTTATGCCCCTTTAATGAAATAAATGTCTTCACATTGCACGCAGGGAGAATTCTCACATGGATAAAATTAGCCCTTAAAATGGAATATGGTTTTAAATTTATTTAAACAAATCTTTTTTGAATTCTGAAATATGCCAGGCACTGGTGGCATCTCAGGGTCTCCACTGGTCCTAGGAGTTGCTCACAGCCCAAATGGGAGAAGAGATGCTCTGTATGCCTGTGGGAAAACCATACGGAGGAATTCTGCCTGTGGTATTGGAGCCAAATCTCAAATGATGAGGAGCCATTGATGCGATTAAATGACAATTGAGACACATACATAAAAATTCTGGAAAGGGAGAATTGGGAAAGAAACAATGTGCTAAGGAAAGATGTGTATGTGTTTAATTCCACTTAATGAATCAAACGAATAATTTTAGATATTTTATTCCACTAGATGAGACCCAGAAAAATCCTATATCATGGAAAATATTAGAGATACAGTGTTAGCAGAGAGTGTGGGAAAGCCAGGCTTTCCCTGTGCAGCCTCCTGTGAGCTATCAAGGTTGTACATTTTATGCCCTGCAATTAGAAGACTGGGGCCAGGTGCAGTGGCTCACGCCTGTAATTCCAGCACTTCGGGAGGCTGAGGCGGGAGGATCACTTGAGGCCAGGAGCTTGAGGTTACAGTGAGCTATCTTTGCGCCACTGCACTGCAGCCTGGGTGACAGAGTGAGACCCCATCTCCAAAAAAAAAAAAAAAAAGAAAAGAAAGTCACAGCAGAACAAGGTCAGGTGTGTGGTGGTTCTCTGAACAATTAACTTAAGCAGTTTATAGGTAGCAATGCTAGCATGTAAGAAAAATGAAAAGAGTATTTAGTTGCCATCTGGGGAGAAAGATTCAGTGGGTTTTGTCTTCCCCTTTTCTAATCTGGCTGAATTTTCTCAGGCTGTATGTATAGTAAACAGCCCTTATACAATCAGAGCCAGGAATTCCCACAAGTGAGAAAGCAACCTCTTCCTGCCAACAGAGGGAGTCAAAGCATGGTTTATAGCCACCTTCAATTGGGCTGATTTCTGCACATCTGCAGTTTGAGTTCGCTGAACAGCAAAGCCCTAAATTAAATACGACTTCATTTTTTTTATTTTTTATTTTTTATTTTTTTATTTTTATTTTTATTTCATTTTTATTTTTATTTTGAGAGAGTCTCACTCTGTCACCCAGGCTGGAGTGCAATGGTGTGATCTCGGCTCACTGCAACCTCCACTTCCCGAGTTCAAGTGATTCTCCTGCCTCAGCCTCGTTAGTAGCCGGGATTACGGGCATGTGCCACCACATCCGGCTAATTTTTGTATTTTTAGTATAGACGGGGTTTCCCCATGTTGTCCAAGTGGGTCTTGAACTCCTGACCTTGTGACCTGCCTGCCTCGGCCTCCCAAAGTGAGGTGTGAGCCACTGTGCCCGGCCAGCAGGATTATTTTTAAGTTACTGCGGTGGTTAGTGATTTCGGCCTTCCCAGAAGCTCTGGAAATCGACTATACTTCTACTGTATATATTTTCACTAGCTTTGCTTTACTCCAGAGGGATAAGGTTGCTGGAGTACCAGTTTTGTTCAATTCAATGAGTAGGGACAATACAGTTAGGCCTACTGTGGGAATAAAGTGAAAGTTTAAGACATAATTCCTACCTTCAAGGACACTGCAAATTTCCTAGGAGAAATACGATTTATGAATATGAAGCAATAAGCAAATGAAGCAAGGTAGCATGTGAAAAAGTGGCATAATGTGATTGGGCATTCCTACCAGTAAAAATTTTTTGAGTTTGGACCCCCAAGGAACAAGGATGCTCTATTGTACTAATTATAAAACATATCTAAAAATGAATTTTTAAAGGGTGAGATTTTTAAAAAAAGAACAACAAAAAGTGTGGTAGTAGGGGTTAAGAGTACAGCCTGTGGAGTCAGGACCCTGTCGTTCAAATCTTGGTTCTGCGTTTATTTGCAGGACATGATCCTTAACTTCTCTGCCTGAAAAATTATAAAATTGTTATGAGAATTGCAGTAGTTAATCCTCTCAAGGATTTATCTCAGTCCTGGCACATGTTAAGTGTGTAACAAATATTTGCTATTATTTTAGTAAGCAGCTCTTAATAAAGAAATCCCACATCCTGCAGAAACAAAGGACAGTACAGATACAGCATCAGCTAAATTTGTTGCAACCGGAGGGACATTCTGCAGCTCCCTACCCAACTCCTACTCAGCTGTACGTTTCATTTCTGTTACCAAACAGAACACTTAGCTTCTCAGACAGAAGACATCTCCTTCAGCTTCAATTCCTCACAGTTCTCTGTTCAAGAACCTTAGGCACATTTTTATTTTCATTTGCCTTACCCACCACATGGTTTCCCAAAACAAGGGTACCATCCACCCTTAAGGACTTGTGAAGACTCATTTCTTGTTAGATAAAATCTACTCACAACATTGAAATGAAGGCCTTTTTCATCCTAAAATCTACTCACAACTTTGAAATGAAGGCCTTTTTCATCCTAAAATATCTTAGTGCTGAGTGTGATTATTGAGCCAGGCCAATAGCCAAACCACATCAGATGGCCAGGCAGGAATAGGGGAAGGAAAAGAGAATTTTCCAGGATGAAGAAAAACAGAACATCAAGACAAAAATGAGGGTTGAATAGGTCCTTATGGAAGTACAGTTTGGGGTGATGGAAGATGTGTCAATAGACGAGGTTGGGAAGGTAGGATCCAGGCCAGGTATGGCAAAAGGGGTAGGGGCAGACTTGATTCAGGATAAGGAATGTGGCAATGGGAAAGGCATTTGGCATGAGAAAGGCTGTGTTTAGAGTGATTACTATAGGAGGGAATGTGCAGGCAGAATGGAATGGGGCCAGAGGGTCAGGGAGACTACTGCATCCTATTTAATTTGTATGATTTCTTCATCTCTTCAACAAGCTGTCTGAGGGTCTAGTTGTAGTGACTTTGGGGCATACAAAGATGAAAAACACATGTGCTTGGCTTATAAGCCTTATAGAAAGGATGATAGGCCAGGCGTGGTAGCTCATGGCTGTGATCCTAGCACTTGGGGAGGCTGAGGCGGGTGGATTACCTCAGCTCAGGAGTTCAGGACCAACCTGGCCAACATGGTGAAACCCCGTCTTTACTAAAAATACAAAAATTACCCAGGTGTGGTGGCACGTGCCTGTAATCGCAGCTACTCGAGAGGCTGAGACAGGAGAACCGCTTGAACCTGGGAGGCAGAGGTTGCAGTGAGCCAAGATCACAACATTTGCATTCCAGCCTGGGCAACAGAGCGAGACTCCATCTCCAGAAAAAGGAAAAAAAAGAAAAAAGAAAAAGAAAGGATGACAGTTACACAAACAGCTGTGCAGCTGTGATGTAAAGTAAAAAGGTCTTTAAGTGAGGTGCAGGTGTGATACGGGACTTCAGGAAAGAGAGAGATTACATTCTGAGAGGGAATTAAACAGGGAGGCTGCATTTGAAATGGGCTAGCTAATCTAGGACTGACTTGCATACAAGGAATGCTGTGGCTAGGGCGCAGGGGTAGAAACCAGATTTAGGGGTTATGAGGAAGAAGATAGGACAAGGCTGGGAAAATAATGGAGGCTGAGCAGTTCAGTGCACAGTGTTTAAAAAGGTGCCGCAAACTTGGTCTTGGTTGCAGCAGGTGCCGGTAAAGAAGGTCATTGGGATTCGGAGTACTGGTGACAAAGGCATGGTTCTGTGCCATTCGCCTGTTCACAAGAGGACAAGAATCACAGCTAAGGATAAAGGGAACATGATCTGGCCCCGACAGGGGAAGGCTTGGGAGGCTGACTGAAAGACTTAGACCAGTAGGGTGGTATTCAGAGAAGAGGTCTAGTCATGAAGGAAAACTGAGGCAGATGCAGGTATATCATGTCTAAGGCAGGCAGCACCACCAGTTCCAGATCTCATGGTGGTTGCCTAGGGCTGCTGACCAGGCTTCCAAGCCTAGTAGGGCTCAGGAAGGATGTAGGAATATCTTGTAAGTGGCAGTTACTTGTCTGCTGTTGAGATGGCCAAACAAAGGCTGAGCCTTACTTGAATCTTCAAGGCTGGTCAAGCTTGTCCCTGCACAAACAAAAGACCACATTCATTCATTTAAGCATTAAGACTAGCCAGGCTCTCCACAAGTCTCTTGGGACACTTTGGTGAAGAAGACAAATGCTGTCATTGCTGCCATGGACCTTGTAATCTTGAGCAAAGTCAGACAGCAGAGCATGGATGAGTATAGGAAATGGGATGAGTATAGGAAATGGGCTTGACTTAAGAGATACAGCTGAGAAAGTCAGTGGGACAGAGATCTGGAAGCGCTTTAGATGCAAGGCTAAGGAGCCTGGGGTTGAGCAGCCCCGTGTTACCTCCTCTGAGAATTTTCCCAGACATTCTTCTACAACCTAGTCTCTTGGTGGTGGGGAGGGCCTCCTGGGTTCCCAAAGTACTTTCAAAGCTCTATAATTTTCTGTGTGATTTTCTATCTCTTCTCCCAGACAATAAGCATCTTGGGGGAGTGGGAGGAAGGTGGGGGGAACACGTCTTCTTTTTCTTTATCTTTGTAACCTCAGTCCCTAGCATTGTGGCTAGCTCACAACAAGCAGCTTTGGATATTGACTGAACAAATGAATGAGTCCTGTAGGCAATAAGGAAGCTACTTGACTATATGCTTAACTTATCTTCTGCATTAGACCAGAAGATCTTGAAAGCTAAACATCCATGCTTTCTAGCTGTTTTGTAATTCTCCCCAAGGCTTAGCAGAATGCCCTGTACACAGTGGACACTCCATAAATGTTGCCTGAATGCCTCTGTGGAAGTAGAAGTTGACCTTCGGTGTCCTAATTCCTGCTTTCAGTGACCCAGTTTGGAGAGTAGGTCTTAAATTTCTTCCCCTCAGAATGACATCTCTGCCTTTTAAGTTCTCAACAAATTAGCAGGATGACTTCTTTTGGTAAGTGTATTTGGGAGGAAAGGCATTCTGAGCCCCACTCCTGGGCCTCACAACAAATAACCATCTATTAGAGCTTAGTGAATCTTAATTGTTTAGCTGTTGAAAATAATAATGAAGTAATAACACATCACACCAGGCACTTTTCTGGGTTCTTCATGTATATCAGACCTCACTTAATTTTCATAACAACCCTCTAAGATAGCAGGATCATTGCCCCATTCCCAGATGGGAAGGCAAACCACAAGGAAAGCAGCAGGATTGAATCCAGGTGCCTGTCCCCAAGTTCACATATACCCCGGACTGCAGCAGTTTCTCCTAGAAAAGAAATCAGGAGAGAATCAGCAAGCAACTGGGAGCAGACTTGTTAGACTAGTGGTCTTCAAACTCTACCACGCTCTAGAATCTTGATGCTCAGGATGCACCCTGAAGCCAGTTAAATCAGAATTTCTGGGGATGGGACCCCGGCATCAGCATTTTTTTTAAAACTCCCTAGGTGATTCTCATATGTAGCCAAATTTGAAAATAATGCCCTCTGCCCTTCTTGCAAAAATGCTGACCATGAACCAGGAGCATCAGCATGATCTGGGAGCAGATTAGAAGTGCAGGTTCTCGGGCCCCACCCTAGACCTGCTGAATCAAATCTGTATTTTACTAAGATCCCCTATGTGACTCATTTGCACTAACGTTTAAGATGCACTGGTTTAGGGCTTAGGTATTCGAGCTCTCATTATTCCACTTGGGTGTCAGTTATTAGCATAAATTTAAATCCTTAATAAGCAAATCTCAGAACTCCATCAAAAAGCTCAGAATCAATCTGATATATTGGCCCAAAAAAATTACTTCAGAGGAAACTATAACCTTTTACTTCTCATTGTGTGAGGGAAGTGAGGAAGAAAAGTTATATCGCTAATGGTGTCTAACAGAATATAGGTTCAGTCCAATCTAGAAGAGGCAGATGAGTAACTCCTGGCTGCTTTCCTTCTTCTGAGTCAGAAGGTTCAGGCCTACGACCTCAGTTAGGCAATGACCATACTTGAGTACCAAGCTGATTGATAAAGAAAATCCTCCAATCAGAGGTAGCTAAGCTTTCACAACTTCTGCTATTTCCCCAAGGTATGTTCCTGTTATGGACCCATAGGTGACACCAGCAATCCTTGTCCCAATTGAGATCTTGTTATTTGTCATTCAGCTTTCTGAATCTAACTAGATACATTGCCCACTTTTTAGTTTAGTTTAATTTGGTTTTTTTCTTTATTTCTTTTCTTTTTCTTTTTCTTTTCTTTTCTTTTTTTTTTTTTTTTGAGACTGAGTTTCACTCTTTTTGCCCAGGCTGGAGTGCAGTGGCACAGTCTCAGCTCACTGCAACCTCCATGATTCAAGCTATTCTCCCACCTCAGCCTCCTGAGCAGCTGGGATTATAGGCACACGCCACCATGCCCGGGTAATTTTATGTTTTTAGTAGAGACAGGGTTTCACCATGTTGGCCTGGCTGGTCTCAAACTCCTGAGCTCAGGCGATCCACCTGCCTTGGCCTCCCAAAGTGCTGGGATTACAGGTGTGAGCCACCACGCCTGGCACTTTTTAGTTTTTATTTGCCATTGCTTTTGTTTATTTATAACTAAATAACTGAAATTTGGAACTAGACTCAGAATGTATCCTAGTTCATCTGAAGGACATGGAGGTCCACTGGGATGCTCCTTGTTTCACTATTTCACTTTTTAGTCTTTGCCCACTTTTCCTTGAAATGATCCATTCTGTACATTTTATTATATCTCAAGACATCAGGTAGATAGTCACAACCAGTAGCAAATACACTGGCTGAAATTGCCCTCCTTGCTTAGAATGTCTGCCCTTGAATGCAAATTATTTACTTCTGGATCCCTGACGGTCTAATTGTATAATTGCAAATTCATTTGTAGAATGGTAAGGTCAGCATCCCTTTTTTTCTCAGATCTTCAGTAGTAGACTGTAAATGACCAGAAAGGGGAGGGCTACTTAGTTGCAAGTTTTTCAACACTAGTAATGGAGAGGTGCTATGGTTTGGATAGAGTTAGTTTGTCCCCACCAAAACGCATGTTGATATTTGATCCCCAGTGTGGCAGTGTTGGAGGTCAGACCTAGTCGGGGGTATTTGGGTAATGAGGCTGGATCCTTTATGAATGGCTTGGTGCTATTCTCATAGTAGTACATGAGTTCTCACTGTTGCTGGACTGGATTACTTCTCATGGATATGGATTGGTTCCCATGGAGTGGGAATAAAGATAGGATGGGCCGTAATAAAGATAGGATGCTCCTCAGGTTTTTCTCCCTCTTCACACATGTCCACTTCCCTTTTGATCTCCTTTGCCATGTTGTGATGCAGCACAAAAGCCCTTGCGGGAAGCAGGGCCATGCCCTTGAACTGCTCAGCCTGCAGAACTGTGAGCTAAGCAAACCTCTTTTCTTTATAAATTACCCAGTCTCCAGTATTCTTTTATAGCAATACAAAACAGACTAAGGCCAGGAGCATAAAGAGAGAAAGAGAGGGGCCATCCCTTCCCCCGTTTCTCTGGATGATCTTACTTGCTAGCCAAGGGTTTGTCATTTCTAAGCCTGTGGCAAACAATAATGATACATGGAAAGACCCTGTAGATACTGTCCTAACAGAGTCCATGCTAGAGCCTTGAACATGACTCATGTGGGTATTAAATGGATGGATGGATCAATTAATTCTTCAGGTACATTTATGACTGGGGCTGACACTGAGCTCATAGGTACTAACATGGAGTAAGGGCCAGAGCCCATTCCCATTGAGCAGGCTACCCACCACTCTGCTGGGCTGGTACCCACACTGTACCAGTCATTACAGATGGGACCTAGAATGTGAGAATGTGGCTCCATGTTGCAAGCCAGAAAACAAAGAAATGTTTAAAACCCAACCCGATATGGCTTACTTATAGGACTTATAGGACTTATTTTTAGGTTAGAAGGAGAGAAGTGGAGCCTGATTGGCTAGGAATCTTGAAGGGGTGGGACCCAGCAGTCTCTGAGCTGCAACAAGACGAATCTTGGAGCAGGAATAAGAATTTAAAGTAAGTCGAACTGAGAATGGATTAATATGGCTCTCTAGTAAATCTGGAGGCAAAATTTGGAAGCAACAGAGAAGTAAAAAGGAAGGAGAGACCAGGAACAGGAGCTGAGTGGGTAGAAGCTCATTGAAGTTTGGGGAAATGAAGAGGGAGCAAGAAGAAAGAAGGTGCATCAATTATATTCAGCTAAGTGAATGAAATGCAGAAAACACAAAACAGAGCAACTGAGGCTTAAATGAACTGGAGCTTTATTCTATATTAGGTAACTGTATTAGTCCATTCTCACATTGCTATAAAGACATACCTCAGACTGGGTAATTTATTTATTTGTTTGTTTTTATTTTTTATTTTTTCGAGACGGAGTCTTGCTTTGTCACCCGGGCTGGAGTGCAATGGCGCAATCTCAGCTCAGTGCAACCTCTGCCTCCTGGGTTCAAGTGATTCTCCTGCCTCAGCCTCCCAAGTAGCTGGGATTACTGATGCTGTCACGCATGTCCATGTGAAGAGACCACCAAACAGGCTTTGTGTGAGCAATAAAGCTTTTTAATCACCTGGGTGTAGGTGGGCTGAGTCCAAAAAGAGAGTCAGCAAAGGGAGATGGGGTGGGGCCATTTTATAGGATTTGGGTGGGTAGTGGAAAATTACAGTCAAAGGGGGTTTTTCTCTTGCAGGCAGGGGCGGGGGTCACAAGGTGCTCAGTGGGGGAGCTTCTGAGCCAGGAGAAGGAATTTCACAAGGTTAATCACTCAGTTAAGGTGGGGCAGGAACAAATGACAATGGTGGAATGTCATCAGTTAAGGCAGGAACTGGCCATTTTCACTTATGTTGTGATTCTTCAGTTACTTCAGGCCATCTGGATGTATACATGCAGGCTTGGGCTCAGAGGCCTGACATTTCTGTCTTCTTATGTTAATAAGAAAGATAAAATGAAATAGTGGTCAAGTGTTGGGTCAGTGAAAATTTTGGGGGGTGATATGGAGAGATAATGGGTGATGTTTCTGCTTCAAGAGGGATTAGGGGTGGCGTGGGAACCTACAGTGGGAGAGATTAAGGTTGTTAGAAGGAGCATTTGTCATATAGAATGATTGGTGATGACCTGGATGCAGTTTTGTATGAATTGAAAAACTAAACGGAAGACATAGGGTCCGAATAAGAGAAGGAGAAAAACAGGTATTAAAGGACTAAGAATTGAGAGGACCCAGGACATCTAATTAGAGAGTGCCCAAGGGAGTTCAGCATAATTACTTTTTTGGTTGGCAAGTTTTTAGGCTCTATCCAAGTTTTGGGGATGCAGTTCAAGTTGGGCTGGTGTCTGGAATGAGACTGGGGCCTAATAAAAAGGAGAGTCCATAAAGGAGCTTAAATGGGCTGTACCCTGCAGCATCTTGAGGACAGGCTCTAATTCTGAGAGGGGCAAGAGGTAAAAGTACTGTCCAGACCTTCTTAAGCGGGAGGCTGAGCTTGGTGAGGTGTGTCTTTAAAAGACCATTAGTCCATTTTACCTTTCCTGAAGATTGAGGATGGTAAGGGGTACGAAGGTTCCACTGAATACCAAGAGCCTGAGAAACTGCTTGGGTGATTTGACTGATAAGGGCCAGTCCGTTATTGGACTGTATAGAGGTGGGAAGGCCAAACTGAGGAATTATGTCTGACAGAAGGGAAGAAATGACTGTGGTGGCCTTCTCAGACTCTGTGGGAAAGGCCTCTACCCATCCAGTGAAAGTGTCTACCTAGACCAAGAGGTATTTTGGTTTCCTGACTTGGGGCATGTGAGTAAAGTCAATTTGCCAGTCCTGGGCAGGGGCAAATCCCTGAGCTTGATGTGTAGGGAAGGGAGGGGGCCTGAACAATCCCTGAGGAATAGAATAGGAGATGGAACACTGGGAAGTGATTTCCTTGAGGATAGATTTCCACAATAGAAAGGAAATGAGAGGTTCTAAGAGTCGGGCTAGCAGCTTGTAACCTACATGGAAGAGGTTATGAAATAACAACACAATAGAATGGGCCCGTGAGGCTGGAAAGAGATATTTTCCTTGGTCCAGGAATCGTTTGCCTTGTATGGGAAGAGATTGATAGATGGAAGTTTCAGTGGGAGAGTAGGTGGGAGTGACCGAAGAGGAGGAGAAAAACTGGCCATGAGGGACAGAAGTTGGAATGCTAAGCTGCTTCTATAGCTACCCATCAGCATAAGCATTGCCCTGAGGGATGGGATCTGATGCCTTTTGATGGCCCTTGCAGTGAATGACTTCAGCTTCCTTTGGAAGTGGCCTTGAGAAGAGTTTTTATTAAAGAGGCATTAATGATGGAGGACCCTTGAATAGTGAGGAAACCTCTTTCAGCCCATATAACAGCATGGTGGTGCAGGATGTGGAAGGCATATTTAGAGTCAGTATAAATATTGACATGTAGTCCCTTCGCAAGAGTGAGGGCCCGAGTTAAGGCGGTGAATTCAGCTTTCTGAGAGGTAGTGGGAGGGGGGCAGAGTGGTAGCCTCAATGATAGATGTGGAAGATACTATAGCATAGCCTGCCTTTGCTGGTGAGTGGCGATTAGGCCTGGTGGAACTGCCATCAATAAACCAAGTGTGATCAGGGTGAGGAACAGGAAAGAAGGAAATATGGGGAAATGGAGTGAATGTAAGGTGGATCAGAGAGGTAGTCATGGAGGTCAGGTGTGGTATCAGGAATAATGTGGAAGGCCAGATTGAAGTCCGTGCCAGGAACGATGGTAATTGTGGGAGACACAACAAAGAGTGAGTTTAGCCAAAGGAGCTGGAGGGCAGAAAGTATATGTGTCAGATGTGAGGAAGAAAATAGATTTTGGAAGTTATGAGAACTGTAGAGAGTGAGTTGAGCATAGTTTGTGATTTTGAGGGCCTCTAAAAGTATTAAAGCAGCGGCAGCCGCCACACGCAGACGTGACGGCTAGGCTGAAAAAGTAAGGTCAAGTTGTTTGGACAGAAGGCTATAGGGCACAGTCCTGGCTCTTGGGTAAGAATTCTAACCACACAGCCCTGCACTTTAGCTGTGTGTAATGAAAAAGGTTGGGATGAGTTAGGGAGAGCTAGTGTGGGAGCAGCTTTTAGGGCTGTTTTTAAGGAATGGAAAGAGGAGTAGGGAAAGGACTTAGGATCCATGGGGTCAGCTAGGTTTATCTAGAATAGAATTGTGGAGGGAGGTATTGAGGGATAGGAGAGTATATGGGTTTGGCACCATGGGGTGGATAGGCAAGACAATTTGGTTGATAAAGCACAGATCCTGAACTAACTTGTAAGACTTACCTGGTTTTTGGACAGGTAAAATGGGGGAATTGTAAGGAGAGTTTATAGGCTTTAAAAGGCCATGCTGTAACAGGCAAGTGATAACAGGCTTTAATCCTTTTAAAGCATGCTGTGGGATGGGATATTGGCATTGAGTGGGATAAGGGTGATGTTGCGGGAAGTCAGAGAACCTGAACGGAGGGATGAGCTGAAGCCATGGCAGAAGAACATAAATTGTGAAGATTTCATGGGCATTGGTTAGTTCCCCAAATTAATACTTTTATAATTTCTTGTGCCTGTCTTTGCTGCGATCTCTGAACATAAATTGTGAAGATTTCACGGACATTTATCACTTCCCCAATCAATACTCTTATAATTTCCTATACCTGTCTTTACTTTAATCTCTTAATCCCATCATCTTCATAAGCTGAGGATACATGTTGCCTCAGGACCCTGTGATGATTGCGTTATCTACACAAATTGTTTGTAAAGCATGTGTGTTTGAACAATATGGAATCTGGGCACCTTGAAAAAAACAGGATAACAGTGATTTTCAGGGAACAAGGGAGATAACCATAAAGTCTGACTGCCTGCAGGGCTGGGCAGAACAGAGTCATATTTCTCTTCCTGCAAAAGTGAACAGGAGAAATATCACTGAATTCTTTTCCTCAGCAAGGAACATCCCTGGGAAAAGAATGCATTCCCAGGGGGAGGCCTCTAAAATGGCCACTCTGGGAGTGTCTGTGTTATGCAGTTGTAAATAAGGGATGAAATATGCCCTGGTCTCCTGCAGCGCCCCCAGGCTTGCTAGGATTAGGAAATTCCAGCCTGGCGAATTCTAGTCAGACTGGTTCTCTGCTCTTGAACCCTGTTTCTTGTTAAGATGTTTATCAATGACAATGCGTGCACAGCGGGACATGGAACCTCATTAGTAATTCTAATTTCACCCTGGCCTTGTGATCTTGCTCTGCCCCCATTTGCCTTGTGATATTTTATTGCCTTTGAAGTATGTGATCTCTATGACTCACACCCTATTCATATACTCCCTCCCCTTTGAACATTGCTAATAAAACCTTGCTGGTTTTGTGGTTCAGGTGGGCATCACGGAAGCTGTCGACATGTGATGTCACCCCCAGAGACCCAGCTGTAAAATTTCTTTCTTTTGTACTCTTTCTCTTTGTTTCTCAGACCAGCCAACACTTAGGGAAAATAGAAAATAACCTATGTTGAAATATTGGGGGCTGGTTCCCCCAATAGGGTGATCAGGTTTTAATGGGATGGTAAGGGGTGCATCGTCTGTTGCCAAGGAAGGAGTAGAGGTGTCCTATACTTGTGTATTAAGGTGGGGAGATACAAGGAGAGGATGTGAAGGAGGCTTTGAACTGGGGGAAAAGGTGTCAACAAGGTATGGCTGTAGCCCAGGAATAGTCAGGAAAGCAAATAATTTAGTTAAAATGTCTCGACCTAATAAGGGAGCTGGACAGATGGAGATAACTAAAAAGGAGTGCATAAAAGAATGTTGTCCTAGTTGGCACCAGAGTTGGGGAGTTTTAAGAGGTTTAGAAGCCTGGCCGTCAGTACCCACAATAATTATGGAGGCAAGGGAAACAAGCCCTTGAAAAGAAGGTAATGTGGAGTGGGTAGCCTTCATATTGGTTAAGAAGGGGACGAACTTACCCTCCACTGTAAGAGTTACCCAAAGTATCTGTGATGGTCCTGTAGGCTTCTGAGGTGATTGGGCAGTGTCAGTCTTCAGCCGCTAAGCCGAGAAGATCTGGGAAGGAGTCAGAGAGCCTTGGGCCAGAGTTCCAGGGGCTCTGGGAGTAGCTGCCGGGTTGGACAGTCCAATTTCCAGTGGGGTCCTGCACAGATGGGACATGGCTTAGGAGGAATCCTGGGCTGCAGGCATTCCTTGGTCCAGTGGCCAGATTTCCAGCACTTGAAGCAAGATCCTGGAAGAATGCCTGGCTGCTGCGGTTCAGGCGTTTGGAAGTTCTTGTGTGCTGGAGATGTGGCTGGGGTTTGTCTCACAGTGGAGGCAGGGAATTTCAACTTAGAAATACTTTGCTACTTGGCCACCTCTACTCTATTACTGTACACCTTGAAGGCAAGGTTAATTAAGTCCTGTTGTGGGGTTTGAGGGCCGGAATCTAATTTTTGGAGCTTTTTCTAATGTCGGGAGTGGGTTGGATAATAAAATACATGTTGAGAATAAGACAGCCTTCTGGCCCTTCTGGGTCTATGGTGGTAAAGCATCTAAGGGTTGTTGCCAAATGGGCTGTGAACTGGATTGAGTTTTTATATTCAATGAAAAAGAGCCTAAATGCTAACTGATTTGGGAGAGTTTGGATAAAGAAAAAGGAGCATTACCCTTGGCTATGCCTTCAGCTCCAGGTACCTCTTTAAGAGGAAATTGTTGGGCAGGTTGGGGAGGGCTAGTCGTGGAAAGAAACAGTAAGCCGGACAGAGTGTGAGGAGGGGATGATAAAAGGATTATAGGGTAGGGGAGCAAAGGCTGAGGAAGAATTGGGACCTGACTCGGCCTGGCGAGGAGCAGCCTGGGGAGGAGGGGAGAGGTCACTTACGTTGTGATTCTTCAGTTACTTCAGGCTATCTGGATGTATACATGCAGGCTTGGGCTCAGAAGCCTGACAGACGCATGCCACCACGCCCAGCTAATTTTTGTATTTTTAGTAGAGATGGGGTTTCACCGTGTTGGCCAGGCTGGTCTTGAACTCCTGACCTTGTGATCCACTCACCTCGGCCCCTCAAAGTTCTGGGTTTACAGGCATGAGCCACCACACCCGGCCAGACTGGGTAATTTATAAAGAAAAGAGGATTAATTGGCTCATGATTCCACAGGCTGTGCAGGAAGCATGATGCTAGCATCTGCTTGGCTTCTGGGGAGGCCTCAGAAAACTTACAAATATGGTGAAAGGCAAAGAGGGAGCAAGCACTTCACATGGCCAGAGTAGGAGGAAGAGAGAGTGAGTGGGGAGGTGCTATACATTTTTAAACAACCAGATCTTGTGAGAACTCTATCATTATACAGTACCAAGGAGGGATGGTGATAAACCATTCATGAGAATTCCATCCCCATGATCCAGTCACATCCCACTAGGCCCCACCTCCAATGCTGAGGATTATAGTTGAACATGAGATTTGGGTGGGGACACAGATCAAAACCATTTCAGTAACAAAGTCTGGAACTAAGCCATTGTAGGGGCAGAAATGTGTGGTACCCTTTCTCACCCATCATGAGGCTCACAGCCAACAGTTTTATAACAAAAGACAAGTTAACAAGGGAAAAGCATAGCAAATTTATTTAATCAATGTTTTAGGCCAGGTGTGGTGGCTCATGCCTGTAATCCCAGCACTTTGGGAGGCCAAGGTAATAGAGGAGTTATTAAGAAATAATTTTTAGGCAGCTAGAAAGGGTGAGAGTTCTCGGTGGAATTTTCCTTTAATAAAAAGCAGCCCCCAAACCATTTCTTCTCTAACAGAAAGCAGCCTGAGAAGTAAGGCATAGATATGCAAACTAGGAACTTTTATATGTAAATGCAGACAGCTGTACCTGGAAGCCAGGTACATTCAGTATGGCGTCTCCCACCCTCTTTTCCTTGTCACCAGGTTTTTGGGTGTCACGGCAGCCTCCAGGTAAAACCACGTGTACAAGTATCATGGCCACCACCAGGTGGTGGCTGTATTTGCATAATAAAAGACTAGGGTAGGAGGGCCAGTCTTTTCCCGGGCTATGTGAATGGCATACCTGGTCAACCCAATCCCCTGAGCCCTATGTAAATCAGTCACCACCTCCTCAAGCCTGTACAAAACCAACTGCATTCCACTGCAGACCAGAGACCCTCTTTTGGGCAACCTGCTTTCTCAGCATGAGAAAGCTTTTTCTCTCTCTTTTCTTCTTTTTCTGTTAAACTTTCCACTCGTAAACCCACTCCTCATGTGTGTCCATGTCCTGAGTTCTTTCTCAAGTGAGACCAAAAGCCAGGGCATATACCCCAGACAATAGAGCCATTTCAAAGGTGGGTGGGTCACTTGAGCCCAGGAGTTCAAAACCAACCTGGGCAACATGGTGAAACCCCATCTCTACTAAAAATACAAAAATTAGCCAGGTGTGGTGGTGTGTGCCTGTAGTCCTAGCTACTTGGGAGGCTGAGACACTAGGATTGCTTGAACCCAGGAGGCAGAGGTTTTAGTGAGCCGAGATCGTGCCACTGCACTCTAGCCTGGGTGACAGAACAAGATCCTGTCTCAAAAAGAAAAGTTTTATGTGATGCAGGAGACTTCAAAAATGCACATACAAAGACCCAGGGGAAACTGTCTACTTGTATGCATAGATTTGATGAAGATGAACAGCTGTGCAGACATGTGGTTGCACAAAAAGGATATGGTCTAAAGGTAATAAACTTGAGCGGGAGGAACTGAGCAAGGCCTGTCTGCTCAGATTCTTCTTGTTCTTACTGTGTAGCATTCCTTCCTCCCAGGCAGAGGGGAGAACCCCTCTGGAACAAGGATAACCTGCAGTCAGACAAGGTAGGTCAGGGAATTTATTTATGGCTAGCTTCTGCACAGAAAGGCAGGGGAAGGTCAGAGTAATATTTCTAGGTTTTATGGCTTAATTTGGAAGAGAGGGATTCTAGTTTCTATGACTTGCCTTGAGGAAGAGGAATTATGATATTTTTTAAAGAGACAGAGTCTTGCTCTGTTGCCCACGCTGGAGAGCAGTGGTGGCAGTCGCAGCCCACTGCAACCTTAAACTTCTGGGCTCAAGTGAGTGATCCTCCTGCCTCAGCTTCCCAAGTCATTGGTACTGCAGGCTCATGCTGCCATGCCCAGCTAATTTTTTTTTAATGTTTGTAAAGACAGGGTCTTGCTCTGTAGTCTAGGCTGGTGTGCAGTGGTGCAGTCATAGCTCACTGCAGCCTCAATCTCCTGAACTCAAACAATCCTCCTGCCCTCTGCCTCCCAAAGCACTGGGATTACAGGCGTGAACCACTATGCCCCGCCAGGAATTGTGATTTCTATGACTGGGAAGAATGAGGGGCAAGAGACATGAGGGCGGGAGAAGGTCAGAGAGAACTTGCTTCCGGGGCTGCTTCTGAGGCCGTCCAGTCTCCTTTAGTTTGAGGTACTCAGCATGCCAAAGTGTCTTACTTTGAGGTATTGTTTTCTGAGACCCAACACTGGCCATCACTTCTCTCTCCCCCGCATACTTTCTCCTTTCCTCCCTTCTCCTTTCTCTCCTCCTTTCCCTCCTCCCTTCTCTTCCTCTCTCTTTCCCTCCCTCTCTCCTTCCTTTTAGATGTGTTTACAAGAAGGCTGGATATAGAATCAGGAGACCTAGAAACCTGGCCTGGTCTTGTCCTTAACTTAGGGTAAGTAACTCAGCCTCTCTGGACTCAGTGTCCTCACTTGTAAAATTAGGGGCTGAACAAGGGAGGATGCCTAGGGTCCTGCCCAGCTCCAAAATGCTTTGGTCCTCCAAGATCCATAAGACTTCAGGAAGTAGCTGAGACAGCCCTCTCGGAGTGAGCTGGGTCACAGTCTGCTAGACTCCCCTGCTGTGTAAAGTCCCATTCTGGCAAATGTCACTTAGATTTCCCGCACTGGCTCCAGATAGACCTGCTTTGGATAAATGACACTCCTGTTTTGCTAAATCTGACCAACTCAAATCATGCCATATGTGCCTCATTACAAACTTGTCCCTGTGCCAGCCAGATGGATGCAGTACTTTTTGGTCTCCCAGCTAAAGGTGGAAATGGCCTTCATGATGGCATAGCTGGCCTGTAGAGGTGCTTTTGTTTCACTTGTTAGACACCATGTTCTGTTTCAATTCTGTTTCTCTAGTTAAGGTGTTTTCATTTCTTTATTTGTTCAATAAACACCTCTCAGGTACCTGTATGGCTCTGGCACTCTGAGGGGCTCCATAATACCAAAACAAATAGGTCACAGTCCCTTCCTTTCTGGAGCCGGCACTGACCATGGCCTTCCTGGTATTCCAGAATCTCTTCCTACCTAACTCTCCAGGTTTATTTCCCTCCACTGAGGACTCCTCCCTGTCATATTGTCCCTTTCCCTGGGGAGGTTTTGCACATGCACATGCTTAGCCTGAACAGGAACCCCTGCCCTCCCCAGGTACACATATGCATGCACACATACACACATGCTCGCACACATGCACGCACACGCACACCACCCTACCTCTCTCCCCAGCCATGGGTTTCTCCATTCTTGACTTCAGTGTACTTTCCTTAGGAGATCTTCCCTGAGTGTTCTGCCCCCAACTCCTGTTATATATTCCGTTAGCACCCTGACTTTCCTTATCAAAACATTCTCCGTCTGGTAACTCCTTTTTAAGTCTTCTCCCTCACTGGACTGTAAACTACCTGGCAGCATGTGGATCACTTCCTGGCACACGGCAGGCCCTCAATGAATGAAGTATGAATGAATACGTGGATGAACGAAGCTGTGAAAGGGAGAGACGAATAGACAGAGATGGATATGTCCTGTCAAGATCACAGAAGGAATGGGAGCAAAGACTGGTAGACCCATAGAAAGGGACCCCAGCCGCTATGATAGGGAAGGGATGGGTGGCAAGGTCTCAGAAGAAATTTGTACCTGATCTTGAAGAAGAAGGAATGAGTAAAGTGAAGAGGAGAGGAAAGTGCAGCTCAGGCAGAAGAGACAGCATGAATAAAGACAGGAGGTGGTGTGCCTGGTGTTTTCAGGGTCTGGAGAGAAGTTCATGAGGCAGGTGTGGAACATCAGAGTCTGGCAGGAGAAGCTGTGAGCTCCCAGACACTGCCCTCCTCTTTGCATCAGAACTTACAGAATCCTTGACTCTGGAGTCCTTACCATGGCAGGGCACTCTAAACAACAGAATTATTCTTCCCTCTCCCCTCTTTCCCTTGCTTCCTGTCTTCCCTTCTCTCATTCTTCATCAAATTCAACTCGCATTTACTGAACTCCTTCTGTGCATCAAGAGTTAGAGAATTTTCTTCTCACTCTCTGCTTTGAAAGATGAATCCAGCTCCAAACCAAAAATGGTTCCACTGGGCTGGAACTGTGGTCAGGGAAGCAGATGAGAGCTGGCATGTGGGCAAATTAGGGCAGAAACAGACTCTTGGTGGATCCTAAAGTAGGTACAGATTTAGAGGGACCAGGTTAGTGAAGTTACCCAGAACAGAGACGGGTCAAAGACAGAGCAGAGAAAGCCTCTCTGCTGCTGCAGGCCCTTTAAATGATGCCCTCTCCTCTGCTCGCACGGCCTGGGGGCTGGTCGTCAAGTGCCTCACCAGTGGGTGCTGACTCCAAAGGTTTGACCCTGGGAAAGGAGGATGGAAGGCCGAGCTCAAAGTAGAGAAAAGGGGCATCTGGAATCCCCATGGCAAGGGGCAGGCAGAGAGTGTAGAAAGGCAGGGAGCATGACCTGTTTCCTTTCCACAAAAGAAATTGTACTGTCTCCTGCTGGAGTGACCTCTGCTTTCCTCTCTGAAGAGACCTTAACTTTTAACTGTTTAGGTTGCTTTTCTTGATCAGGGAGGAGCTCAAGCCTGCAAAAACCTCCCTGTAGGGAGGAGGGAGAATAATATGCCAAGGGTGGCTGCTGCTATACAGCTCCTAAAAGGAAAGTAGGGTGGGTAGGATGGGATCTCAAGGCCAGGCTGCCCATGGTGAGTGCACTTCAGGTGGACAGCTGTGCTGGAGGAAGCTGCCAGCCAAGTGGACACTCAGAGCTGGCAGCCCTGGAAATGAGACTACCCTGAGGCTGAGTGGGGGACACAGGCATTAGCACTCCAGTATTGTATCATGTATTACTGTGTCAGGTTTTGTGTGTACTGCTTCCTGAACTTGACCTTGGATGTGGAGGTAATGTCATATACTTATACATCACCCAGAGAATCCATTCTAGAGCTGACTAAACCCACTGAGGGGGTCTCTGTATGCACTCGTGAGTTTTGATAGGTTACCAGAGAGCCACAGATGGGTATGGCTTGGAACAAAACCCAGGCAGGTGGCTCGCAGCCAAGCCCAACAAAGCTGCCTCTTTCAGAGATTCTTTCTTGGGATGGCTTGGTTATCCAATGGAGAGGGATGGTCTCCCCAGGCTACCTGGGCACACAGAACAAAGTGCCCAGAGGGAAACTTGGTTAAATTCAAATTAAGTGCATTTTTGATGAGACAGAAGAAATGAAGAAGAAAGGCCCTGTGGGCAGCTTTGGGCTTGCAGAGGGCATGAAAAATATGTCATCTGAGGAATGGGGAGAGGAGACAAAGAGGTTAGTGTGACAGGAAGCCTGGGGGGAATAAAGCCAGGAAACAGAGTAGGAGGAAGAGAGGGCCACTAAGAAAGGAGGAGGGTCTTTGCCAAGAGGAGGTGGTAGAACAAAGGGAGAGAGGTGGTGGGGGTAAGGTCAGGGATGCAAGGAGAGTTGCTGGACCCTGGTCAGTGTTTTCCCCAGCACTGAGAGTTGTCACTGGAGGCCTGTAGCCTGCGTGTTTGAGGAGCCCAGCCCAGCCCTCTTGGAGGGAGAAGAAAGAATGGGCCCCTTTAGCTGAAGGAGTCATCCTCCACCTACCCACCAGCCATGGATGGATGAGCACCTGCTCCTGGCCCCTGACCGGTGTGTTCAGTGCCAACAGTGCTTTAGAGAGGGTAGCAGCACTAGGGGTTCTGAGGGAAAATGTGGACAAAAGCTGTTTGTGTCCATACTGTTTTGTTCTTTAGGAGTCCTAAACGGTGCTTGCAGGAAGAGTTTGCAATGGTAATGAAGGAGGCACTTTAGGCAAGATGTAGAGAGGATGTGGTAAAGTTGGCCAGGCCACATTGGCCAGACCTAGGGTAGTGGCTGAGGGTTCATTTGTTCACTCAACAAACAGTAGTTGAATGTCTACTAGGAATACCGCAAACAAGACAGACTCCCTGATCTTCCGGATTCTAGTTTATATTCTAGGTTACCTTCTAGTGAGGGGTGACAGACAAGTAAACAATGAGATACTTTTTGGTTGGGTGCGTTGGCTCATACCTGTAATCCCAGCACTTTGGGAGGCCGAGGAAGGTGGATCACGAGATCAGGAGATTAAGACCATCCTGGCCAACATGGTGAAACCCTGTCTCTACTAAAATACAAAAATTAGCTGGGCATGGTGGCGCGTGCCTGTAATCCCAGCTACTTGGGAGGCTGAGGCAGGAGAATCGCTTAAACCAAGAAGTCAGAGGTTGCAGTGAGCCGAGATCATGTCACTGCACTCCAGCCTGGCCGCAGAGTGAGACTCTGTCTCAAAAAACAATAACAACAACAAAAAAACAATGAGATACTTTTCTATGTATGTTAAACAAGCTTCTTGTTTGTCTTCGCTTCCCAACCAGGTTGCGGCTGCTGGGGCTGTCTTCTCTGACAGCATCAGTAGAGCAGAAATACAGTCAGTATTTTGCCTGTCAATGTCGTTTTGACTTACACAACACTTTTATGCATTTTTCCACTCATCATTTCCAAAATAGTCAATAATCCCTTCAGGGGTGGGAGGGAAAAGGAAGATTGCAGAGGGCAGGTAGCTCCAGAAGAAGAGACCACTGCCTCCTAACTGTATTCTTTCCACCAGCTTCCCCTTCCTACACTCACCTTCCTACACTCACCTTCCTACACTCACCTTCCTACACTCCTGACTCAGCTGGCACAGTCATAAAGACCCTTAGCACCTCACCCAGCAAGTAACCTGGGGAAGGTGCCTCCTGGTAGGTTGAGTGATTGACTCCCAGGAGCCCAAGTCCTTCCCCTCTTTCAGCTCTGTCGTTTCCAGGCTGCACCCCTTCAGAGTGGCGTGATGGCTACTGCATCCAGATACCACAGATACCACAGCACTCAGCAGGAGGAGAGACACTCCTCCCTGTGCATCTACAACAGGGAGGGGACCCTTCTCAGGGCTCCAGCAGATCGCCTTCACGACTTATGGGCTGGACTTGAGTGATGCCTCTTCCTAACTCACTGCCAAGGGAACTGGATTTCCATGGTTGCCTCTAAGAAGCACAGGGCCAGGGGTGGAGCAGATTTCCTGATCTAAAAAGGGAGCTCTGTTAGTCAATGAATCAAGAGTGAGTAGTGATGAGTTGATGGGTACACAACCACAGGTGTCTGTTACAGATAACTTTGTCTCACTTTCAGGAAAAAAAAAAAAAAAAAATCAAACTCTGTAGCAAGACATAAAAGGCCCTTCATGTTCAGGTCCCTGCCTGCTCCTTCACCCTCATCTTTTCAACAATACTCAAGTGCCTTTCTCCAGCCATATCCAAAGTATTGCTGGCTGGGCATGGTGGCTCATGCCTGTAATCCCAGCACTTTAGGAGGCCAAGGTGGGCAGATTACTTTGCGCTCAGAATTCAAGACCATCCTGGGCAACATGGCAAAACCCCATCTCTACTAAAAATACAAAAATTAGCCAGGCGTGGTGGCAGACGCCTGTAATCCCAGCTACTTTGGAGGCTGACGCAGGAGCATCGCCTGAACCGGGGAGACAGAGGTTGCAGCGAGCCGAGACCGCGCCATTGCACTCCAGCCTGGACAACAAGAGCAAAACTCTGTCTCAAAAAAAAAAAAAAAAAAAAAAAAAAAAAAAAAAAAAAAACATTGCCATGCGAGATGGTGCGTGCCTGTAATCTCAGCTACTTGGAAGGCTGAGGCAGGAGAATCGCTTGAACCCAGGAGGTGCAGGTTGCAGTGAGCCGAGATCACACCACTGCACTCCATCCTGGGTGATAGAGTGAGACTGTCGCAAAAAACAAAAAAACACCACAAAGATGGATTGCAATGTTCATCTGAACCTTCTCAGTTCTTTAATGCCTCAGTGCCTTTGCCCACACTGTTTCTGGCCCTTCCTGCCTTGTTCTTTGAGACAGCCCTTGCTATACTAACACTCTCCTCAAGCATATCCCAGCTTCCCTAACCTTGCTTGGCCCCCGCTCCTTTGTGCTCCTTTGCAAGTGGCTCAGTTATTGCAGATTGGTACAGTGGTTAAATACAAGGTGCAGAAAGCACACAGCCAAGCTCTCATGCTTACAGGCTGGGTGACCTCAGGCAAGATATTTAACTCTCTGAGCAATCTAATTGATTGCTCCTAATTGATTCTTCTTCTGTGAAATGGGCATAATAATGGTAAAAATGGGTCTAATAATAGTACCTACTTCATTAAATTTTTGTGAGGATTATAAGGTATGCTAAATGCTTAGCACAACACATGGAGTACTGTACTAAGTATATGTGTAGTGCTCAGTAAATGCAATTCTTTTTATTTGGTGGTGGTTATTATTAGCATCCTCACGGAGGGGCAACTGTAAACACACATACAAATAGAGCAACCTCATGCCAAAATGTGATTCCAAGACATCTGCTTACTTTTCAAATGGCCCTAACATTTCACCACCCACTAACTGCATGTTGAAAGGCCCCTGTAGTCTTTGGGGCTACGGTATTTAGTGTGGGCAAACAGCATGGTGTGTACCGTAGACATTTTTGAAGGTTTCTTTATCACCACCTCTGAACTCTGTCTGCATCCAAGGGCTATCTCTAAAGAGAAATCGAAGACATCCACCCACAATTTCACAGAGCTCTCTACAGGCCCTTCCCTTATTGGTCATCTCCTTGGTGAGGTCAGAGGAGGCTCTGCTCCTGGCCTCTGCAGGAGATTCCTGCCCTCTAATCTCTGAACTTCAGTGGAATCTGGGTGAGAAGGATCCCTGAGGGAATCTCAAGGGAGGACAGCCGATTTACCCTCCCCATACCCCTCAGTGTTGAAGAAAGACCTTCAAGAGGCAAATGGTGATTTGAAGTAAGGCTCTTATGTACTTGTGACATAATAAGAAATATACATTTGGTCTCTGCCCCAGTTCCTAGCACAGATCTCCTTAAACGCTTGTAATTTCCAGAGAGGTAGGGGTGACAGGAGTATTTTTTTTTATATATAATATAACTAGGTCTTGGACCCTAGTTCCTGATATAAGAGCTTCTAACACCCTTGGAATTTCTGGAGAGATAAGATGTCAATTTGTAATGCTAATGAGGTGACTCTAGGTTGGGTGGGGGTGGGGGTGGGGGTGGGGGAGCTAGACAGCTTCAGGATGAGGTGGGCTTACCAGAGGAACCAAGCTTACTATTAGAGGGTTGGAACTTTCAGCCCCATCCTCTGTCCTCTGGGAAGAGGGGAGTTGGAGACTGAGTCCAATCACCAATGGCCCCTGATTTAATCAATCATACCTATGTAATGGAACCTCCACAAAAACCCTAAACAATGTGATTCAGAGGGCTTCCAGGTTGGTGAACACAGCCACATATCAGGAAGGCAAATGCCCAGAGAGAGCGTGGAAGCATCTCACCTCCTCCCACATATCTTGACCTATGCATCTCTTTCATTGGCTGCTCCTAGAGTTGTATTCTCCATAATAAACTAATCAGAGTAAGCAAAGTGTTTCACCGAGTTATGAGAAGCACTATAGCAAATTTTTGAACCTGAGGAGGGGATTTTGGGAACCCCCAATTTATAGCTGGTCAGTCAGGAATACAGGAGACCTGAGACTTGTGATTGGCATCTGAAATGGGGGTCAGTTTTATGGGGCTGATCCCTTAACCTGTGGGGTTTGTGCTAATTCCAGGTAGTTAGTATCAGAATTGAGTTAAATGGTAAGATCCTAGTTGGTGTCTGCAGAGAATTGAAGAAGTACTTAGTTTGGAAAACCTACACATTTTGGTGTCAGAAGTATTAAGAGCATCAAAAACTAGTTTTTCTTTTGGTATTCTTACCAATTTCTGCAGAAATTGAGGTACCGATGGACTCTGGATACTTGAGTAGCATCTTCAACTGTGTTGGTGTGAGTGTGTTCTGTCTGGGTTTAGAGTTTACTGTTAAATAAATCTGGCTTCTAAGCAAATTAATGCCGGAACAGAAAACCAAATACCACATGTTTTCACTTATAAATGGAGCTAAACATTGAGTATACATGGACACAAAGGAGGGAACAACAGACCCTGAGACCTACTTGAGGGTGGAGGGTAGGAGGAGGGTGAGGATCAGAAAACTGTCTATCAGGTATGATGCCCATTACCTGGGTGATGAAATAATCTGTCCACCAAACCCCCGCGACGCACAATTTACCCATGTAACAAACCTGCATTTGTACCCCTGAACCTAAAATAAAAGTTGGAAAGAAAAATAAATAAATAACAGGAAATAGATAAATAAATCTGGCAAAGTTATAGTGTTTGTGGTAGGTGAAAAGATACTCGTATCTAGCAGTATCTGCCTGAATTTTCTCTGTTAAGTTGCAAAGGTCCAATATTTAATACAGGTCACATTTTAGGATTAGAATTTTAATCCTCTTTCAAGTAGTAAGTTTATTCCTCAAAAAATAAAAAATAAAAATAAAAGATCCAGAAAAGAGCTAAGAATAGGAAGCAACCTACCTTTGTATCTTTCTCTAAGGCACATGCATTTTAATAGTTAAAAGCAAAAGCAAGTGGGCTTGGTAACCAGAGGGAAGAGTGGCCAGGGAAGGTGCTCCTGAAGTATGAATTGGTTAGCAAAGTCAGTTTTAAATGGGCAACCCAGCTGGGTGCGGTGGCTTACACCTGTAATCCCAGCACTTCGGGAGGCCGAGGCAGGCGGATCACGAGAGATTGAGACCATCCTGGCCAACATGGTGAAACCCCGTCTCTACTAAAAATACAAAAATTATCTGGGTGTGGCAGCATGCGCCTGTAATCCCAGCTACTTGGGAGCCTGAGGCAGGAGAATGGCTTGAACTGGGGAGACAGAGATTGCAGTGAGCTGAGATCACGCCACTGCACTCTAGCCTAGCGACAGAGCGAGACTCTCTCTCAGGAAAAAAAAAAAAGGACAACCCACAGATAATACGATTATAACAACATGTGGATCAGTGCCTTTCTATCTCAACACAATTATAACATTTAATTGATACTTTTCTATTTATAAAAATATCATGTATACATTGCTGATACCTAATATCTAACAATTCTTCAGCACTTAACTATGTACCAACCACTGTTTTAGGTGCTTACACTCATTTGCTCATTTAATCATTACTGACCCACGGGGCTGTATTCCAGTGCCTCCTTAGCCCGCTCTTTAAAACCGTTCATCACCCACCCACTTACTCTCCTCCACTTACCACTCTCTGAGAAACTATGTTTACTTCATTACCTGTCTGTGTCTCTCCGCTAGAATGTAAGCTCCCTGATGGTGAGAATTTGTTTTATACCCAGCACCTAGAATAATGCCTGTCATATAATGAAACAAATGCCTGGTCCTCAGTAAATACTTGACTAATGATGGAAAGTACTGTTACCTCCCATTTTACAGGTGAGAAAACAGGCTCTGAGTGGTTAAGTAGTTTGCTTAGATCACAGCTGGGAAGTGGCAGAATGGGATACAAACCCAGACACTTCCGCTCTGGAGATGCCGACAACCATGACAGTAGACAGCCCAGGTGCACAGCATTGAATCAGAGCAGGCCTGAGGTGGGGGCTTGTGTGGTAGGCATAGACCAAGATATTTAGCTTGTAGGAAGCAGAGGAAGGCCCTGAGAAGGAGGCAGTAGGCATTGAAGATTAACGTCAGCTTTGCAGCACTTGTGCTTTAGTCTGATCCTGGCTAACGGTGCTGATGTCAGTCTCTAATGAATATAATCACAGAAACCAACAGATATTTCTGAACTCTTTGTGTGTGTAAAGCACTGACGTAGGTGTTAAGAAAACTGTCACAAAGTACAAAAAGAGACACTTGGCACTCAAGGAGCTTATAATCTAATTGTGGAAAGCACTAGCATACGAAAAATAAAATAGCAAAGTCAGCAGTATTAAGAGTACTGTAAAGTGGCAGGTGGTTGACAACCAAACCAGGGGCCCTGAGAACCAGTCTTCACCACTAAGGAGGGAGCAGTCACCAAAGCCTTGGTAGGCTGGGGAGCTTTGTGTGGTGTGGGGCGGTAGGGAGCAAAGCTTCTTTGGGACTGGCAGAGCCAAGAGGGCTTAGGAGGTCTAGGGGAAGGTGAACTGGGAGGGTAGGAAAGCACAGAGGAGGAGAGCCCCTTGGCAAAAAGTGCTGTGGGGCAAAATACTGCAAAGGTGATAGGCAGGGATGTGGCAGGTAAACAGGGCTAGTCAGCTGCAGCCAGTCAAAGCCAGGACGGAGAATGTCATATGTAGTTTGTGCACGGATATCACCTTAAGCTGGGAAGCAACTCAGAGACTTACAGGGAAGGAGAATAGAAGAGGAGTAAGATTGGGAATGCTGCCAGAGATGACATGGAGAAGCACAGGGAAGGTCAGAGAACCAAATGGCTAAGGGCACAGGCTTTAGAGCCAGCCTGACTTCCACCTCTACCTCTGCCACTTCTGAACTGTATGAAAGGCCGTGACACTCAACCTTCAGACTCATTTCCTCATCTGTAAATGAGAGAAAAAGAAAAAAGTTGTCTCCTGGAATGTCTGTGAGGTTAATACAGTGAGATAATATGATAACATATGTAAAATACTTAGCATAGTACTCAATAAATGGTAGCTTTCAAAAACCATGAAAGTGACCCACTGGGAATGGTGGGCTCTCAGCCCTGAGAACCAGAGAGCAATGCCAGACCATGGTGCCTGCTGCCCCCGCACTGGGGGTGACCCCTTTCAACCCCTGCTTTGATGCCCAGCGGCCCATTCCTTCCCTCATACTCACAAGTGCCTGCTCACATATAAGGCTAAATCAAACTCCTGCAGAAACACGACAGGAAGCTGAAAAGATAACATAAAGCAGAAGCAGGGATTCCTGTTACCAGAACAGTGTTGGTTGAACAGGATGTGGAGGGACCAGGGAAACAGATGGCCGAGAGGCAGATATTGTGGAACCATCCAGGAAGTTATTGCCCTCCCAAGCTCAGGACAGAGAAGCTAGTTCTATTGTTATAACTTTTTTTTTTTGCGGGAAGGAGGGGTGTGGTTTAATGTACTGATTACTTGCCTGCCCCTGAAGGCAGTTTCAGGACTTCAGCAAAATACAAGTTAGCACCTGTTTTTGTAAGTATAGCTAAGATAGTTTTAGTTTGGGGGGTTTTGTTTTGTTCTATCTTCATTTTTTGTTACATTCCTGAATATCTTGTTCCTAGCTATGGTGGTTGTTTTGACATTGTCAATCAAGAATTCAGTGGGCAATAGCTTAAATGCCTTCAATATTACCATCTATTGCTTGTTATAAACAGAGTTTTAATTTCATTCTTTTTTTTTTTTTTTTTTTTTTTTTTTTTTTTTTTTTTTTTTTTTAGAATTTT